>NW_014332881.1:1512532-1532602 GCF_000341935.2 Cephus cinctus
ACCCCCACCCGCCCCACGGGAACATCCTTTTCGCCGTACGATTCCTTATCCTGGTTAACGCTGGTGTACGTGAGTTTGAAAAAATTTTCAGGAAACAATATCACGACCCTCGCTTGAACACCCTGTGCACCCTTATTTGCCCAGGGCAATCGTGGGGTGAGTTGATATTTCTGAAATTTTTTTTAAACGAGTCGACGTACAGCCGGATACAGGCTTATGGAATATAAAAGTTATTTCGTATATCGTGAGATATATCTTTTTATGTATTTCTTTATGGTGTAAAATCGTAGATTCATTGATGGTGATAATTATTTATAAATGAATTATTGATCATTCGAGACTGACGGGAAATTGAGTAAATCGTGAAAAACACTGACGCAAAATCATATTTAGAATCCGGACGAATTCGTCACTTTGTACTGGGGAAGTTAACGTTTACGTATGCAGCCAACAGCGTTCGATGGGTCTGGAAATGCTGGGGGCACCTTGGAATGATGTTGTCGGCCGCGGCCGGTTTGGCCTAAGGGCTTCTAGAATACGACCGAAGAACCAAGCTCGGTTCTCTTTGTATCAGGACTCGCAACAGTCCCATTATTCCCAATGGCAATGGACAATGGTATCGTGCAACTGTTAATCCGCACCATGGTCATTAAACAATACGTTTCTCTATGCAGTAATATCCCTCGAATTGAAGTAAAATGTTCCTAATATTCCTGGTACCCCTTTGCAACTGTCAGTAAATCGAAACGCACCACTTTGAAGATCCCGCAGCTTTAAGGCTGTCGTAACGCAAAACAAATTCTTCCACTTGCCAAAGGTATACCAAAGGTATATACCTACTACGAGTGAGAGACAGACCCCATCGAAAATTTTCTTGCGTATTCCCCAAGTCCAAAGAACGCTTCCGAAATATCTATATGGCGCCGAATGAAACTGGTCCAATTAAGCCCCGCGGTATTATTAGGCAAAGTTCGGCGGCACGAATGAGGTTCGCCGCGAGCGTGCGCCTCGCGAGTACAGTAAACGCCGAGCGTGGCGATAACGGCCGAGGGTAAAACGGCGACAGTGTAGGATAACCTTCAGGCGAGGAGGAGCGCGCACGGCCTCGCAAGCTCCGGGGTGCGACTGAAAGCGCTGCGCCGTAGGTGGGAGCGACAGGCACGGAGGCGCCGAGATGGAACACAGTTCCAGCAAGGCAGCCGTAGCGCGCGCCTCGTGCAACCCCGCACGCGAGGACCACGTGGCAGTGTGTGACTTAAAGCCGAGACATTCGGCCCCAGTGAATATTATCAGTCACTCGTTATACCTTGGTAGCATACCTTACTTTAGGGTGTTCGTGCTAAAATCCCTACGTGGCTCCTGCCTGCACCCTACGAACATCATAACAATCAGCCGTGAACCCGAGCCGAACAACCGTCAACCTGGAGCCCACGTGTCAGAAACGGTTAGTATTTTTCTAATTCCTTACCTCGTATCGGTCCAACACTAATCCACGGTTATACTATACGCTTTAATTTATTTTATCGTTTCATACCAGATGATCTTTGCTCAATGTAATTTCGAACGACAGATCACGTTCAGTTAATCCCTCTGCAAGAACTGATTGACGGTATCTTAATTGCGATTGAATTTAAGTGTTGCGTTTGTCAGACTGTCTACGATGTTGTTACGGTGACGTAGAATATTATCCTCGGCGCGTATATACATACCGAAGAAGTCACGTATAGTGTGTGTATTGTGATTCAGGCTGTTTACCGGAATAAGCCAGACAATTTTAAAATGCGGTTTGTGAGTAATCCTATTGGAATGAACCTTCGTGTTAGGCTGTCTGTTTGGACTCGGTGGTAGGTAGTACTCATAGTATACATAGCTATTCGTCGGGGATATGTTTTTCATCGGACGCAGCTGAGGAGAACAGACAGGCTTACATTCTCCTCGGTCATTTCTTCGATCCGTTGTTGCGTACCGTATCAAGAGTAAAAGTTATTAGATGCATTAATTAACTGACGCTCGGACGACTCTATTATCTGAATTCACGACGTCTCACTTCATTACTCATAGATTTATTACGTTTATAACCTCAACGTACACCTTCGGTTTTCATTCAATTCCGTCATAATTATCCTTCCCGCTTGCGCTAACTGCGGTAACCGCACTTACCGCGTACGTCTCATCCTATACTCGAGTAGAGCGTATAATTGGGTAATACCACAGCGTAAAACACAACGAACAAAGTCAACAACCTGGAAAGACTGCCTTTTTCATATCTGAGCGGCCATTGCAGGAACGGCGGCGCGTTTTTCAAAATATCACGGTCAACCCCCACCCCCACCTCTCTTGCCACCTTTTCTTTTGTCTGTTGAATTATATATTTTTTTGCTTTTATTTTCCCTCACCACCCCACCCACGCCTACCGCCACTCGCTTTACCTCTATTTTTCATAACGATTTGCACTGCGATTTTCAAAGCACCTGAGGACAAACCGGTATTTAGGCGTAAAAAGGAACCGCAACTATGGATTGACTTTCTACGTGGACAATCCTATTATGCTCGAGAGACCAGTAACACACCTTGGAATTGCCACGACCGATCATTGATTTACCGAAGGTAAATCCAACGTGGCCCCCAGCTCTTTGCATTCGCGCGCCACAGCGTTTCTCTAATATCGAGCCACGAATCGATTCCCCGATAGTTTCCGAGAGAGTCGATCTCGGCTTCACGGTTACTCTGGATAATTGCCAACGGATTTTTGTGATAAAGTGCAAGATTGTACGGTGTAACGCGAATAAGGAGGACGGAGATTGAATTGAGAAAGAGGCTAAAACAGAACTCGGAGAAACGACAAGTTAGAATAAAACCAGCACTGAAAGATAAGTCGTGCTACCAGCACGACTCGCTCTTCCTTTGCAAATCTCTGATCTATGAAAGCGAGACGATCCCGTGTTCCAGTTCGTTAGGAGTATCCATTCGCAATAATTATTACCCACGTTATCCGATCCCTGACACTGTACCATACATATACATACATATATATACCTAACGAATAAATATAAGCAATAGCGAAAAGTACAGTCGCAGATGCACATGCAATTGTGGCGATGATGAAATGCAGTCAGTAAAATAAAGATTAGCACAGGTTGCACCAGGTTTAAAATCATTTTTCACCTATCAGGGTGATGTGCGACTACCTGCTTGTTTATACGTCTACATATATAGATATATCTCGTATGTATAAGATCGTGTCAATAAATCGATAGGACGCATGGCCAATAATGATATACGACCATCAGTTAATTGCCGAGGCTAGAATTGAAACGAAAGAGACATAAAAATTCTTCAGACCCCGAACGATAAATCCGCCTGGTCTCTGCGAGAGGTGTACAGTGAACAGAGTATAAAGGACAGGGACATAGGACGAGAGTGATGGCGATATGCGAGAGTAGATATCCAGAGGATATCCGTCGCTCGGACAAACGCGTTTGCCAGGACGAAGCGTACGGGTTGTTCGGGGCAAGCAGAATAGCCAGGGAGCTTGTGGAACAGAGGAAGGAATGGGGGCTGCGAATTGCCTGGGGCAACCTGGCCCCGGGCACTGACGCGCTCCGCTGTTGCCGTAATTAGAACAGAGCGCCTCGGGCAAACAGGCCCACGGCTGACGAGTCTCCCGCGGACGAAAATTATTCATGAACCTGACGACCCAAGGCAAAATTTTTACGTAAATATTCTCGTTTTATACCGAAAACCATAAAGAGCCTCTATGACGAGATTGACCCGGGAGTTGCAGGTCGTTTTCAATGGAAATATTGAAGTCGTAAAAAATCCTTCAAGGCCGCTTGAATTTTTTTTTTCAGATTATCTTACGTGTCAACTTAAGCCTGATTAAATCCCCGACACGCTTTACTCGCTAGTGACTTAGCAAGGACGTACTAAACTGGGTAAGGTAACTTGGGCTAGGTTATGTTTGACGCATCGCTCTTGGATTAATCGACGTGTAACCCGTTATCTACGGCTAGATCGTCTGCCGACGAAAGCCCCGGACGGCTACCGTACTCTGGTTCGAGTAGGCTTGCGCCGTTTGAAACTGACAGAATTTCCGTCTCCGCAAGTAAGTAGGTGAGTAAGTGGTGGGAATGGGCGAGGATGAAATGGAGCAAGACATGCATTGGCGCGTGTCGGGAGTGGTGCCCCCGTACTCGTTACATGGCCTGCCAGGCTGACTACGTAAGCTACATATCTACTAGCTTGCATATGCACGTACTGAACTCTCGTTTACTGTCATAGCGTACAAGCTTGGTACCTACCTTCCACACATCTGTCCAGAAACCTATCTATCTATTTTCACCTACCTACCTGGCCATTCGCGTGAACCGACGCTCAGCGTAATTCCACTAGGCACGAGATATTAGACTTGCCACGAGCCGTTACGCTGGAAAATATGAAAATCGACGGAATGGAATTTATCCGTACTCCCCTTATACCACTTGGCTTTCTCTAATAAAACATAGTAGCCACTCGATCCCACGAGATTTGACGCTCGTAACATTCTCGTACCACTAACGAAGTATACGCCACCATCCTAAAATCAAAAGAATCTCATCGAGGATAAAATTTCGACCTTTATGACATCGCTCAAGTTATATCTAACATTCTTAAGTTTTAAAGCATTCTCCTGATTGCGGCAATGCAAATCGATGCCGCGCCCGAAGCGCGCCGAACGCAATGCGGCCTTTCGACTTTTACCGTGTGGGCCGCAGAGATCGAACGGCCGTTCGCTTACAACTTATTTGTCGAAATCCCGTTGACACGAGGCTGCGAGGATGCCAAGCCGATACCAGGTGGGGTAAAGAGGTGCGTTTAATAGAGGTCGCATCCATGCCGAAAATTGGGAACGTTATAACGATCATCATGGGACCGATCGATGCCATCCAACCGGTGTAACGACGATCGGATCTCCGACCACTCGACGCTACGTTCACTGCATAGCTATATGGACTGTAGACACTGGCTTATACTGGCAGCTCGTACCCACGCCGTACCATCAATAAATTTGTGACTACCTACGTATCTCTTTCAGTCGATGGTGTGTGCGCAAGCCAAACCGGTCGGCACGCGCTCCAGCCATCCACTATCGTTCAGAGTTCGGAGTATCTCTGCACGCCGATCCCTGCGTCCTTCCCTCGCACACGGAACATCTAACCTGTACGATCACAAGCTCCTTAAGAGCACTTGGCAGGGACATCCCTCCTCTCTTTTTCTCTCGTTGCATTATATTTCTTATCTCTCTCTCTCTCTCTCTCTCTCTCTCTCTCTCTCTCTCTCTTTTGTACATCTCCTGAACCGTCGACTCAGTCTGCCTTCCTTTTACTTCTTCTACCCTCCTCTTAACGGACGAGTCATCTCTACTTATTAAACTCGCTAATAACTGCCGCGCCGTTCCTTGACTGATCTTCAATTAGCAACCTTAACAAGTTACTTGTGGAAACTGAATATACATAGCCGACATCCGAAAGCTGAATAACGTAGGATGAACCTTCGAGCCCATACAGTGGGTACTTGTTAATTGTTCATTGCCAAATATAAAAGTCATACTCGTTATTCATATGACGTTTGAATCTAATTGTTTGTATTGTACTACCTTTTAGGAAATTTCGTATCCCAAAATATCCACATTCCTTCGTCTTCTCACGATCGTCTTTAATGTATTCAATGACCGTAGATGATCGTACTACGTAAATGGTTCAAATGGGTTAGAGAAATTTTATTTTTATTATCATCGCTCAATGTAGCGAAGATACACTGTACGTATGAAAGTATAGATATGTAGAAGATACTTAACCCTGAAATTGTTACCTGAAAAAAAAAAACGAGATATCAAGCTACATATAAAGCTGGTAAGAATAGCTGCTTGCGATACCAGGGTTAAAACTCTCGGCGGTAAATTCACTATAATGGCAAAGGGTATCCCTGACTGTATCGAAAGGAGTATAACGATGCCGTGTGTGGAGAGGTTTGCAAAAAGCTATGCACGTGCCGTGAATCGAGCCGATCGTGCTGGATAAAACTTATCGGGATTTAATGAGCATGGTCGGAAACGTTCATCGAATGGCTGGTTAACTTTATAGCCACCGTAAAGTCGCCTCACGCTACCTGGAAGTTATACGTTTCAAAACTGAAAGTCGCGTCACCCTTTCGCCAAGACGTGTCCTCTGCGTGTTAATTAATAATCACGACTCAGAAAAGTAAAAAGCTAGGGGACTTTGTTACATTGAAACTCACAAGTAGATGGCCCTTCGAAAAAAAATTATTTTTTTCCCCAAATAAATGATAATTGTAATTTTTTTACTTCGTTATACCGTCTGCATATATCAACATAAAATTATTGTCCGATCGAATTTATCTATCGTGACTTCGGTGCATCAGACAGTCGCGAATAGAAGTAGTGGCTGCGTTCACGGAGATGAATAAATCTTCGAGACTCAAAGATACACATCGTCTTACGATGATTCCTCGTAAGCGAGAAGCATTTACCGCCATCCGGAAGATGCGTCCTGGCAGCAAGTCGCGTTGGCTACAGCGCCCACTCGATTTTACATCGTTTATAAGAGACATGCCAGACAGTGGCGTAACTATTGCACGGCGGAGACACGCGATATTCAAACTCGTACGTTTCTCTTGAGGATTCCTCGTTAGCAAGAAGTCGCTTCGTTATTCTAATTGAGGCTACCGTCAGTAAGGAGACCGGGAAGAACCTAGTGGCTCGTTCTCACTGCTGGGTTGCCGGTAGAGGTAGATTTTTCTTTTCCTGATACACGTATGTGTGTTACGTAGCGACATTCTAGAGACCTAGGAATAATTTCCGGAGAACGGTAAAACCCAGTGCGAAAAGGAGATACACGTAGTTACAATTGTACGATAACACATAAACTGATACGGAATACGTTGACCGTCGTGCATATGGAATAAATTCATGGAAATGCAAAGCAAGGTGGGTACCGGGTTAAAATCAAGATCTAAACACTCTGGCATTCATCTCGTTCTGGTAACTAATAACGTAGCATGACATATGCAAATAACCTTATCCATGAGCATCCTGTATGTACGAGTCTGGATAGAATCTCATCTGAAAACCAGGACGCCTTGCGAACTTTGAATAAGGTTTAATGGCAGTCATGGTAAATGGCAGCCAAGAGAAATTTTGAAAAGAATAATTATTATTATAACGATTCCATGCGCGATTGCATGTTGATGCAACGAAATGAAAAAAAAAAAGTCAAAATTATATCTATGTACCAAGGAATAATGCCAAAGGGTATCGGTCGCGTATCCCAATCAGTCCGGGAATAGAAGCCGAAATCAAGAAGAGTCTGTTGTACCTAAGCCATTATCGAAGAAGCTCTGGTATTATCTTCGGATTTAAATAATATTCGAGAACAAAATGAGGCATTTTCGAATTTGCATTTGGACACGAGTAGCCCCCGGCCACGGGTGTCCTCAGCATTCATACGGAATGCGACTTGGCGCTGGTTGCTTGAATATACATATATGGTCGACGCCAAAGCCCGAGGCGGTGGACGCGTCTACCTGGGCTTGGTTGCCTTCAAGGCACACGGCCGTCATGGCCGTCGTAGCCGTCGTGGTCGTTGGGCCCAGGTTCTTGCCGTCTCGCTTTCTTGCCATCCTGGCCACCGTAGCCGCCCTCACTCGCGCTATTCGCATCGCCACCACCATCGGCAGATCGACTCGACTCGCGACCTCCGCACCGCGAGAGCCTATGGCCCAGACGCGCATTCTGCGTCTCCTGCGGCGATCCTATGGAAGAACCAGTCTCACTGCTTAAAATAATGGCTACGCTAAACCCTTGGTCTTGCCACGATGGAACTTCGGGGCGCGTCTTAAATCGAACTCTGTCCGGTTTCGAGAGACCCGCTGCTTTCTATAAGGTCCCCAAGACATCCCGTACTCGGTGTGCCCGGTTCGAGTTCATTTTCGTTTCTTCTCTTTTTATCCCTTATTTATTTCTTTTTCCATACACATCCAGGACACGCGACTGGCGTACGCGGCCTTTCCGCTTCGACGCATCGCCTCGCCCTGTATCCTGATTTTTCTAGTTCCTTCACCCACTGCCTACCGACTTACGCATTCCCCCATTAACATGGACAATTATTCAATGTCCCACTGCCATTTTAATCTAGTCAATCTGAAACTCTTACTTTTAATATATTATTATGGCTTGCCCAGGATGATTACGTACATTCGTATACGGAATGCTCAGCGAAGACGTGTCTACACGTTCCTTTGACTCTTAAACGAAGACCTCAAAACACAAGGGGAAAAACCTTTTGTCATGCTGTTATCTCTTGGGGGATTATGTGATATTAATTAAATCGCTTTATATATCGCCAACTAATATTTGCTAGCTAAACCGAGGTCAAAGGATACACAGCGACGGGTTTTCAGTCTCTGTAATTCGTACCTTGAATTTCATCCGGTGAAATGAAAGGGCAGAAATGTAACGGAGGACAAGAACCCAGGTGCGTGCAAGCACGAAACGGACCCTGGCGGAAGCACAGCTCTTTCGTGTTTACACAACCGGGAAATGAGTTGGAAGCTCTTTAAGCCCTCCTCGCGGTCCACTTCCGCTTCTACGGCAACCGCCAAGAACCTTCATCCACCTCAGCTACCTCATACGTCTCTTTCATAGCTAATCCTTATTCTCCCATCTACCCATCCTGGTCCCGGAGCATGGTATCTGCTACATTATGTTTTAGCACTAATTGCCTTATTAATATACATATGAAAGTTAAAGCATGACGATTTCTCGACGTTTCCAAGAAACGACTAGTCGGGGATGATAAGAAAATATGAAATCTTGGAAATTAACATATTTTCCAGATCCAAATGAAATTTCGAACTCGACTGGCGGATCGTCTGATTTTTTTTTTCACATCAAACTCCAAAGTCGATATCACGCTATAGAAATCTAGACATCGCGTGATCCCACGCAGTAAAATTTCATCGAAACTTTAAGATTTATTAACGCCTACTAAAATCCGTTAAATTACTTAAAACACTAATATATGACACGTCATAACAGTCAACACTTTATTTACTTAAATTTGAATGATTCTACTGAATTTTAAATAATTTCCAAAGGGGAATGAAAAGAAGCAATCTTTACATTTGAAATTTCGAAAATGTCAATAAACATTTTTTTCCAATATCTCAAACACACATTTACCACGTCCACAAAGAGAATATCGATTTCGACTATGAATTAAATCTCGAATAATTTCATATCTGTGACCTTTGTACTTTCAGGCGGAAATGTGAGGCCGATGTAAAGGAGGCGAAGGCGGAACTGACGTCACAGCGCAATATGTTCCCTAGCGCTCAAATTAAAATGAGGTAAGCACCGATGCACTGCATTACAGTATATAGAAAACTTTTCAACTCATCTTCTACATGTATTCTGCATATTGCACGACATATCGTGCATCTTAAGTCTCCAAGTCCTCAAAGTGCCAGGCCGATCTAATGGTAACTAATGTTGAAAGTATTTCTCTCAGATTGCTATCGCCAAGCAGTTCGCCAGCGACGTCGCCCACGATGTCGAACTCCTCGTCGCCGACACCACCGGCACCCGCGGCACCGGCTTACAACCAGAAGATGACGGGAATACCCTGCGTAGCAGCAGCCTCACGTTACACGGCGCCAGTTCACATAGACGTCGGCGGCACGATATACACTTCCTCCCTTGAGACCCTCACCAAGTAAGTTCATCAGCATCTCTTCGATCCTAAAGGCTTGGGAGTATTATTCACGCGTGAATAATCCTCGTCCTCCTCCAGGACATCATCATCAGGAAACCTCCGGGATACGTGCTCCGCAAGACCGTAACGCATCGGCAACCGTTATAACCGCGCTCGGCAGTGTCCAAGGGCTATTTGCGGTTGGCACGTTTTCCGCAAGTAATGCGACTCACGTTAGTCAGGATGTCTTTATATCTCTATCCATCTACCTCCGTTCCGTAATGCTTCGCCGAGAATGGCCTGGTATAAATAAAGTGTTGGAGTTAATCAGCGCGCAGATAAAGCCGTAACGCGACCACAGAGTTCATCGAGTGCCCTCCACAGACATGAACAGAAAATATTAGGATATAGGTGGATGAAAATCACGTCGAGCTCCTTCGCTTGTTACGTATCAACTGCCATTAGGATTTCGTAGTCATCAGGACGGCGTAGCCGTTAATCGAGTCCGTATAACACGGGTCTGCGTTATTACGCGATACTACCGACTGGTAACTAGATAAGAGGCGACTATACCAGGGTAATACACCGCAAGAGAGGATATCTCCAAGCCGAGTTATTGCAGGATATATCGTGCAAAAAAGAAATGGCTGGGTAGATCGTATGAACCTGCCTTACCGGCCTTACTCGCCTCCACCACTGTTAACGTGGCTATACGCTTCGTTGCGCCTTCCTCCCTCATTACATGCTGTTGACCTTATTGTTTTGTTGAAAGTAACTCTAGATTACATTGCAGATTATATCACATATTCACATGTATATCCTTTACTGAGTGGACCTGCTTCTCTTTTTTTTTTTTTTTTTATAGTAAAAGATTTCTTCATAGATCATCTCCGTGTAGGATACCACGTTAATTATGGTGAACGGCGTTATATCCGTTTTGGGGAAGCTAGGAATTCTTTTGTAAAATATCTCCTTCTTTCGCTCTAAGGACATCCCCTCGAGGTCTAACCGTACGTAGCGCGTATCTATAGACAAAAATAAGGTTAACAAGGCTGACTAGGTTCTATCAAAAGGTCGTACCAGAGACTCGGTAAAAGCACTCTAGACAGCAATGGCCGATCGACCTCTCTCTACCTATCTCCAGCAGCGCGTGACAAGTCGCGCGCCGCTCGACAGTATTAAATTCTCATAATGCAGGGAGCGCCGGTGCGACCAACTGCCGTTCGTTCCGACACTCTCTTTCTCTTTCTCTCTTGATGTCCCGAGTGAGACCTGTGGCCAGGAAGTAAGAAATAAAATGTTGAGAAAAATCACGAATTTTTCATATCCTCAAGAACGTACAATTTTTATCGTATCTTCGTTTGGTTATGTAGCTAGGGTAAAGGGAAGGGACAGAATATTACGTAAGTGGGGATAAGGCGGATGAGAGCAGGACGCATAAGAAGATGCTGAGTCTGCCGGAGGACCCGCTCCGGAGAGTATCCCTCGATCCTAAAGAGGCTGGCGGATCCTCCCACTGGTCGCGAGCAACAATTACGAAATGCTCGTCCTCCGGCTTACGAGCTCCGAGCCATCTAGCGTTGCTCGCGGAGATCTCGTCCGGACGTTTCCTTGCACGAGTCATGTCCAGCCTATAATTTGCCCGGTTTACTGCAGCCGGACACCCGCCGATGTTGTGTGTATATATATATACATATCCCATATATATATATAGGAGAGTAGAGCGGAATCTGAGTGATGTGAGCCGATCGTTTAGCGTTTTCCCATAGCGAGAGGATCTGACCCGGGATCGGACCCCTGAGCGGTCGGCCGGTCGCTCCTTTGCTCCTTCGCTCACTTACAGGGCAAGGCTCCTACGGTCCTTAGAATGTATACGAACCGGCGAACCAATGGACTAAGGAACGAAAGAATGGGATGAACGAAGGATCGAAGGAACTCGGAGGGATGCCCTCGGGTAATCACGGCTCCGTCGTTCTCTTCTCCGCCCCCGGTACCGTTTCCTCGCCCTTTCTTTCTTCGCTCCTTCTTCTCATTTCTCTCTTCTCTCCTTTATATTTCTCGATGATACCACCCTCCCCGCAGCCACCCTCTCTCAACCGCGGCACGTCTCCTTACCTATCCTCCCCTTTGCCCTTGCTCCGTCGTTCTCCTTGGTTTCTCACTTTTTCAACTGACCCACCTATCCGGCATCGTCCTGTACCTCCCAGGTATCCCGCAGTATCTCTCGTGGAAGTTTAACGCCTCCAGGCACGCAGGCGTTATTATATGTTATCGCGAGGAACCTATGGGAATCCGCCCCAGGCCGTGTGTATTCCTCGTTGTGCCATAACGCACTAACGTATAATGACTTTTGTTTTTCAACCCGGCTGAACCCGACTCGCTTGAGTATATCGTATGCAAAATAGATACTCGACCCGGCAGGAACGACCTTGAGGTCAGATGCACCCCTGGTTCCCGTGTAATTCAACGATATCGTATTCAGGCGCCAGCTAAACGACTAAGGGTGAACTAAAATTTCGTGAAAATGCTCAAAGTGAATACAGCTCTTAGCCAATCGTTGTGCTTGTCTTCTTCTGACCCTAACGCGCGATTTAACAGCTATTCGCATCTTGTATTTTCATTACATTCGAGTTACGCAATCGACCCTCCAGAAATCGTTCAGATTGGCGCATGACTTATTAGGAAGATCATCGTCGGTATTCTCGGTCAAGAGGAAGATCGCGTCCTCGAGAAGACCTTCCTGTACGCTTTCTAACGAGCGGGGAAAGGATGCCGACGACAAGGCGTCTCTATCTGAAACGGTGTCGTGATGACCGTGTAGTGGCGTCGACGTATCGGCATGATTTCATATTTTCTCGACACTTTCGATTTACTCGCCGGCTAGTAGGTGATCGTGTAAAACGCGTTATAATTTAGTTATATGAAAATCACACGTTCCCAGCTAGCTTTCACGGAAATCATATGGCGGAGAATGAACTTTTTATAGTAACAAATTGTTTTTTTTTTTAATTTCTACGAAATACCCTCGACTACCGTATAACGGTCGATGGGTACCCGCCATTTATCCCACTTTATGCTGTGCGCGTTCTAAGGCTGATATTGGATTTTCAAATTTCCCGCCCACCGTCGACGTTTTAACTGTCAGCTTCTTCGGATGAGCTATAATTTAAATCGACCTCACAAGGTCGTTAATTACGAGAGCGGTATGTGGAACGCAGCTCGCGATCGCTGCTGAAAAGTTCCGCAAGAACAGCTGCAGCCGAAATGTGCTCGCCGGAGGGCATCCCGTGACTTCGGGGTATAGAAGCAGGTGCCGATATTTTGAGCACCTGTCCGGTCTGAGGATGAAGCGCGACAGCGAGTAAAATTACGATGGAAAATGTAGGAGTGAAAGATGATCCTTTGACAAGTTTAAAAATGCTGAACATTAAAAAAACTCATTTAGTTGGATAAATCGTATAGCGTCGTCTCTCTCAGGTTCCCCAGTCCTACCATCGATTGCAGAGAGTCTCCAGTCCAGCCGCATTCCTATCTATAAATCTATTCCTAATTAAACTACGTTTGACCTCGACGAAGCCGAGGAAAGTTCATCGATGACCTCACAACTTTCTTATAAAATTTTGCAGGTATCCGGAATCAAGACTAGCAAAACTTTTCAACGGTAGCATTCCTATCGTGTTGGATTCGTTGAAGCAGCACTACTTTATCGACCGAGACGGCGGTATGTTTCGGCACATTTTAAACTTCATGAGAAACTCACGTCTCCTCATACCGGACAACTTTACCGATCTGGATTTGCTCCTCGAAGAAGCCCGATACTTTGACATAGCAGGTAAGCCCTGATGCCTCGTACTGTGTATCTAAAAAATGCGAGGCAACCCTGTGTCAAAGAGGATAACACTTTTTTTTTCTTATTTTCAGCAATGTGCCGACAACTGGAACAAATGAAAAAGGAAAGAATAAAAAATGGCGCTACAATGTCATCGCCAAGTCCGCCGCCTATCAGTAGTCAAACTGGTCGCGGTGGGGGTGGAATCGCCACGGCGGTACGAGACGCTGACAAAAGGAACGAGTGTTACGAGTGCGTGGCTCTGCACGTCAGTCCTGACCTAGGCGAACGAGTGATGCTCTCAGGAGGTCGTGCACTCCTCGACGAGGTTTTCCCGGAAACTACCCAGGCGGTGATAGACGCGCGTTCCGGAGTAGCTTGGCACCAGCAGGACGCAAGACACGTTATACGCTTTCCCCTGAATGGTTACTGCAAATTGAACTCGGTCCAAGCCATCACGAGGCTCCTTAATGCAGGATTCCGCGTCGCAGCAAGTAATGGCGGGGGCGTCGAGGGTCAACAGTTTTCCGAATACTTGTTCGTGCGGCAAGCTATGAACACCTGACAGAGCACATCGGAATTAACGTTGCAAACAGTAACGCCTCCGCCACCGCCACCACCTAGAAAAACCTACAGCGACCTCTTCGTGGGCCGAGCTTCGTATGAATAAGTCGGCGGTAAATTCAAATTACCAATTGGATCTCCATGGCGTTGCGGCTTGGGAGCAGAAACTGGAACTTGAGAACGTCGGGACCTAACCGCATCCGGTGTCTTGTAATATCCGGTACGAATTGGAGAATGAGCTTTGACGGTTAATCCACTTTTCTCGCGAACGCACGCTACTACAATTTACCACCTGTGCGGTGGTTTAACTTAACGCCCGGAATTCTACGCTTACCGACGTCACCGTGTTACGCACCTGTTACGATTCGGTCCTGGGCTACAAAGGATTCTTGAAGGGTCCCGAGATAAGTGGAACTTCGTGAGGGTTCGATCATCGATACTCTGGCCATTCTTCGGTTTTACGTGATGCTGATGGTTTACATTAATAAGGAGATGAAGTCGTGTACTTACTACGGAATTAAGCGTCATTCAAATTTATGGTATGTTGGATAAATTATGTAATATGGGCATAATGAAAAAATTATGCTACAATCTGTAAATAATCTTTTACCCAGTAACGTGGATACATTAACGATTCGCATTATGAAAAGACTAAAGCTCTAAAACCTTAATACGAATCTTTCGTAGATTTTGAGTAAATTCACAAGTGACTACCCAATCGTTATTCCTAAGTTTCATTTTCGTTACTAGTATAAGCTGTACCTATGTATTTAAATGCCGTACTAATGGCTGTAAATAAAATATCGTGTATCTATATTTACATATAATAATACAATGTTTACATATAATGTTAAGATTTCGACAACGAAGCGACGCGCATCGATCTCAATCGTCCCGGCTGATAAAGGATTATTAATAAATAATAAAACAAAAAGGAAAAAAAAATATATTAAACAAATCGCCGTCGCATTCTCAAAAACTCATTTCGATTATTATCAAAAATCACCTTCCAGATAAGCGTCTCGTTATCTAAGATAGACATACAAATATGTGCTGATTGAAATAAAACGTTTATTACCTTCCTCCACGATTCTATCTACGTAAAACCCACTTGATCGTACGACACCCAAAGCAACCAATCTCCTAAATCTTAACCTCAATATGAAAAGCGCACTGTTGCCAAATAGCCATAAGAAGGTTGAAAAAACAAGAATATAAAAATTACCGCGAAAAACAATAGTAATAACATAAAATAAACTAATTCGAAAACGAAAGAAAAGTATTAATGCGTAAGGATACCGAGCAACATAACGTTCATAATGTAACAGCAGAAATAAGGGATAAAGCGAACAAACGTTAAAAGCCTTAGGCAAGTTTCCATGGTTACGGTGAACTCAATATCCGTAAGGCCGCCGGCATTACTGCCCGCAGGCTGTCATCCCTCGAACCCACCGAGCGAAGCGCTCGCTGATTATATTCCATTTCTGGATCGCCCAAGGCATTCAGCCCGGTCCTCAATACTCAACACGCGAAATACCCTTCGGCGTCAACATCGAGGAGAGTTTGAAATTTAAGGATCCCGACCGTGACTGCCTCGTTCGGCTTACTCGCTATACCATAGCTTAAAGCTTATACCTACAAACGCAGACAATTACCCCTCGTGAAACCATGGATGACGTAGAAACCAATCGAACAATTTCATACGATACACAAAACCAGCAACCAAAATGCTGGAGCTAAAATTTTCATTAAAAATCATTCGTGAAACCTTAGCCCAGCAGTTTGATCGTTCCTATAAATTTATAATCAGTCATTTATTTTTCACGATTAAAAAAGGATAACCTCTGATTTCAAGCATTTTCTCAGATATTCTTGTGCTCACTGTACCACTGCTGCTACGAGTCCATATACTTATGACTGTCTGTACCAGTAATATTCTAAGAATGCAACTCAAGGCGCGAGTCGTTATTTTCTCAACGATTCTTCAAATACCGACGGAGAATCGTCTTCCAGCTGCGAAAAGTAATATACCTGAATAGCCCGTGCTAGTTATTAGCTCGAGTACTTTCGCTTTTACGTCTCGCCCTTTACGAGGTAGTTGAATGCATCTAATGACACGTTAATAGGAGACTCATTAGATAGGGTTATTGCAGCCTCGAGAGCCCGTTTGCCTTCCCCTTGCGAAATGGCCAATTGCAATTCCCGATGCACAACCCGAGCGAGCGCGTGTCTATGGAAATTTGCGTAAACGCACGTGCGTCCCTTGTGCCATAGATTTGCCATAGTCAATCTTAGAGCACGATCACAGAAAAAAAAAGTAAAATAACCGTCGATCATATCAAGTCGAATTTTATTTTCGTATCTTTATTTTCTCTCGATTACTGCTTATTCAATACAATTTGTAAAAATAGCATACTGTACCAAAAAACTGCTATATGTATAATCTATCTACACGTCTGATGTGTGATGTGTACGTGAATACTGTATATACGAACGTGTATGATGTGTCTCCGTATGTACGTTTATATATATATTTATATATGTACATGTTACATATACATTTTATCCCACCGTTAATGGCAGTAAACGAAGATACTATAACCTAGCCTGCGGCCTTGCGATTTTACGCTCATGTAAATTGGTAATGTTAATCAAATTAGAACTGAAGGAACACACGAGTAACTAACGGAGAAAGAATACGTACGTACAGTATAACTTCGGTATAAGATAGAAGGAAAAAGAATGATATAATACAATAGGAGCTACTGAGCGATTAACTACTCATTACAAATGAATTATTTACATGGATCGATAATCATTACGCCTTGTTTAATCGGCAAACCAGCGAGCACCGTCCTCTGTCCCAAGCGCATGATTTTCCTACCATACAGTAAAGCCTGAACGCGTCGACGTCGCAACACGTTAACACGTAGATCTTACAAGTTGTGAATTTACAAACGGGGAAAAAAGCGTATTGACAGTATAACAAAATTGAAACGGATACAAGTAAATCGTAATGTCGACGCGCTTGACCTGCGTATTTCTGCCCCGCTCGCGATCACGCCAACTATATTAACGTGTATGCCTGCGCAATGCTGACAGAGTAAATTCCCTACCACGCCGTCGCGTATACACATAGTATTGTTTGAGCGATGCTCGTGCCAGCTGGAAATCTTGTAAGCGCGAGTCGAAAGCCGTAATTAACAGTGAAGGCATACATAGAAACGATACACGCGTACGGATGGCTATGTACGTAGAAGCAGAAAGTCAATTGGCTTTAACGGTAAACGAGAAGACGTTTTACAATGACGTTTTTAACTTCTTCCTCGGCATAACTTAATCGCGTACAGAAGTCGTATAACGTTATAAATTGGTTCAAAGTGACAAATACAGTCGCACGCTATTTACGTCTTATCTTATGCTGTTTACAGATGGATATTGTTCTTTTTTTTTTTTTAACAGGTTTTCGTTCTGACGCAGTAATGGCTAATACGTAAGGTAGATCGATCTCGCACTGTTTCGTTTTCGCGTTAATCAACATGCACTCAATGAATTATTAGATTTTTCGTATAATCCAAGAGAGGGGAGGTGAGGAGGTGGGGAAGGGGTTAACTACGGTTTTGTGTTAATTTGTCACGGCGGCAGATGCTCGAACGATGCACTGCTGTTGCAATATTGTTATCGCTGGCCTAAATGCCCGAGTGAACGAAAGCAGAGATAATGGGTGTTCGGTAAAGATCGGGTCACTTCGTACAAGGACACGATGAAAGGTTGATGCTGCTTGTGGATAAAAGAATTGGTGCTGGATGACGGAGATGGTTGGATAGTGATACCAAGTGTGAGAGGGACAGAGAGCTCGAAGTATCAACGCAAATTGGTGCGTTGCGAGATGAAACCTAACATCGTCCAAGATGGTTAGTCTAATAGGCACCCACTTATGTCAGCAGAATTCTTTACAGATAAATCAGGTACATACTTTAATTCTTTCAATCGACTACTTTATCATTTACGAAGCACAATTCATTTCGTTATATAACGACGGCAGATATCTATCCGTAATTCCGACGAAGGAATATCATAAATAATAAATTAATATTCGTTTCGAAAAAATATTCGTAATTGGTTACTTTTGTAAATATTTCTTTAATAAAAAAACGTAACAGCTAATTTTTATAAACACTGAAAATGTAGATTACAACATAATATACTGATAACAATTCCATCTTATGGTGGAGAATAGTCGAGTAGCTATATTCTGTTGTACCAACATTGAAATTATCACTATTTAGTATTTATGTGTAATGTATTGTACAAATTATTCCATACTTTTTGGACAGTGTGCTCCTGGTATATTATTTATTATTTCATTATCATTATTATTTGCAAAAATATGATTTTTTTTACTATTTTAACAAAACCTGTACGCTTATATTACACTAGCGCTACAGTGTCCAAAAGTATAGGTCAAGTATTACAATGCAGCAGGCATATACATAATGTGACAATGTACATTCATTCACTCGGGGGCACATCCACGCATCATATACCGTCAAGCGTATATGACCATACGAAACATCCTTGCCGTCGAGACTATCGAGACTAACCCGTGGGACATGTGCTCGTGCACATTTTCTTTTTTTCTTTCTTTTCAATCGCCTCATTGATGCAACTTCATGTTGAAAAATAAAGAATGATCTATTTATATTACATTTAAAAAATTTTCAGTCATTTACAGTAGGGAAGCTTATTATCGACATGGTACGAATAACGTTACTTTGAATGTGTATGAAATACCAGGCCGGCCTGTTGTGAGTTCCGTTGTACGCGACTCGCGCAGCACCGCCACCTTTGGGTGCAAAGTCTCGCTATCTCCTCTTCCGAGGTCCAATGAGGCCAGCTCACGCAAGACCACCGTACACGTAGTAGCAGTAGTAGTAGTAGTTGGGCGCCGGATTTCGGGCGGGTCACTCACGTTCCTGCCCTTCGCAGAACATCACTTCAGGTAGGACTTATAGAGCGTGGTGCTCCTACACGTCTCCTTCTCCTGCTCCAGGAGGAAAAGCAGGTCGCGAAAGTTCACTCTCTTTAATCGCGGTCTCATCGGCATTTGCCGATTCAACCCCGACGCCGACGCGTTCAAACCGCTACCACCACTTCCACTACCGGTCGACCCTCCCATGTCCAACTTTGGCTTCTTGCGTGGCCCGATTGCTTGTAACGCCGTCAAATTCGCATCCCTTTGCCTCAATTCCTCCATTTCCGCACGTTGCATCTGAAACCATCGCACCGAGATCCCACGGTCAGCCTTTTCCTCTCGTCCTTCTTTTCCTCGTGTTTTAAATTATTCTTAATAAATCTCATATGCCCTACGAACGCAATAGTGTACCGACGCCCGGAATGATAAGCATTCCATCGTACGATCGTCTGAGAATGCTCTTGTCTCATAATCTCGAATGCAATCATACGATCCACATACCTCTTTAGCCTTCGCCTTGAGTTTCGCCTGTTCAGGATCCTCCGTCTTCGCGCGACTCTTCGCCGCTCGTAAAAGTAATTCTCTCTCTTGTTCCTCGTGCCTTCTGCGCTCTGCCCTATCTAATTCTTCCAAAAATTTGAGCTGCGCTCTCACGTCCTGTGTCACTTCGTACCTTGGATCCACCTGAGATCACATATAATACTCTATGTTTAATACCAATCCAAAAAAATGCGAAGTAGATTCGTAATTTATCACTGCGTACTACTCAACGTACCTTGATCAAGTCTATCCTGTGTTCGGCTATTACAGCTAACTTTTCCACTAAATTCTTTAACCTTTCTTGCGTCGCATGCGAGATGAGCGATGCAACCTCTTGATTAGGTTCTTCCAATCCGTAGTTTGAAACTAATAATAAAATTGTATAAATATACCTTTCACGCCCCCCCCCCCCT
>NW_014332881.1:1532689-1645916 GCF_000341935.2 Cephus cinctus
CCTTTTCCTCCCCCCCCCCCCTTTCTTTCTTTCTCCTTTTTCTATATTTCAACAATATAGTACCAGACAAATAATCAAACATATGTGTACCTATTTGTTTAATCCTCTGTTGCAGCGGAGTCATATGCAAAAAGACTTCGTCCTTACAAGACCGAATTTGCGTCCCAACGAATTCAGTTGATCCAAGAATTCTTTGAGATTCCTCCGCGAGATTGACACCCCCCATAGCCGCTACATCATTAATATCGTCGTCGCCCCTATGTAATAAGAAATTAATCAAATTATCTTTTCCTCGACAGGATGCGAACAGTTAAATGTATTGATATAGTTAATTGCTTACGTGTAACCAGCCGATGAAAATGTCTTTTTCTCCTTTTCTTTAGCCGTCGGTTTTGGTACGAGAGAAGGCACTACGGCTTTATTGAGTGTAGTGTTTGTATTAACCGTTTTCCCTTGCGCTGTTGTCGTAATTGTCTTCACGATATTTGTAGTGGGTGGTTTTTGAACATTCGGCACTGTGGGTCTAATACCGCTAACAGCGACTGTTGTTTTTACAGCATAAGCTGTGGGGCTTCGTACTACCGTCGTCACCGGTCGAATCTTTTGTATTGCAACAATAGAAGATAACTATTTGTTAGCTCACAATATGAATTAACATTATTAACATTTATCCGGACAGCTACTAAAAGAACTTACCAGTCTCTGTTGAGCCGGTTGTGCAGGTCGCTGCACGGTCGTGGTAGCTGCGGTAAGGGGTGCCATGACCCTTACTTGGGTCGTGGCGACAGCCGCAGCAGCCGCCGCAACCGATGGCGTTGGGGCTGGCGTAGCAACGGTCGGCCTCAATTGATTCTATGATACCGTACAACAAGAATAAATCGTTTTTATTGATGCTGTAAGGATATTTCATAGGAGAATACACAGTACCAAAAACTTCAATATACCCTTTACAGTAAAGTAGTGTACACGACTGTACATGGTGAGGCTTTACTCAGGGTAGCATAATAGTTGTGTAAGCTCAAGAAAGAAATAAGAAAACAATGGGTTGATGTATCAATACTATCTCTACGAGTACTCACTTGTACCTGACTGACGACTGGGGCCGCTGACGCTATAGAAAATACAACGTTCGCAGGTGGTGGTCGTATTCCCTCGATGACCAACTCCTTGGTAACGAGGGACTGCCTCAGGAGCGGCAAACTCTTCTTCAGGAACCCGATTAAACATGGTTGCGGTGACGCGTTTAGTAATCTTTCAAGTCTATCACAAAACTCTTCGGGTTCAACCTTTGTATCAATTAGTTCTTGAATTAACGTCCGAACATTTCGTTCCACTGATTTAGGTTCTCGACTAGACAACTCTAATAAGTTTGCTAAGAATTTACGGCACTTTTCTTTGGTATTATCTGTGGTTTGACGCTGTAAAAGAAACAGTTGCTAAGTTATTGTCTCTCACTTGCACAAAGATCATGTAATATATATTTACTAAACTCATATAAAATGTTTATAATTATGCAGTATTAAAAACCAGTTTACATACCTGCGCCGGTGTTTGAACTGTTTGTACGGCATTGACAGCAGATGTAGGTGCAGCCGTGGGAGCAGTAGTTGCTGTACCTGGAGTTGTAGCTGCTGGTGTTACACTTGTGGTAGCGGTCTATGTAAACATAATATTATGTTGTAGCTTATGGCATACGAGATAACATATTTATCGAGACATAATATTATATATATATGCATATATATAAATGCAATGTCTATGATAACGATGATAATTAGCATTATTTAATATTATGAACGTGTACTTATTACAATGCTCTACTGATGCACCGCAAACACAAGAGTGACAATAGATCATACGAACATTCGTGTCAATACTTCATACGCTATATTTATTTAATTTACTATAGACTTTCCATGAAAGAATATTTTACACGTTTGCATCGCACACAATAATTTTACGAAACGAAAGCTAATATAGCGATTGCAACACATCGATTCTAATAATTATGTCATCCGAAGTACACCGGTGTACACGGAGTGATAATGATATATGGAGAATTATTAAATAAATATATTTCCCACAGCAATAAAAAAAAATTTGATATATGCAATATGAGCGTTTTATATGAATTTATTAATGGCATTTGAATAATTAGCAGACCGTGCTCGGAATTTAAGAATATACGTAAAAGTACTGAAGCTCAGATGAATAAAAATAATTACGTCTAGAATGTACTTATTGGTGTTAGTAGATTAATTGATGAAATCGCGCTTTTAAATAATGTAATGTTATTTGATGGTAGACTAGTATGTTAAATAATTTGACGCACTTGTACCTTATACAGACTCGAATATTCTTTATTACGAAAACAGGTGATTTTCACTTATTTTCTTGTACCTCTAGCGCAAAGAGAAATATATCCGTTATAAAAACCATTTCTGTATCTTCATTAGGGTCATTTGAGAATTCCTTGTATAGTACTAGAACAATCTCAATAGTAGTAGTTCGTAAGAACGTATATATAACCGTGAGGAAACTGAAAAGAGTGCTCTCTAGAACATTTTCCAAAAAGTTACTATTCACTTTAGATTCGTTATACTAAAAGCATAATCAATTTTCAGCAAATTTCTATGCGCGTTATCAGTTTAGTGAAAAGAATATATATTATTGCGTGTTTTACCGTTATTCTACGAATACTTCACAGCTATAAAATTACAACAAAGCAAAACAAAAGTAAAGTACTACTCTATACCTAAAATACTATAACGATACTACATGTACTCAATACTGTAAAGTATTATTAAGCTATGGTGCCCTTAACCATGCAACTCCATAAAAAACAAAATAATAAAGAAATATATCCAAACCACTTTCAATAATCTACTACTACACCCGTACATAAAAATTACATATACGTCTACTCATCTTTGCTCAAATCAGCTACTTCAAAGTACCAATAATCAAAGAAAAACTACAAGTTTCGTAACTTAATTTGTACAAGCAGTGATAAAAAAAAGTCTAATTTTGCTGCACTATATAGAAAACTAAAAGAATACTCAAAACGAAAATTCCTAAAGACAAGTTTTCACCTTCAGTGAACAAAAATAATGTTGTTCAGTGATTAGATATAGTAGATTTTGAAATTCAAACCAATACATGTAAACGGAATAGTTTCAGAATATGTAGCCTTACGGATAACATTATTCCACAAAAACAATTAAATTAATCTCAACGAAAACCAATGAAAATCTACAGCAGCACTACATCGAGTCTCGTAGGAGGTATGAGAGTGCGTCACCTGAACGGGTTTTCTTAGGGTGGCGAGTGGCGGGCCAGTGAACTGTGTGTTCAGCCTACTTACAGCCGGCACAGAGGCTAGGCGATACGTGGTGCCTGCGGTTGGCGCAACCACTGCGTTTCCCGCAATGCTATTTGGAGTCACCGTAGTACCACTCGGAGTACCAGCAGTTGGTGCTGGTCCTACCCTCAATAACTGATACTGTCCATTTTCTGTTTTCAATAGAAGATGCCCCTGGGTGCCTGGCTGAAGACCGTGAAGCGTTTGCAAGGTGATCTGAAACATAGCATATGATTATATTAATGTTAGAACTACAAACAAAAATGTTTAGTACAATATACATGATTGGATCATACACAATAAGGTAAGCTGGATAGCAAATTACATAGAAATGGCAGAGTCTAGGTTACACCAATAAATTTAAGAGTCATATTTAATAACAAATTAAATATACTGTTTAATACTTATGATACGTAAGATAGCATTAACTATAGTGTAAGAACTGTTATCATAGCTAGTAAAGTTATAGGGCAAACTAGAAAAACTGTAAAAGAAAAATCTTCAATGAATTCAATGCCACAACAGGTGGTTGATAATAACTTTGAACTTGTGTATAATAATCACCAAATATTTGTATTTCTTACTATTCACCTTAGGCCTATATCATTTATAACAGAAAATGATAGAAGGTAGAGAAAGGAATGAATGAAAAAGTAAAAGAAACAGCCTTACCCCAGGTGCCCCTGGCCTAGCTCCAACCATGTGTGGACCAATGACTACCCTAGAGGTCACTTGTTTGCCTGGCTGTTGTCCAGCTACTGGAGTGCCAGGCCGCATTGTGTTTACATTCAGTATTTGCACATTACTGGGCACTATTGTAGATGTGACACCCGCCTTCCCTTGAAGCGTGGTATTGGCTACATTACCAGCCACGGAAACAGGAACAGACATTGGGACGGAAACCATGCCACCGGGTGCAGCACTGGTTTTTATCACCAAGGCAGTGCCAGTTTGCTTGTTCACATTCGCTGTACTTTGACCAGTAGCCTGAATAGCTGAACCAACATTAGTAGTAACATTCGAAGCAGCCTGCAAAACTTGAGAAGTAACTCCCAATGCACCGTTGGCTAACTGTCCCACAGTTTGTGCAGGAAAGGTGATCTTGTTATTGGTGTTGACTACACCAGTAGTGGCTATTGCCTGTGCTGATCCAGGGTATATGATCTTGACTGATTGCTCGTGAGCTTTGGTCAAACTGGATATCCCAGTCTGATTGGTTGCGGTCACCTGGTTGGCGGTCGCTTGACTGATATAGGCGGCGGGAGGAATTCCGGATTGTGTATGCTGCTGAGAGCTGGCTTGAACCACTGGCGCGACCGCGTTTGAAGTAACCACGTTTACAGGGAGGAGAGTGCTCGTTGTGATAGTCTTGCCGGTATCGTGAGTAATGAGGCTATTCACGGAGGTGGCACCGCTGCCGTTGGCAACCCCATGTTTCTGTGGCTGAATCGCGGGGATGGTGCCCCCGTTGGAAATAGCGCTGTTCACTTGGTGGTTCTGCTGGCTAACTGCGGCGGAGCTTGCCTGATGACCTGGGACGGTCGGCGTCGACGTTACCAGCTGCGTCTCAAGCGAACCCACTATCGCGTTCACTGCAGATTCATCGACGTCCGTGCTCAGAGCTTCCTCCAGAAACTTAGCTGACGCCATTTTCTTCCAAGCTCCAACTGTAAACTAAACTGCGCATGCGCGTGTCGCAAATTGTTCCCATGGTGCATTGCCCCCCTAGCGCAGCTGAAGACTCAACGAGGCGTATCTTCTGTTTACCGTCGGGCGGTACGCGTCTAGATCGATATTCTTCGGCATCGTTATTTACCGCTTTTTCAATGAATTAGCTGCATTTTTGGATCGCCTCGTAGAAAACGATCCCAACAACTCCGATTCCCTCCACCGGCGGGATTCCGATATGGCTGTCAGAAGGCCGAGCACGAAACACGTCACCCGCCAAAATGGCCAACTTCGAAAGCATCCCCCAAGCCGTTACATGCATTTACACGAAATCCACGAAACCTAAATGAGATAAATGTTTTTTCTATCAATAAAAATCATGAAAAATCACATCACTGATTAGGATATTAAATCATAACTTCCTTCACACTTATTGAAGTACTTTACCTCTACTAAAAGCAACGTGTATTCGTAAACTCATGTTTAATCGACTCATATCTATGACGGGCGTTCCAAAAAACTATTTCTTCGTCCAAACATGCAAGGCGCGTTCTTATGCTCTATAAAAACTGTAAATAACCGTTTATTAGAATACATTTAGAATAATAAAGCTATTAGTTTGAAAATATTGCAAGTAATTAGAGCTTAAATATTTAGTGTTGGACAATTCATTAATACTTGAATAGGGACTGGGCACTAATATCAAAGATTGGAATGAAGTTTACTGACATGCCAAACATAGTTTATGTTAATTTATGCACCAAGCCTACCAGGCATTGCGTTTTTCCAGATGTCACTGGTAATGCAAAATGAAAGATGGAATAAGGGAATATAAATAATTTCCCGCGATTTTAGCCAGACATCAACTAGTACTTCTATAACCACATTATTACGAAAAAGAAAAACATTCCTCATAATTCTTCAACATGGTTCTTGATTCGTTAGACGCGTATATAGAAATATTATCTGGATATATTTATGATGATGACAAATTGGTGAGACTTTTTTAATTTGTGAATACTTTTACAACCCCTTATTCGCATCCTTCTTTGTGAGTTAAGGTTCTAAAAATATGATGTTAAAAGTATTTAATGTATGCAGCAGTTCTGTAATCTATTTTCTATAAAACTTATCATTTTCAGGTAACATATAAATGGCTTAGTAAAGAATTAGAAATTCATGTAAATATTACTAAGCAAGTATTATGGGAATTTTGGCAACGGTATAGAAAAGAAAAGGATTTAGAAGCTACATTTATGCTGATAGGTTATTTAGAGGATGGAGAAATGCGTATAGAAGTTGTAAAGGAATCACATCTTGAAGGAGCAAAGGAAAAATTTACTAAATTAATATCGGAACATCTGTACAGTTTACAAAAGACTTTGCCAGACTTGGAATTGCTTGCTATGGTGGATGACGGAGATTGTCAGTATAGTGCTATCAAATGTAAAGAAGCTGTCATAAGAAGCGATGATGAACTACTAAAATTACGCTGGGGGACACAGTGGCAAAAAGTGAAACAAATAGATTCAGATAATAAAGACAAGAAACAGGTAGCAGGAAAAATAGAGAGTAAAGCAGCAGAAAAAACAAATATCTTTGATAAGAAAGGTCCTGCTGGAAAAAAGTCCCTGAAAACTCAAAAAGGAGCATTTAATAACTTCTTTAATAAAGTTGACCATCAACAAGTATCTGTAAATAGCACTTCTCCTAAAGTTACTGAGAAAACAGAAGAGAAGAAGGATGGTGTGAATAATGTGGGAAACAATAAAACATCTAAACTTGCAAAGTCTCCACCAACTGAATCAAAGAATGAAATCTCAAATGCCTTCAATAGTTTCTTTGGAAAAACGACAGGTGTTTCATCAAAGGAATCAGATTCTGAGTATGCGAAAAATGCAGTCACAGGGATGGAAGTGGATTCATCACCCAAGAAAGAATCCCCTTCAATGAAGAAAGATTCTTCAATGACTGATTCGATGATAGAAAATAACAAAAATATTACCAATAGTAAAAAGCCAACAAAAACTAATAAATCTACAAGTAAATCACGTGGGAAAAAACGTCAAAGAAGTGGAGGAACACATAGCGCAGAAAACAAACGGAAACGCATTACAGTCATTTCCGACTCCAGTGAAGACGAGGAAGAGTCTCAAGAAGAAGAGAAATTCGAGGAAGATATTGTGCCTGAAGAAGTTCCTTCACCTGCAAAGACTACCGCTCCATCACCCCCTCTTGTTAAAAGAGAACAAGGTAAACGAAAGATACGAAAAATTCTGGACAAGACATTTGAAGACGAAGATGGCTACCTCGTAACGAAAAAGGTGTCTGAATACGTAAGTTGTTCAGACGAAGAAAAAGAAGTTACGGAAATTGAAAAACCAAAAACTGTAGTGCACCCGAAAAATTCGAAGAACACGAAACAAACATCCATAATGACCTTTTTTAAAAAGTCTTGAAAGTACACTTGCGCATATATATATATATATACATCAGAATTTGCCAAACTTTAATTTTTCAATTATTCACGTATTTCTGTTACATCCGAATACGTTGTTCCAATTCCACCTATACATATGAATTGTTAGTTTTTAGTTAAACGCAGTACGTTGCGAGGAAACTTAATTTAAATAAAATACTTGAAAATATATATATATATCTCGTATATAGTATATATCCACGATGAAAAACCTAATTCCTTTTTCTTCACTTATCTACAGGAATTATTATGACAAAGTCTGTTTATTTAACGCGAGCTTACGTAGAAGTGAAGGAAGCTGATTCCTTCAAGGAATCCTTATCGAAATAGTATTAATCATGCGATATGATTGCCTGGCAATCTTAACTTGTATTGGCTGACTTGTTAAATTTTTCATTCAACCATTTATATACACAGTAATACGAATCTCCGTACAATATAACATCATTTTATGAGTACAATGATCACTTAGCTAAAAGACGTGCTACCTGCTGAGTGAAATTACTATCAGTGTTCAAAGACATCTCCATATCTCAATTTGAAGTCTGCTACAGATCCCTATAAAGTAGTCTGAAAATTACCTACGTGACGTAATTATCTGATACGCTATCAGTACTGACAGTATAGGCGTTCAGGTTTACTCATAGTATCCGTAGTATGCATTTCATCGTGTAACAATAGTTTTAATCAGCGGGTAATGCAATCTACAATTAATTCCATTACAATGGGACGTTGGTTATTCATTACTCTTCTTCATTTTTCTATTTGGTGTGGCTGCCATTCTACTGTATGCGAAATATGCATATGTTCAAATACAGGTAGGTCGAGTGTTATTAGATTCTTATAGATTTTACAACGCGTGTTATCGCGCGGAATGATTGTACAGCGTTTAGATTACATAGGTGAATATGTTTATAAGATTTGTTAAAATATATTGCAGATAATTCACGCACCGTGGACTGTAGAGAAAAACGTTTGGAAACTCAAAATACGCTTGAATTTGATTTAATGATGTTCGACGAGGAGAAAAATTTGAATAACTTAATATTGTCTGAGAATGGAATATTTTCATTAGCCGTGGATACTTTTAAGAATCTAAAAAACCTCAAATTTTTAGACTTATCGAGTAACGGCATAGGCAATATACCCAGGGATTCTTTTGGCGACTTGATTAATATTGAAGAACTTGATCTTTCGAATAATTATTTGAGCATACTCGAGGAATACGAATTGGAAAATTTGTCTACTTTGAAAAAGTTAAACCTGAGCATTAATCTTTTTGAGGAATTGCAACAAGGCATTGGAGAGATATTATTAAATCTGACGCACCTTGATATCTCACATAATAAGCTACGGATACTAACAAATGGATCATTAAAATTATTAACTCATCTCCAATATTTGGATGTATCACATAACAAAATAGCTTCTTTGGGGATTGATAATTTGGTCCATCTTGATCAGTTGGAAACGCTACGCATTAACAACAATCTTCTCGTGACTTTGTCGCCTGATGAATTACCACAATCCATCAAATATTTGTATGCTGGATATAATATGGTTGCGACAATGCCTTCCAGTTTGTCGCAATTGGAAATATTGAGTGTTGAGCATAATCTTATTTCTGAAATTGATACTGAAGCGCAATTTAGCCAGCTGAAAAAAATGGATATTAGCAATAACGCTTTTACCGATTTTCCAATGGCTAAACTTGATAAACTTGAAACCTTGGATATATCCAGTAACAAACTTTCTGCAATACCATCCTCGTTAACAGTTGACAATTTTCCTGTACTAAGTACAATTTTTATCGGCGATAATCCTATTCGAGAATTAAAATTCCCTGGTAACCTCCTATTACGAAACCTCGTAGTAAAGTCTTTTAATCTTCTGGAAAAAGTTGAACAAGATGCTTTTTCGGGAATAAAGAATTATCCCGACGAATGTCTTCATTTAACGATATCGAGTAACAAGAAACTGCAATTCATCCATGAACATTCTTTGGATAATCTCAATATTTGTTCTGTAAGGAAAATTTAATCTTACGAATTGATCATATTTAATTGTTATTTATATACAAATAACAATAGACGTTTATCTCAATTAGCTGGACTTGAGTTACAACAAGCTGACGACCATCCCACGGAAATTACTTTATGCAGAGAAAACGTTAAAAATACATGGCAATATTAATGTGCAAGGAAATCCGTTTAATTGTGATTGCACATTGCAATGGATGCTGAGCGATCTGGTTAAAGAAATTTATGTGAGGAATTCAACACTTCTGGATGATCTCAGGTAATTTAGTAATTAAAATCTTAATATTTCTTCTGAATATACTAATATTCATTGTACTGATTTACAGGTGCGCAACGCCTCCAGAATTAGCCGACAAGCGAATGGTCCATTGGTACAACTGGCAAGAACAAGTTCTTTGTGATAAATCGCCTATTTTATTATCAAAAATCAGGGTAGAAACAGCTGGGATTATGAGTGTAAACGTAGGTGCGATTAAATTAGAATCTAGTACCGGTATGCTAGCTGTAGTAGTTGGTGCTGCTGTCGTTCTGTCAGTTCTTGTCATTATTGGGATAGTTTTAGCACAGAAAGTCGTTCGTCAAAGATCACGACGAAATCGAAGATTCTAACTAGTCTCATAATATTATATAAAGTTATAATTACATTAAACATAATTATTCCATTATAAAAAATGTTTACCTGTTTTGAATACGCTTTGCATTTCAATGGTCAAAATTGTAAACGTAATACAAGATTTATTTTTGTATAATTTATAAATTTAAAGCAAATTCGATCAAATGCAATTTTAATATAAAAAATAATCCGCCGATTCTGGTAATAAATAATAACCGCGGATGATTTTTATAATGAATATTTTATTTAGTATAGTTCACCATTCTGATCATATTTATAATAAACTTTTTACACGCACGGTAGCAGTATTTTTCGTGCACAGCACTCCGAAGTACAACAAAAATACTTTTCAGGTTTTATAACAGTAAAACGTTTTTATAACAATATGCTATTATTTAATATCAACTTTGATAATAAAATTAATTTTCGTATGTCACATTGGGTTGTACATATAAAATCATGTATTTGTAACTTTTTGCAAGTTCAGAAATACATATAAGTGCGTTGGCGATAAAAAAACTTTTGATCGTATCTCATTGAAAAAATTTCGCTGCTAAGCAAATAATGGCTTTTATCATACGCTAATTCGTAATTAATTATTAAATAAATATCCATTTTCATATAAGGCGTACGCAAATACCTTACTTTATTTGATGAATGTAACATAGAGCAAGCAATATTTGATCATGCATATATCAATAAAATAATTATTGACAAGTGTACTAATTATTGATGACCCGCATTGTCTATTGTCTATACTAAAATTATCCTCTGCTATATCTAATCGAGCAATGTGGACTAGCTTACTTCCCTGCTAATATTAGCAAAATACTAATGGACAGATGAATGAATATATGTTGAAATGAAAATATAACTTTAGTGTATATTGTTATAAGATAATAACATCAGCGGATGATTTCAGTAATTAATCATCTAGTGATTCCATAAGCGTAAAAGAAATTCTCTAAATGCTCTTGTGGGAAACTCATTGACACATGCAGTTTTAAAAGTTTAAAAAAATTATCTTTTCTATCTAAATTTTTCTTTTTAATTCCATGTAAGTATCATTGAAAATGCAAACCAGTATAACAATCTGAACAAACCCTCTGACTGACTTTAATATAATGCTTGTATTTCATTCAATATGTAACAAAATTATTAGGAATTGTATGCGATCAGTAAGTACAATTTAGCCCTGATTAAAAGAATTCCTGGTTTAAAATATGATGGCATGAGAAAGAAGCACATAAGATCGAGGTTCGTGGCGGCCACGTTATTACAATATCTTGTTATCACGTTGATTCAACTAAAGTATCAACTACCTAAAACCCGATATTTAACATTAATTTTGATATAAAATTTTGGTAAGATGTTTGATCCATTTTTTCTAAATCCTGCTTAAATAGCAACTAAAATTCTTCAATCTAGTCTCATAGTATATACTATATGAGAACTCGTAATTTTAGACGCCACATTTTCCTACATCTATAATCATAGTCCAGAATCTGCACCAAATTCAGGGAAACCTTTCATATTATGAGCCTTAAGAAGGTGAATCTTCGAAATAGAATTAATGTCAGACAATGATTATAGTTGTTGGCAAAACTATGTAATTGACAGAAAATTTTAGTTACAATCTACAGGCAGCTGTTACCTTCTTTCTCTACTGTCGGCAGTACTCGTTTCATTATTAGTATATAGAGGATCAGACAACAGTATGGAAATATTCATAACTGATTGGACTTAGCTAGAAAGAGTTACCTACAATGCAAGTAAATACCCTACCTTGTATAATGTATTAGACAAAATACCGGCTTGAGCGATAACACTGTATCTCCGCTTTGGCTATTGAGACTCTTAACATGATCATCATTACTATGGAAGATTGATCCCATTGAATTGTCTGCTAAGTTAAATAAAATGATCAACCATAGTATCCTAAGCATTTATATATACATTATTTGAAAGTCGTGGTAACACATACTGGCCTAGAGAACTTACAGTAAAATGTACATCTGACTTTGGACGCAATAATGAGTTTCGTAGCTGAATTCTCACTAAATATGATCTATATCCCAATGGCTGGATAATTCGCGGGCGGGAGGATTTTCTCTGAGTTCATTAAGAAAGGACAATATATTTTGATAGTAACCGGATTGATGCCAAGTTTCATTATGAGTACCATCAGGAATCGGAAGTATTCGTTTACATGAGCTCCGACAACGCTTATAAAGTTCTGTCATCATTGGTGGCGGTACAAGCGTATCTGCTAATCCAGAGATGAACAGTGTCGGCACAGATACTGAACGTATTTTGAGCAGCGACATATACTATAAAAATATTTGTAATATAAAATGTACTCAAGTCAAATGCAGTACAACATTGCAACTGACATAATAAATGACAGTAAATACGAATAAATCGTACCTTATTTTTATAAACAAACAGTGGAAGATACTGCAGTAATTTTGATCCGATAAGAAGTGCTGCCATATCGGGTATGCTGGTAAATGTGTTTTCCAAAATAAGGCACCAAATCCTTTGCGAATATTCTGGTTTTGTTGCTAAATCAATTGCCACAGCACCGCCTACAATTAAAAATTTTATAACGGTTGATAGTATCTTTACTAGATATTTGTATAATTATTACTCACCTAACGATCTGCCAAAAACTATAATTTCATTTGTATTTATGTCAGTACGAGAATTTAAATAATCAAGTCCTGCTCTAGCGTCCATATATAACCCTTCTTCAGAAGGAGCTCCCTGCGATAATCCAAATCCTCTATATTCTAACATCAGTATATTACACTGTATACTGTGATACAACCCAACAATATTTTGGAGCCTAAACGCACAAGATATTGAAAAAAAATTGAATTATTTAGTGAAAAAAGAATAATGTACAAGAAATTTATTATCACTGACCTGTGACCCATATTTCCAGCATTGCCATGAAAGAACAGCAGCGTAGGTACTTTGTTTGCTTTATCTGGTGGTTGAGAAATAAAAAACATATGGAGCGTAGTACCATCTCCAGATCTAGTATATACACTTTGGTAAGGCAACCTATACATAGATGGTGCAGGAACATAAACACGTGAATTTGCAGGTGCCTCAGGATGGTACAGTAGCTGATCCTCTGTATGATATAATATACCTGCAACAACTTTATTATGTTTTAATCACATTCAATAAATAATTATCTAAATTTGGCATTAGATCACAATTATACAATCGATAGTACTAGATAAAGAATTGTATAAACTATATTACTTGATAGAATTAAATAATAAAATAGTTTAATCATGCACATTAAATTATCAGTTAAACAAACCTGTAGTAGCAAAACACAGAAGAAAGAATGCAAATACACCGCCGTATAGCCAATACAATAGGAAGCAGGCAAGTACATAGGCTCCAGAAAATGCCCAACACTTCATGGCGATATTGCCTAGTAGTTTAACTGGACGACTCCGTACCAAACGTATACGAAAGGACATTGTGAATTGTAGAATTTCTCTCAAATTCGAAATAAATTCTTAATTCGTCCGCATTGGTTACCTAGATAACCTCAGAAACTTTAGAGTCTCCCTCATCGAGACTTCGGATCCTTTCATAACACAAGATGGACATACGCAACGTGTCTCAAATTAACATTACAGAATTTTGCTACCGGTATACAATTTTAAATGTATTATTTGAATTAAAAAATTTTACTATCACATGACGAGGAACTAAAATCATAGGTTTATAAACAAGGATATGATATCAGGCCACAGGACTACCTCCCTGAATTTAGCCGCGGACTATATTAACTTCTTAAATATTTTTTTAAAAATCGTTTGTCGGTCGTTTGTAGGTTATTGGTTAATTAAACATAACGTTTGTCGGCATCGTTTTTGAGATATTTCAACAAGAAATTTGAAGTATAAAGTCGTCCGATTTTTCTTATTTTTTCTTCTGATTTCATTAGGTCTGTGTGTGCAAGCATTCTTACAAACTCTAGAGCACCATAGGTGTGTTCGAAAATGGGCCGAGAGTGCAAAGTGCATCGCTGTTCTCAGTTTATTCTATGCATTTTATCGAGACACATCTCTCAGCAATCTCGGCCCATTTTTGAACACACCTATAATGTTCGCAATACGTAAAAAAAAACCTTTCACGAACGGACCTAATAAATTGTCCGGACTGGTCCGGACAAAATTGGCGTCGTGAAATAGAGACGAGTGTCGCATAAGCGCTGAATAAATAAAGTTGATATCCAAGTATCTTACTACATCACGACCAACCGAACGGCATTGATATTTTTGCAAGGTCGCCCGTTGATATTCAAAAGTAGAGGTTATCCAGATAGATAAGTTTATTAAAATGGCAAAAATAATAATTGAGACTGATGTTCCTGCGGTAGTAAAAAAATTATCTGCCATTATAGAGGAAAAAGCCAATGAAGTACTTGCAACTCAGGAGATCTTCAAAATTGGCTTATCAGGTCTTTTATTTATTATTATTTATTAGTAACGTATCTATATTTCATCATTTTGCATGTCGTAAAATTAATTTATAGAAAATAGCATAGCTCACAGGCGCTTTACTTATAATAAAGAATTCATTTGTAATATATTAAGTATCTTGATTCATATTAATCATTTTTATTGTCATTAATATTGCGTTATAATAAATTACCGACTTTTTGTAAGAGCACTCGATATCCGGAATTTTAATACCGTTTTCAACATATAAATAATTTGTATTCTTTCTTTTAGGGGGGTCTTTAGTCGGTTTCTTGGCTGAAGGTCTACCAGGCATTTCAACTGACTGGAGCAAATGGAAATTCTTTTTCTGTGATGAAAGAGTAGTGCCCTATGACAATAATGAATCTACCTTTGGAGCATATAAGGCAAACTTAATTGAAAAAATTCCTATTACTGAAGATCAATTTATAAAAATAGATCCTTACCTTTCCGGTACTTGTACAAACAAAATACTCTTTCATACACAAAACTAATTAGATACAGTTTAATATATTCAATTAATTATTTTCAGCTGAGGATGCAGCAAAAGACTATATCAAAAAAATGTCTGTCTTTTTTCCACCTGACAGTTTACCAAAATTTGATGTCTTATTGCTAGGCATGGGACCTGATGGTCACACATGCTCACTGTTTCCTGATCATAGACTTCTAGAAGAGATGAGTGTCTGGGTCAGCCCAATTAATGATTCGCCTAAGCCACCACCATCAAGAATCACACTTACTTTCCCAGTAATAAATAATGCCAGCACTTGTATATTTGCAATTACTGGAAGCAGTAAAGCAGACATGATAAAGGTAAAATACATGAACAAAATGTGAAAAGAAAAACATTAGATAAAAACTATAAAATTGCTAAGCAATTTGCATATGTTTCATTACATACTGTTTTCAGCGCATTTTGAAAGATAAGGAAGGTTTACCTGCCGGAAGGGTACAACCAACTAATGGATCATTATATTGGATCCTTGACCGGGGTGCAGCGAAATACGTGAATTCCAACTGAACTGTCCTGCCTTCGCGTTTTTACGCCATTGCGTCGCATGGAAACTTAACGCATTCCATCTAGTATCTCGTAATATTAAAAACTACGTTTCTTGCGCTGATAATTTTATATATACATATATGAACAATTATTTTATATAATGTGAAGACTAAATAGATAGGTAATTAATATATTGGAATGTTAAAGGATGAAATGCGCCGATCTGCCTCCATAAGCACTGATCACTATATAACGACAAAGTCAGAATGTTGCGATAAAATGGCGTGATACCGATAAAGAGCAAGCGTTAATGATAACAAAATTTGAAAAGGAGGACTAACTAAGCATATCATCCTTAATATCGCAGACTATATTTCATATTTTGTTTCGATATTTGTGTTTTGTTACTTACATTCTGCTTTTTATTATTCCAACAGATAGCATTAGACTGTGAGTTTAATTATTCGATAAAGGATATTGCTAAGTGCGATTTTCCATTTTCAATGAATGCTATGTGATTTTTCTAGTACTGAAAACAAGTCCCAAACTTCCTGAACGTATAAGACTTTTTTCTATTAGTTACGCCAAAGCTTGCTACAGGTGTTCAGTGCATATCCAGAATTGAAATGTCAGTGCACTCCGTAGTGTACAAGTACAAATCAGCCGCAAAGATACTAATTTCTTTTGTTAAATTTTATAATTGGTTCAAGCAAAAACGTGATTGAGTGGCACTTAACATGGTTATTATTACGACGGAAAGTTCCGTTTTGAGATAAATAATTCATTAGATTAATAAAGAAATTGTTAAATCGGTACGAAATATGATTTCTCTTGCATCTTGCTGGCAAAAGAAGTCTACTAGTTTATAATTATTTTATATTATGCAGCAATCACTGCTGCTAACGAATAGCATCGTCAGTGACGACACCCATACGAATAAGACATATATGTATATTCAACTTCACATAATTTTGATAAAAGAAAAAAGTGATAAGCGAAACATATTTATACAAAGCTTAAAAATGCAACTGAAATCTTCAACGGCAAATAAATATTGCTTTATCTTTGCACTTACCTTAATTTGAAATTTTTAGTTCGGCGGTCTCGCGGCTGTACATCGCATACGTTGCCGTAAAATACATCGTCAGATAAATATAAAAAGTGAACAACAAATAAATATACAACGAGCGCAGGGTATAGGCTATTGCACAGTATTCATACGCGATGGCAACATTAAAAAATCATCGAATTATATATGTATAAATATACACATGATATACAAACAATATGTATATCACTATCATCATTTCTACTGTACATAATCTTTTTAAAACCAGAAAGAAACATAAGATCCATCTAACGAATCCTGTATTCAAATAGATCCTTAGTTGTTAGTTATAGGCATCGATTGAAAAATTTGGAATGGAAGAACACAATTACATAACGCTCCAAGTAAAACTATTCAATGCTTTATTCTTATTGCCAAATATCACAGATACCATTTGGATACAGAATGCAATAGAACGTGTCACGTGTAATACGGTATTTAATGCTGTATTTGGTTGTTAGATCACACAAGAGTAATCTTTGGTGACTTAATGCAATCAGAAACAAAGTTAAAGAGTAAGAGAAAGGTAGCAACATTCATATGCTGTATGAATCGTTGGCTGTGTGCACGTATGTATAATTCGATATTGAAATAGAGAATTAACAACTTTGAAATATACATTCTGTCTTGCAAGAAGAGTCACCGTTGGTAGTAATGCATAGATAGTTTAATATACAACGATAATTCATTACGAGTGAGAACTGGTGCCTGTGGCTTCCTAGAAACCGAATCTATAGTAGTCAATAAATTACATTTATTCTTAAAAAAAAAAGTCACATTCATATACATGGATACGGAGCCATAAAAAAGAACTAAAAAAAGAAAAGTGCCGATTCACACACGTTCCTTAATAAAGTCATGTGTCGTCAGTTCCATTACAACTAAAAATATATCTGTACACGTGTAAAAGCATTCAAGTTCATGCCTTACAAACATTCTTCGTTAATGAAAGTTTAATACAGGTTTTAAATAGCAGCGAATTTACGTTCCAACTTTCCTGACTATTTATTCAGTGTGCTCTACATTATTCACCTTGCGATAATCCGAAAACATAATTGCCATCGTTACTGTTCAAAGAATTCTAAGCGAGCTAATTGAAAGGCAATGCAATTTTCCAAATTACTCATGACGCAAAAAACCCCAATGGCGAGTAGCAGGGTAACACAGTATGATCTCCTGTATTGAACTTTCATATTGCGATAAACAGAATGGTACGATACGAAAATTCCTCGAATCGCAGTAATACACAGAACTTGCATACAACCTTAGCTAATTAGGGAATGAACGGTGTTGTAGCAAGCGCAATATTACTCACAGGGGGTGATAAGCCCATTTGAAATGACGGTCGACGTACTCTTGAACTATGATAAGGTCGAAATAGCATAAGAGAATATTTTAATGGATATTTTTGTGAATTCTTTGAAACTTCACCGATCGAGTATTCTTTCGTGCATTTGAAGAACAAAGAAAAGTAACTGTACACTTGACCATATGCAATCTCTAGACTGACAATCATTTAAATATTAAAAATATATCGCGTTTTTTATCATTTTTTTTTTCACTCCGTCTCTCTTCCTCAGTCAAGACACAAGACGGCCGAGTAGTACTACATAAATGTTTCTTCTACTCGTACTTAGCACAGATTAAGAATAATTCGATCGTTAACGATCAAGTTTCAATTACCCCCTACTACTCGATAATCCCCTTTAATCAGTCAATCCCCTTGCAGGCACGCAGTGGGATACCTTTTTTCGATTATAGATTACTAGTGCATTGTATCGTATATGGATAGATTGGAATAACTAGAATTCTATGGAAAAAAAAGAAAAAAAAGTCCAGACATCCATCACATAGATAGGAATCGTTCGGTTCAATTAAAACAACAAACTAAATGTTATGATTCATCTTTCCTCCTTGCTATAAAACATGTAAAAGTGGCTAATCGATAATACTTGCTTTCTACCTCCTTGAACCAAGCAAGAACAAATCTTTCGATTACTGTCTACTGACTTCGAAGTGTCCACTGTGTACCTGAGGTGCATCCAAACTCTCCCAATGCTCTACACACAATGCTTTGCCTCTCCTTCGCGAATATGCAATGCGCATAGTGAAACGGATATATCAATAGTAGTATATTTTGAAAACGCGTAACGTTAAATCAATAGATAGTTGCAGAAGCAAAGATTTCCGACAATAAATGTGCTGTACACGCACTGTCAAAATAGATAGAGGAGAGGCACAGCATGCAGGCCTGCCTGCTTGGCTCGCTTCATGCTAGCTTGCAGAATTAGCGTAGTTCTTATCATATAATAACACAATAATTTAATAGAATTAATATTCCCTAATGAATATCTTCATCACGTCATGTTGACACCCAGTGCCTGCCTGAAGTGTTCATATACAACGTAACTTATGGATACAGCCGGGGCGACCTATAAACAAAATATACAATTTTTTCTATAGCACAAACGACATTCCGAGTGATAGTCTGATTATTATCACTGATATTAATTTTCTTACCTTTAGGAAGTTAGGCGTTAAGCCTCGGTATAACCCCCGGAAACCTTCTCTGTGTATAATGTCTTTGAATACACCAACCATTGAGGTAGGGCCTTTGCTAGGAGTTACTTGAGCTTGTAACCGAGTTCTGACTAGAGCTAATGGATACGAACATACTTGTCCTGCCGTACTAGATGCTGTACCACACAGCAGTAGAACCCAGAACGCTGGCTGTTCATTCTTCTCATGAGTACGTAGATAATTGTTCTTTAGCGTCTGTAAAGAATTAATGAAATTACAATATATAGTTTCTATAAAATAAAACATCATCTCTAGCGAATAAGTAATGAAAACCTTTGAGATTATCCTGAGCAGAAAAAGAAACTCACCTCGTAAACAGCCAAGTCAATTCCGGCATATGGAAGTATACCAATGAGATTAGGAACGTATCCTCTGTAGAAGCTTTTTATGCCACCTTGACTATATATCTTTTTGGCCGCGTCCAAGACGCCCGAATACTCTCCAGTTTTACGAAGAGCCAATCGTGTCTTTAACACCTGCAAGAAAATCAGAAAACTCTCAGTTTTTTATTTAAAAGTCAGAATATATTACACAAAGCAACTTTAAAAATTGTTACCCACCTCAAGTGGATATATGACCGACTGACTGATACCACCAGCTATAGATCCTGCGACGAATCTCTCATAGATACTAAGTTCCCGCGAATCAGTTCCCTTGATGGCTCTTTTAACTTGCTCATAGGCCATAAATTTAAGAGCAGTCTCCGGTCCAATCTTAAGTACATTTATTCCGTTACCTCGCCAAAGGCTTATAGAACCACCTTCGCGAAGCATGTACTTAAAGCAGCTAGATATATTGCAATGTCGCGTACCATGGACCTAAAGCATTAAAAAAGATTTTTTTTATAATTTATGGAAACATTCAAATTATCCGTAGTTAAATTAACTTCCGTTAGAGGTAGGTAATCGCTATAGAAAAAGGCATGACAAGTGATTTACCTGAAGGTAGACTTTAATACGATCCAAGGGAGCTGTACAGGTGCGAGATACTGCTCCTGCAATCCCACCTGATACTAGATGCCGCCACCACATTCCCGAGACCATCTCACTGTTTGTGAAATCGTCGGGAACGCCCATATCCTCTCCAATGTCCATATACTAAAAACATAACCATAAGAGCATCGATTAACGAACTTTCAAATTAAGTCATAAAAAATTCGTGATACGAATCATACCCTACCAAATACGTGTGAAACATTATTCACGTGAAAGGCCAAAAGAAGAAACTGACGCAACAGGCAGAGCTTCAGATAATTATACATTATTTTAATTCCTCGATTGAATCCAAAACGTCACTGGATTCGTAACCGACTTGAAAATCGTCAGTGTCCCAGATAGAAATCATTTGTTTCACGATCATCGATTATCGATTAATACGAATTGGTTTGAAATGTCAAAAAGCGATTCTCATTAAAATGTAACTCCGAACTTGAATTTTTCACCTAACCTTCACTGAATATCATATCTACAGTTTCTCATTCTCCGAGCAAGAAAAGAGAAAATAGTCAAACGTTCCAACGCACAGTTCTCGGAAATAAGAGTTTAACCAAGGAATAGGATATCTGACCATTTTTTTATTTCTGACGATAGCAACGAGGTCAGTGCATGAAATGAATGGACTCGAAGCAAGTGTCTAAGCGAATCAAGAGAAAGCTTCGACTGTAAATCCGCTCTCTGTTCATAGACGTTGCCCCTCGTACTAAGGAAGTGCTGGTCGCGTAAGCAAGGTGTAAAAGAAAGAGTTAAGGTATCGAAGAGTACAGCAATGCCGCAAGTGGTTCCGATGGACTTTAGACTCTAGAAAAGTCCTCAGCAGACCCTGGCATAACCCGAGTCTGTAGTGCCGAGGATAACAGAATGCCAATTGGCAGGAGTCTCGTAGCCCCGGAATTGGCTAAGCAGCAGAGAGTGGACCTCGCTATCTCTGGGCTTTCCCGAAACCGCTTTTAACCGGATTCATTCCTCGTCTTCCTCGCGCCCCTGAATCGAATTACTTCACAGCCAAGTCACACGTGCCTCTAGAGATACTTCGTAGAGCTTAATTTATCTCTACGTATTCTACGTTCGAAATTTCAAGTTACTCGTATTATAGAATTTTTGGAGTATCGACAATTCACATAATCGTCCTACAGACGCGTGTCATTTCGAATGTAGGTCGTTCTCAGAAAGTGCCGTAACACGGTTACTACCATTTTCATAAACTTTGGTTGTAGCCTATATACACAGTATAGAATAAAACACTTTCCACGTCGTCTAGAGGACGCTAAGTTGAATCTCATTGCTTTAATATCTCATTTAATTCGCTCCTGCAGTATTTTCAATTGATACCAATTAGCCATGAGTAATACAATAGCCGACATGATTTTTTCTTTTAACGTATACATTACTCCTTGCATTATACATCGGTATGAGAATAAAACCATATCGATATACGGCTTAAAAATATATTGTACAAACAAGAGGAACGCGACGAAAGAAATATTTAGAAAAATCTCTTCTCCCACGTCACGTTGTTATTAGTAACGTTTCTTGTATACATTCGGATACTTTCATTGGCGCTCAGTGTTCACGATGACGTTAACGATGTATTTACGTCACTACGATAAACAAATGATCGGAGTTAAGCGTGGCGCGTCACGTAGTAGGCCTGACTTCTCGGAAAAAATTTTACACGCAACACAACAGTACGTGTAGCTTTACGTGCATGTTCAGCGAATTAAAGAAATGCACACGACACTGTGGAAGTCAACCATTATGATTTTTCAAGAACGGCGTTCGAATAAACGAACGAGACAATGCACATTAGAAGCTACCTGTCGTCCTACGTAGATGCATTAGGTAATCCATCCAGGGACGAAGTAAGACGACCTCGCCATGTTTTTTTCTTCTTGCCAGCACCGATCAACTCCTTACCAGACGTCGAATCCCAGAAATAATTTTACTAGGCTGATTGGTCTATGCGGGCGCCAGAGCGCTTTTGCACCTTGCATGAAACAAAAGCCATAGTGTATTCGACCTAGGAGACTCCTGAGTGAATTTTAAAAGTCATAAGACTTGAGCCGAACAAAGTGCGAGTTAAAGTCGCCCGTTTCGCAGGAGCGTTAGGTATAAATATAATATCATCAGCTCTTGCAAGTCTGACCGTAGAGAGAGATCCAGGGTCAAGCTCGGGATCCTGACGTGCCAAGAATTTAAGTTATTTTTATCGATCGTATCCCAGGCTTATCTCCTGAAGTCACGTTACTTAGAATTGGCAGGAACGAGGACAGGACATTTCCGAGAAAAATTGATTCGTTAAATTCAATGTAAATAACGAAGGATTTTTTAAGCTTATAGCCAGACGATTAGGACTGCTGATTTATTGAAAAATTACCACCGAGTTATGGATATGTGACGTGTCAACAGTTGTCTATTATAAATCTGTCAGCATCACGACTAACGAAATAGCGAAAAGATTTGTACTGCCGACTGCCAATAAGGTCGTTAAATGAAAAATCTGGTCCTTTATTAAGATTTCTCAAACATTTCTCTTGGTCTACAGACACCGATTAAGACAGTTGTTATATCTTTGTCAGCCTTATCTAGTTAACGCTCAAAATCACATGTGCTGTAAGATAGCCACTTCCGATGATAGTCCATTCGCACTCGATTAGTCATTGTCTTACGGCTTATCGTTCAGTTGTCTTTGAATAAGTCTAGGGAATTTCTTTAGTATCAAAATAACTTTCGGTTCTGTAATTCCTCTGGAATATTTGCATTCCTCGAGAGCCTTCATTGATTCCGGCTTTTAATATTTCGACCAAGCACTTTCACCGTGCTTCCTCCTGACCTCGCTCAATTCTAGAAATTTCCATCTGCCAAATAGCAACAAGCGGGAGAAATAATTATTAACCTACTATCCACGGCTATCTCTCTCTCCCCCCTCTCTCTCTCTCTCTCTCTCTCTCTCTCTCTCTCTCTCTCTCTCTCTCTCTCTCTTTTATCTCTCCAGTTCTCGTTACAGACTACGTAAGCAACACCAGAAAATATCCTGCACAACTGTGCAAGGTGTTCTTTCTCCATTGTATATCAAGGACACTGATTCTGTCATTTGACACTACAGCAAAACTTCGTTGTGAGCCATAGCAGTCGAGAGGCTAGTAGTTCACGGCTTATATTTCTAAAACAAAAATAGTCACGATAATAAAACGAATTATTCGATCAGAGTAAACGCTACGTATGATGAACAGTCATTTGGTGCTCAATAGTATTTTTCAAGACCTCATCACGGAATTAGACTTTCCTTCTAAATAAAATCCCATGGGATTAATTTCTTTAAAAAACTCGAGCTTTCCGTCTGGACAGCGAACGCAACTATGCGTTAAAGAACTTTGATTACCATGAAACGAGCGCTTCGAACCAGATAAGGAGCTTTGAATCATAAATGACGTAGATCCACGAGGTGTGCGCATTCGTAATATTTTTATCCAATGCACTCAACTGTCACGTTTTCGGTATATAAATATAAGACGGTTATTGAAACGCCGGTAAAATCAATCAAGATCCACCACACGTGCTAATGGCTGTTAAGACACGCTAAATGCTCTAACAGCAGTATCGCTACATATAGTTATTTCAGAAAAGATCTAACTCTTAAGACAATCATGGTAACAAGTGTTAATGGTCAGTGGCAACTTAAATTTTTAGTGATTTTCAGTGAGCATAAAAAATATACACGTATTAAAAAAGTATTTCACACTTTATTTTTTCTAGTAACGACATTGCGACAATAACCAGAATGACGTGTAGAAATTGTCGAGCCGGTTGGCAGTATCAATTTTGTCTTTGTCTGAAAAAATGTTGGTACCCACAATGACGTTGTTGCGATATAAAAAAAAGAATATATCTGTCGCTTCATAAAGTTGAAGAATAATCTAAAGTCTGGTACTACCAGTGCTAACGTACGTCGCGGTCATAACAGTGGAAAATGTGTACGGAGGTCAGACGGTCGATGATTTCTCATTGAAAAGTCACGAGTAACCGTGTGAAATCGTCGTCATCACGGTCACCGTATCTCTGCAGCAGAGCTTCGTGACACGTGTCGTAATTGCGTCTGGGAAATGGAAACTCCACGGAATACGACCTTGTACAGTTCGCTAATGACAAGTCGGCGATAAATGCCAGACGAAAAAAGTAAATCTTTCATATCGCAAATGTCGAATGTCATTCGTCTGAATGCAGCGTGATCGAGCATTTCTGTGATATGTCACTTTGATTGCGTAAAAGTCAATAATGACAGTGACGATTAAATGAAAAAAAAAAAAAAAAAATAACGGGTGTTTCGCATTTCTCAAGATGAATCCTGCGCCTAGTGGCTTAGGTTTAACGGTTGAAAATCGGTTGCTAAAAATACATGGCAGTTTGTGTCTTGCTATTTTGGTCAAGATGGACTCTGACTCCTCTCCTGCAACGGGTAAGTATAGGCGGGCGAAGACGAACCCAACGCGACTGACGACAAAAGCGGCGGCGACGACGACGACGACGACTATCACGACGCATTTTGTACGATCGTCATTCAAAGTTCACGCGTCTCGCTTATTACGACTTTACGAGCATGCGCAAATTCGTTATATCGCTGTTATCGTAAAGTAATCGCGTTGCGAGTGTCGGGGATTTTTTTCGCACCTCTCAAAAAGTCTGCGATAAGGTAATGATATGTAAATAGCCGATTGACGGTTAATAAGATCGCGCGATAAAGGCCGCTGGGTTTATTCAATATTGTGAAACACTCAGGTTTTCACATTAAATTATTAAACATTATATTTTTCAAGATAATTAATCGTTTACGTCAAAGCTATACGGATGCACGATGTTCTAGGAACAACCTTATTCGACCGATGACACTTGAGATAGTAAAAGTCAAGATAAATAAATCGACCTTCGGGGTGATAGCTAAGAGACACAAAGTTCACACATCGTTTCTCGCAAGAGTCTGGATTTTTATTATTTTGACATATCGAAAGATTCGGAGGGGGTTCATTAAACTCTTAATTGGGCAGTCCTTGTGAATGATTCTAGGACATGCGATTATATTAAGATATGATAAGATATGGTATAATCAGGACTTCCGAACAAGGACGTGCTGCTGTAGGTACTTAACTTTACGTATATTTCAAGGAAAAAGTCGCTGTCGATATTATCCAAAGTATCCATGTTTGCGTTCTTCGAATTGCTATTGATCGAACCAGCAGAATTTTCAATGAGCTTGTTTTTTTCTTTTTCTTTATTAATGACTCTACAGTATTTAAGCTATCTAAGCAACGAACGGCAGGTGAGCCAGGGTACGACTGAGAGTAAAGAGATCGGACCCCTCTTCAAGCTTCCGCTAGGAATGCGGTCTTAGCTTTTTCTGTCTACGCGTTACTTGGGTTCTTGCCCAATGTCACTCTTGGATAATTCGATGATCGTTTCTTCCTCATAGTTGTCTCACGTCGAACTACGAGGAAGATGACTGGCAGTCCATCAACCTCTTTGAGGATTCCTCTCGTGGGGGCATCCCGCCAAAGACAGTAAAAGTCCCGCAGCGTTCTGCGTATAACGATATAAAAGATTTCAAACTGCGAAGAACCAAACTAGACTGCTTAACCTCCAAATTAGATAAATCAATTAAATGAACGTGAGATTTCATGGATGACAGTTTTTGTGGCAACTGTCAGTGAATCGTAACGCTTCAGAGCCAGTAATGCCTGTAAAATTTATCGTGATTGCTAAAAAAAGTGAGGTTAGGTTGGACATGCACGTGGTATAGACAAACAGAGTGTAACCGTCATGACTCGCTAACCGACTTACACGTGTGTGTGTATATATGTATATACATGAAAAAGAGATCTGATGAAATATTTAATTAGAGTCGCAACGTTAAACGCTCTTAAAGCAGGCTCTTAGTCATAAGGATTGCTAAAAGTAGAGAACTATCGATCACTTTACATGTTGATTATTGACGGACTATCCTCGATAGGTTAACCTTACGAAATATCAACAGAAAACGAAGAAATTAACAAATCATTCGCAAGACAGACTGGAATCTAGAGTATCGCAAACAGAGGCATAAACCAAACAGACAATTAAGGTTATATCAGCATTGTAAAGATGTCAGGACTAGGTCATAGTCTGACGAACGTCTACAGCTTTAATGTATGTGATTTTTCCTTGTCTAATATAAAATAACTTTTCACGTTGCATATAGTTAAATGTCAGAGACATGAAGACTAGGCTAACGTATATACACAATACGGTATCCAGGAGAAATGCCTTAAAACCATGAACGGAAATGGCACACGTGTCGTCAGAGAGGTCGTCGAATGAATCCTAACCTATACAAAAATTCTGTCACGCTGGGCCACGGCCTTCGGCCGACACGGAAAGTTCCGAGTCCACAGCGTGGAACGTTCGCGATCACAGGGACACGGGAGCGATTCGTTATGGCGACAATGAAGCTGTTAAGCCTTTGACAGTTAGAAATAATATTTTAAGGGAATATAGAGCATCGACAGTGCCAACAGCAGCTGCAGCCGGTAAGAGGAGTTGGTTGTATGCAACTCGCTATTAATAGACAGTCACTAGCTACGAGTAGATATAAGATTCAGAAGGTTCAAAAATCGCTGCGATAATACACCATTGATCGTGTCGTTGGAATTATGGATCACAATATTTATCACTCATCAAGAAGACACCTTGACAATCGACCCCTTCCTGCTATCCATAAGTGAACGAACTTACCCGCTGTAGGAGTTCATGGTAGACATCGAGAAATTCCTCGCAGACCTGGCAACCGGACCCAATGCTTTCTTGTTCCAGCATGGCGATAGTAATAAATACGTTTCCTTGGCTATATAGGAATGTGAAAGGCGAGATACTCGCGCGCACTATTATTGTGTTACAACGAGAGGCGTTGCAACCGAATATATTAAACTACGAAGACGAGTCGAGCTTCACGATATACGAGTGCTCGGAGTCGGATCTCGCGCCGAGAGCGAAGGCCAATCCTGACTGAGACTAGACTGACTCAGTGGCGGCGATTCGAATGAAGATAGAAAGACACGGGAAATCCCCACCAACGGCAAACTGGCTGCTACGTCACGAGCGACCCGCCTCCAGTTTCGTTATCGGCTAGCTGCTACGTAGAGGCCACAAGAGGTTCTACGTGTTAACTGACAAGGGGCCAGAATTTTCCTGTTCAAAAGCCAACCCGTCCGACTTCCACCAGTTCTCTCATTGTTTGGCTGTCTTTGACTTGGAATTCGTCTTGCCGTTACATCCGGTTTTAAAAATTATTCTTATTGAGAGTGAGGTGTGATGATGCTCGTATATGATGAATCACGAATGACAAAGATCGATGCATTATTATTATAGCTGAAAGTAGGTAATGACCTGTTGCCATCGGCACTCTTAATAACAAATTACATTTTACTACAGTATTATTTGTCACTAGCTCAGCGATGTTGTACGATTCAATCTTACGTGCTGTCAAGACACTGTCTAGACTTGATAATGATGATCCTGTGCTCCACTAATGACAAACTAGGATAACAATTACAAATCTATTCCGCGTTGAGTGTACTGCGACATGCCACGAGGTGATAGTGGTGTTGTAAGGTGAATGAGGCTACTGATTTCGTCTAATTAGAAAAAATTTTAATCGTAAGTATAAAGGATTCCAGAAGATTTTCTATGGACGGTGAATTAATTAAAAGACTTATCTTATCAAGAAATTGTATAGGTGTCACGTAGTAGGCGATTCTTAACGTTATCGGTACACAAATCAAATGCATGCCAATACAACGATCATAAAGAATCGTGATCAGGCCAAAGAAATTTCTGTCCAGTGCGAATTAGGACTAGGATCTACAATACACTGGCGCGCTTATCCTTTTGTGATATGATACTTTAACCACGTGGATAATTGATAACATTTTTCGAGAATCCGATTTCTTCCATATCGTCGTATTTTTAGAGACTTGAATATTTTCCACGTGTATAGTAAATTACAGATAACTTCATTCAAACAACGAAGAAATATGATTAATAATAGCCTCGAGATACCCAAGTTTGTCCGATTATTTGTCATATCCCGGTTCAAACTTTGTCTCCTACGGATTAACCATACGCCAAGGTACTATAGGAAATTTCCAAGCATAATAACAATGAATTCCAACCAAACCATGATTCCCGTCACAATCACCCAGGTAATATCATAACCGTTATTCACTGACCGTAACGTATTACGACCAATTCTTAAAAGTCCATAAATGATCAACGAATGGAAAATTTTGAAAAGTATAATAACACATGAAACTGCTTATAATTGCGGAAAATACCAAATTCATTCGAAAACTTCACAAGTAATATAAACCATACGTCGTAATGAAGCATAAACTGAACTTGCCGTTACAGCGTAAATGTCGCATATATTTTCATATAGACTATGACTTAACCTTACTACAGATAGACTACTAGTAGATGTAATAAACGAGACTCGTACACATATACATACATATTGTTATCAAGAATGACGCCAGTCGCTTGCATCAGCTGATGAAACATTGCAATGAATTTCGTCATCATTAAAAAATCGAATTGCAAGTAAATCCCATAGAGGAGTATCCAACATAAAGAAGTATGTAAAGTCAAAAGAGATGGATGTGATCATGTGAAAATTACAAGGCATAAATTCAACTGAATCTGTAGGTATAATACAGGCGGATCCGCTCACTACATTCCAGTCTGCATCAGTATACCAAACGACCTTGTCTCTAATTGTAAGTGTAAATTTTATGACCTCATAAGAAAACACTTTTGCATTTTCCTGTATGGGCGCATTCGCCTCAAGACTGATTATTATAGTGATTAATTTTATACAGCGCAAGCCAAGTATATCGGGTGACTCGGAACAAAAGCACTACAAAGCTTCCAGTGTTGAGTACTGTAACGTAACAAAACAAAGAGACATATGTAGATTCGGTGCAACGTGTTAAGCCAGGATCATTGTGCTTTAGTATCAAAGTATGTACGTTGCATAACCGTGCATAGACGTGGGGCAAGTCACTACCGATATGAACTGGATAGAATCGGCCTCCAGTTAAAATACCACCCGCAGCTGCAATCTCGTGCGTTACAAACACACAAGACCGATAAAAGAAGCCAAGAAAATCCCCCTTTTGAATTTTATGTTTTCTCCCGCGCTTCAATTAACCCACCGTCCTGATAATGTTATGAGCAGAGGTTAAAATTTCGTTTCTGGCACCGCTGTCCACTACGCAGTCGAATCCCGAGACTTTCGGTAATCGAGTCTTATCACAAATTACGAGCGACTTTTGTGTCAAACGTCTACAATTTTTTTTACGTCACTGATGCTTTAAATTGCACTCCTTACGTAACTGACCGCTTCGTTTTCATTTCAATAATCTTGAACACAGATATTTTTTTCAGTTTAAATAAGATACTTTGGATTGTATTGAAACGTATTTTTCACTTTAAAACTTGTAAATGCATGAAGTTACGGGTGCAAATGATTCTAATGAATTCTTCAAATTAGATAAATACCTAATATAGTATACCTAGTATACCAAGTGTATACCAGTTTAAGGCAGTGACAATCATATTGAAACTTCTGATTACACGTAAACGGGAAAACCAATGTTAATGACATTTTTGTAAAACAAACATGCTTTAAAGAAACTTTAATCCAGATTAAAGGAATGTCTCTATTAGATTTTTTCGTGAATTACGTCATTTGGCCTTTTATCGCTAAAGTGCGCGTTAAGACTGACGATATTCGTACGATTGATTCCCCAGAGGGGACCGCGACGCAATTTTTTCTCTCAATTGACTAGTCCTCATTCTCGACACAGTTAGTCCCTGTTACATACGCAGACTATGTGTACCATTTAAATAAAAAACTGTGTATCCAATCCTCGTGCAAGATTAGCTTGAACGAATTTTCGACAAACCCGTATCCTGCGGAGTCCAATTGTGCATAAACTTGAACGTCGGACAAGGTTTAAATGACAAAGTACCATAACGTACTGCAAAACATTCCACTGCTAAGTGAAACTTTTCACCGGCACCGGTCGTGACGTTATTCCGTAGATTACCGACCTATATAACCAAAGCAATGTCAACCTTCTGCATTTCGTTAACAACGCAATATTCGAACAAGATAAGAGGATCAGACATAAACATAATAACACGTCTGTAATTTGCAATTAGAAAAAGGACGTAAGAGGAAGACCGCTTATGTAAAACCGTAAATAAATAAATCTCAAAATTGAACTGATCGATCAAGCCTACAATCATTATGAGTTCTGATCGCATTTAATGGATCAAAAATACGGCCGAGACGATCAATTCATTTTATCTGGACAGAGGGGCAAGATCCACTTGAATTAAATATGCCCCGGCATATAAACATATGTCATGCAATTATTGCATAAATTCTCTGTTGCGATGTCGAGGAGATTTGGAAATCTGGTTAAAGCGAAAAGTTCATTCAACGAGCTGTTTAAGCTGAAAACGTCGATGTACTTGTGATTACGTAAGCACCGAATACCGTGAGAAGCGTCCTACTTCCAGCGGCTGTTTCACCCGAAGCCAATACATAAGACTGGTACTACTCATAGTGCTATAATAAACCATTCTTATTCACTAAAATATTCAACAATCTCTAACTATAAACTCTATAATGCACTTATTCGCGTCTTGCGTTCTATTCAAACGCAAGATGCAGTATTACACGACTATGTATTAATGAACAAAAAATCAGTTTAATACTGTTAATGATATCGACACAGATTGAGACACATCACTCGTCTCTATCGTTGATCTTCCGGTTCATACGGATCCGTCAGTTGTTGAATTTTTTGGCCCGTTATCTAACGCAATCAGAAATGATGACATCAGCTGCTGCGAGGACTCACGACGCACCTGTTTTCCTCCCTGGCGATGCATGCTCGAGAAGAATCGCTCGAAGCCGCGCAACGCTCTTTTAACAAGTGAAAACGTACGTGTGAAAATGCCTTCGCGTGCGCGAGTATTTATGCCAGGTCGAGTGGTGGACGAAATGACGATGAAAAGTTTGTCGTATTGGAAAAGCGTAGAGGGTTCTAGCAATTGCGCATGCGCGCACATGCGTGTTTTATTCCTTGCTGCATAAGCAGTACGAGACAGAAATTGGACTGATGGCCGCTCGGGAACAGCTGGGAATCAAGGTCATATAGCATGGTACGCACGGGACGTTTACGTCATCGTTCGAACATCCGACGAGCCTTCGGATTCGACCAATCCCGAAGCTACGCTTAACTGTCGAGCCTCCACGCTACCAAAAATCGTCATCCTTGGACCCCTCTTCGTGCTTTATAAGCATCATTTGTCTGAGCCGGTTACGGATATTAGATGCTGATGATTATTACCGTGGTATTACGTTTCTTATCACATATGATAGGCAGAGGTAATGGAGTACTTCCACTTGTCTCCGGTGTGCATTACAAAATGAAAATCGAGACTCGCTATTTTTTTTGTTATACTGACGGTATAGCGTGTACGCCAGATCTGCTGTAGAGACGTATAATGTAATTATATAAATGACTCACCGTGGAATGACGCCAATATAGGATGATTTCGTGGATGTTGGTGCTAGGTGCGTACAGGAGAAAATCTCGCCACTCGTTGAAGCTGATGTTGAGACTTCCATCTTGGTCCATTCTGTGAACGAAACGATAAAGGAAAGCATTTTTTTGGAGCTGAATTTGACAATTATTTAGACATCCTAATTATTGTTCATGTGTCGTACCTCTGAAGCAGTTTAGTTGCCTCTACTCTATCCATTTCTATTCCTAAATCCTTGAATGCCCGTATCAGCTCTTCCAGATCAATTTTACCTGTGAATCATTTGTATAGTTATTGTATCGGTTATAACGGTTCAAAATTATTTTAGATCGGGAGCTAAAGCTGCACAATATTATGTGAACGGAAAACAACGATTAACGGGTTACTAACGTATTCGTTAATTCGGCTTTGTCACAATTGCACAGCAATTTCGTTCCAATTAACATTTTCAATTGCAGTATATAGATTGAACTAATACAAATAATCTGATAAACTGTTCTTCCAACCGTGTCTGTCCGCACATTCTGCTTCGAGAAGTTACGGTTGAAGTACATATTTTACACCAGTTCTTGTCTTCAAGCTCAATGTCACCTTTTGACAGTTGAGATATCTGGAAACAATTTGTTTTAATAAAGGACGACTTTTCCGATTAACTTAAGAAAACAACGTGATTTTGGCAAGTATCAGAGTATACCTAAAGGACTTCAAAGGGATAAAGAATGTGCAGTTTTGTAAATCTCTCATTACTTCAGAGTAAAAAAAATATTCATCATTATAAAAAATATATGTTTTAGGCTATCGGAAAGGTTATTTACATTACAAATAATGCAAAAAACTTTTGAATACTCCCAGGCTGCATATAAGAATGTTCGAAGGAATGATAAAAATATTTGTTCCAAATTCATTATCCTATACTTTTAGAATAATGCTATATAATAATCCAACATTTAATATTAGGCACGAAAGGTCCTAATTATAAGAAGACATAATGAACATAATTAGAAATAAACATTATTTTGTATGTAACTGCTAAATTAAATCCATAAAAAATATTTTATAAGGTATTTGAGCCAATAGCATGTGATATGCAAAATAATTTATTTATTATCTAGATAAAATATGTTGTATAAATTCTGGGATACATTCTACACTTATGTATAAAGGATAATCCTTACCATCTCTGTTTTTATCAAAATCTGTAAACTGCAGCCGTAGATTTTTTTCATGCTCTCGAACATAATGTATGAATTCTGCCAAGCTGATATCACCACTTTTAGTCCTATCTGATCGAGCTAAGAATTTCTAGAATCAAATATCATTTTTGATTTATTGAACATTGTTTTAACAAAGTGTCTTGAACAATCATTTTATTATTGTATACTAATTAATAATAATATATTGTATTCATAGGTTGTCTATAGTCCATGTACGATAGCATACTAATTCAGTGCTAATTAGACACAATGATAAGTATAGAATTAAGATATAGATTTCATATGATATGCTATCTTGAGGCCATCGTACTTATCTATATAAAAAATCATATTGGATAAATACATGTAAATCCAAACCTAAAAAACTGCAAGAAACAAACATGTGTTCTTAAATAAGTAAATTGATGATACAAAGTACAGTGGTGAAGCCCAAGTAGCTGAATGACTACGAACCATCCTGAAGCCTTAGAAAGCCTTACGTAAATTAAAGCTTCAGTGTAGCCATATCCTTGAGGAGATAATAATCCATAGTCTTATGCAAAGTAAATTAATGTTTTATATAAACAATTGGTATACGATCATAAAAGACTACAAAACATCAAATATAATTCCTTTCACCAAAAAATTAACACATTCAATAAATACTAAAAAACGAATAATGACCAATATATGATTACCTCGGCATAGCTTTTATGTACGCCGACTTCATGTAGCGCCTTGGATAGATCATGCACATCAATGCTTCCGTTGCCATCCAGGTCGAGTTTATTAAAAATCTTAGCAAGTCTCTCCTCGTCCTGTGCCGGCAACTCGTGGAGGTAGTGCGGCGGCATCACGCCGTGCACGCCTCCTCGCGATCCCGTAGGCATATTTCTCGGGAAATCGATGTACCGTTAAAAAATGCGTATATCGTAAATTTGAAAGGTGTCCTCTATCCACGTTTTTAATTCTATCACGCGCTTTTTTTATCAACCCAGCTATACAATACGTTCACTTTTTTTCCTGACGCAGCAACCCGAACACGCACTTTGCCCACTTCAATTTCTCACAGGATCACTCAGCTGTTCCAACCGGTTTTTTTATCCACGCTATCACACCCTTTACACATATTGTAACATTACATAATTGCAAAACAACGAATTTATTACAATTAAATATGCACCCTTTCTCCCGTTGACACTCTGGCTTTGACGTCGTACGAAAAATGGCAAAGTTACATATGACCAGACGGGACAACGCGTTTCTTTCTACTCACTTCTACTCGTCCATTCTCCGATCCGGACTGCAGTCACTACTCTTGACAGAATTGCGTTTCGGGATTGGCTAATGGGATTGCACGACTATACTTTAACCATAAATGAAGCCGCACACACTTGTTCCGCTTACAATGAAATACTTTTCTACCGTCGTATGACTCGATTCGCTTGCGCCATCATCACTATATGGCGAGAACTTGATAGAACTAAAATTTCGTAATAACTGGACAATACCGACTGCTGTCTAAAATCCTTTATTATCCCGATTTAAATACCTCATAGGCAGTCCTTAGAAAAGTGGTGGGAAAAGAATTTAACTTTGTTGATTTTTTTTTTCGAAATTTCATACATCACAATCGCATTATTTTGAATAATTATATATTGCGTATATAAATATATTACACTTTCGCTTATAGTACACTTGCTGCAGAATACAGATTTTCAAAAGACATTACAGATATCTCTTTGTTTATGTTGACAAAGATTTTACTCGAATGGAATTTTTTATTAGAAAGACCATAACTTTCGAGTTTTTGCATGCAAAATCATTTTACTTTATGAGCGAGTAAAATCTTTGACCAATTCGCGTTCTGAACGATTATAACACGTCAAAAGTAATATTGGCCGTTGTACCGGCATTGTTAATTTATCAGGCGCGCATGCAATTAATGTAATTATAGTGTCTGTCGTACAAATTTTCGAGATTGTCGAAAATAATTTATGGAATCGTGTCGCTGACTTCCAAGTGTACCAAATAGATATATGCATTATATACCGATATGTATATAATTATTATTTTATTGTATGTTCAAACAAAGAACTTTTAATCTATAGATCTTATGTGGTTTCATACCGTTAATATAGGTACGCGTGTATCATCATATATATAATGTGACATGTTTAACATGCAATTAATCTGAAGCTTGCACAGACAATATTGTTGCGCTTATTACTTCCCGTTGTACACAGCCCTTCATCTCCTTCGCTATTATCGTTTTTCTCTTTCGCTTTCTCACCCATTCGTCGACTTTCACTGCACGTTATACAAATTTATTGGAACTAAAAACAATCTAGAACTACAAATAATCCCAATAATCTATTTGCCACTTACTAACCTCTCCCCCTCTTCTCTCTTTTCAATCGCATTTACTTCAAATTTATAAAAATAGCGTTCAGAACTGTGCACCGAAAACCTTATCTAACCATAAACACGGAGACACGTTGAATCATTATTTTAGTTTGGAACGCAAGTAACAAATGAAATAAGAATATGTGATAGACATTTTGTTAAAAGGATCAAAATTGAACTGATAAACAAGCAATGAAATTTCTGATGGAAGCTGCAATTGCCTAGAGAATATATATGATCTTTTTTTGTTCGATTAGTTACACGTTTTAACACTATTTTTACAAATCACAAGTAGAATTGTTGTGATTCTCATGAAGAATTCTGCGATTTTGATAAATCTCAATCAACATTATCTAATGATATCTAAGCGAGTCTCACAGATAAATTCCATAATCATCTTCAAGATACGCTAGATAAAACGATTTAAAGTTATGAAACACCGTTTAACATATCAAGCGCACATAACACAAATGTTTTCAGAGTAAGATCAAGGCATTCTGTGGTAATAAAAATTACTAACACTTTGACTACTTATACAAATATGAAATTTTCAAAGACACTATGCTTGATATCGAATATGAAAATTGAAATAGATATTGCAAAAGATTAATAATGATTAATAACAATGCACTCGACTTACAATGAAAACATATTTTTCGTTAATATTCATATTACAAAGATATATAAATAATTATCGCTCATTTCAATTACTTTCACAAGGAAAAATATTCTTTAATGCCACGTGACTTCAAAAACGAATAGATAATCAAGGTGCAACTAATCACAATTTGACAAATTATTTTTCAAGCTACAACACTTACTGGTTCACCTAGGACCAAAAGTAATAGCTCGATTCGCACGTATACAATTTTCATTGAAAGCAAAATAATTAACATCGTAGCTCTACATCGAAATATGATAATTTCAAAAGAAAATTATAACGTACAATAATTATAATAAGTCCCTTGCGCTACGCTATTCTAGATAAATGAAAACATATAGATTTCGAAAATTAAATTGATGACATTGCACCGTTTTCTTTACTGTAAGAACTCAGTTATGTTCTAGCGTACAGTATTCAATCAGGTTTACAATTCTATTAAGTTTAACATTTGACTATATAACGACTCGATATCGGAGTGATATGAAATTAAATAATATTTTCTATACTTTAAATTCCCATGAATCTGTCACATCAAATCTTAATAATCGAGTCTCGCTTTTGCACATTTAACAGGACGTAATTATCGTCCGCAACATTAATTGCACCGTTACAGTAATAAACAGTCTGCTCGAACATATCTGGTTCTCTACAAAGGTATAAAAAATAACATTGTAATACTCCAAGTCAGAGAAGCCGCCATTTCGCGACTTCCGCTTCCCGTAAAACTCTCTATATCGATACTTCCAATAAAACTGGAATTATTAATATTTAAGCTATATATTATTTCATAAAAATAGAAGCAACCCAAGGGCTATTGCAGTGCAGACGTTAGTACGTCGTGAATAGACGGGTATTAAAGCCGACTATATATACGTATATACATATACATATATAAATAAGCTATACGACACGACTTCACGAAAATTCAACCAATCTCTCCGTCGTTTTACATATAGAAATAATCAGAGTATATCGTTAATTAGCTTTTTTTTTCTTTTTAACAAAAGATGTGATAAGATTTTACTTTAAAACAAACAAGATACGCAGAATTCATACTTAATTTGAAAAATGTGACGTAAGTCATTTTACATTGACTGTTCTAAATCTTTTTCCAGAGAATTATCGACACGTTTATACGCTAATTCAAAAATAAACGTCTAACATAAACTCTAATCGAGATACGTACAAAGTGCAAATTGTGTGGTACAACAAAGTACAGATATGAATACCTTTGTACTCTGGTCGAGAGTCGAAGACTGTAGTACAGTCAGAAGGAAACTAATCTGTCAAATGGTTCCTCTATTATTTTCATTTGTCTTATCTTTTCATCTTTCTTTCTAAAGCGCAATTCTTTGAAATCGAACGTATCTATATGATCACGCAAAACCTGTGGTTTGTAACACATACGAATTAAGTCGCTTCCTCGCGACAACGATTGACAGTCTTTCGTTATGAAATCAGGAATTGTAAATAAAAATGCAAAATTATTTTTTTATCCAGGCACAGAAGGAACCTATGTATCAATCTTTTTTTTTCTTTCTCTGCTGGACATTGCCGCAGTTGGCTGAAGTTATTGACCATAACGCGAGCCAATAATTGACGCCGCTCGGAACACGAGTGATTTATTCGTGAAATCACGAATGCGCGTGTGCCGCGAATTCACGAAATGGTAAAACACTGCGGTTTTTATAAAAGTACGAATTTACCGAATAAGATTGTATAGAAAATTTTGCACGAACAATCTTTACGTAGCACGCACATTACTTGCTTTATGCATGTAGAATAATAATATTAATAATGATAATTAATAATAATAATTATACCAACTATCCGAATCCCCTCGTAAAACATGTTATTTCCCGCTATGTATAACATTTATATGTATCTATAGGCGTCCACCATATAACCTATATCCAGGTTAAATAACATTCGTCCCGAATATTGTAATAATATAATATTATATGCTTTGCCTCATCGCGCAAATATATAAATAAATATACTAGACTCTGTCATGTTTATAAAACATTGACATTAACTTCTGTTAAATTTTAACAAATCCATTCCCCCCTTTCTGCTTAGTTGTTTTTAAAACAATTTCTCCTTACATGCACTATTTCGTGAGTACAGGTTATATTTAAACGAGCCCTATTACACATCAAGATAGAATAGCGCAAAATTGGCAGTTGCCATTTGCTCAGACGTGTCTCCCTGTTTTCTTTGCTTTTCATGCCGGATTTACAGTAAAAAATAGTATCGCGAACGTACGCGTCTTCACAATTCACTGTGATGCGTCCTGTCAAATGCTTGTAAACACCCGACAATCGGATATATCAAAAAACGATAACCGTACTATACTTTACCGCTTCTAAGCGATAACGATAAACGTATTTCCTTTCTTATATCCAAAGTAAATGCGCGTCGATCAAGGCGGCTCGTATAAAACGAACTTACTACCTGCAGACATAGTAGTCGTGAACTTTGAAAACTTAAGCTCTTTTGTTTCACTGTAGTCTTAGAAGCAAGTCATTTTTACGGCAGCTACATTTGCGTTCGACCGGTTGGGCCGATGTAAGGTTTACTTCAATGCTAAAAATGTGTCTCAGTTATCAGCACTTCCAGTTTATCAGATCTAAGGACGATGAGCCTAGCTTATCACCATTCACCAGACTGTCATTTCTTGATTGTGCTTTCTTCGTTTGACCACCGTTTCTCTTGCTCTTCCAATTCGAATTCCCACCGCAATTCCAACTCTCGCATGTCGTTTGCGATTCCAACTTCGTACGTGTCCTCCTATGCGCAGTGTGCAATATTCGAGAATGTAGGAAAATTATCAAAAAGGCGTTCCTATCGATGCTTCATAGTAGATTATGTATAAGTGATTAATTTGAAAGGAAATAAATAGAACAAAGTATGAAACTCATTCTTCACATTCTTTAAAGATATTTCAAGTCTGTTCAAACTTACGTCCTCGGCTCTGTAATCTCGATTCATATTATGATTGGAGAGCAAATTGCTAGGAGGTTGGATCCAGGGCACGCTGCCGTAAGGACTCCAGTTACGAACGTCTTTTTCTTTCTCCCGAATTCCTGCCTCGATCATCTGCAATTCTTGAGCCAGTCTCTCGCCCTCGCTGAAAGCCGCTCCTTGCGTTGCGAGCTATGCATACGATTTATTCAGAATATATTCCTTGCGAATTTACATTTATTGCGTATAGACAATGTAATACTGAATGCCAGGAATATTCATAAATTTTTTTTTGTATGATAATTTCACAAAATCGAGATAACGTATTATAATAACTAGGAATGCAATAAATAGTGTAGATGCAAGGAGGAAAAAAAATTTGTAAGTGCAAAAGAGTATATTCTTAATAATTTAAAGTAGTGAGAAATTATTGAATAAACAAAATACTGAAGAGAGAATACTAATTCTACCTACTAAAAATGAAGAGTACTAAATTTGGCTTTCCAATTTGCGTCTATATGGAAATTGCTGTCCAATTAACATCAATTCAAATACTGCACAAACTAAAAAATATTCAAACTACGTGGCGTGTCCTTATTACCTATCTGACCTAAAGAATGCACTTGGACTGAGTAAACCTCAATAAACACTTACCTTTAAATCATTGATCTTTTTCTCCAAATGCTTCAACTGTTGCTTCACTTTTTGGGACTCCAGTATTAAACTGAAAGTACAAAATTTATATGTAATATATGATCAATCTTGTTCAATATATTTCATATTCGAGTTATACTAACTCTTTTGACATGGACTCCTGCCGCGTAAGTTGAACGTGGGTAGGAGCTTCAGGAACGCCACGACCTACTGTTATATAACCATCCCCAAGAGCAGTATTAGCTACAGATTGCACTCCTCCATTGGCACCCATCGCCGCGTAAGCTAGACACAAAGGAAGTTAATTCCCTTTACAGTGGACTTTAATGATAATAGCGTATCTAAGGCTGTAAGCCGTGATAACTAGCGAGAACACCATAGTACAGAGTATCCCCACTCCACTGTAAAAAGCGACAGTGTGTTCGACAGAACATGGGTAACACACACTCAGAGATACAGAGGAGTGGGAATAGCCTTCCCCTCTCAACGCGATAGTTTAGCAAAAGTTCAGGGGAAACCCGATTATACAGAGAGCCTCCATAGCGAGAGTCAACTGTATTCCTGTTAACGAGATCGTTCAAAATTAATAATTTAAAAGTACTAACGTTGGTGGCTGTAATACCAAGACGTTACGGGACTCGTCGCAGGCACTGGACGAATAGTTGACATTGGAGGAGTAGTCCCTTCTCCATATAGTCCTGCTTGTTGTACACCAGTAGGTCTATAACATATAAAGAGAGATCATAACATATTGCTTTGATCATACTTTTATACGGTGCTTCTATGCCTGATAAGGTTACCTAAGCAAAGATTTAGATACTCTTGAAATTGGACCGTATTTGCTAGCTGGCGTAGCATCGTATGGTACAAACTCGTCATCAAGTTGTATCGAGTCGGAACGACGAAAGTTGCTGCTATAATTTATATTTGGCGTTGAAGTCATCTGATTACCAGGTGCATTAGTCCAAATGGAAAAATTTGGAGAAAGTAAATCGCCTTGTATCTCATAATTCTGTAACGAAGAGCAGTTAAGAATCAGGAAATAAATAAGAGAATATAGTTCAAATTGATGTTTCATACCGATTTCATTTGTGGAGGTGTTTGCTTGCCAACGATATTTTCAAGTTGACTTATTATCTCCATTCTACGCTGCAGCAACATTGCTAAAGTTTTTGCCACAGACCGTTGCTAATTGACAACATACAAACATAATTAAAATATACTCGTAACAATGCATAAAGGTAAAATTTAGTGTAAAAAATAAAATTACCTTTTTGCTGTTGTTTGGTAGATTGTTTTGCATGGCTGCTGATATTTGAGATGGATCCCACATATGTAAATTTGGAGCGGCGTAAGCATTTAACGGAGATCCAGACATGACGTAATGAGAGCATTGCATATCAATATTTTTCGAAGGAACCATATGAGGAACACCTTGTTGCGGAGGAGTCATATAACTCGTAAGTGGTCCAACAAAATTATTTTCAATGTTTACAGCAGGATGTTGTACTGAACCCACTTTGCTCAATGCATTAAAACCTAATTTCAACATAAATGTAGTTGTCAGTATTAAAGTTTACTTGTTTCCTCTCACAGGGTTAAAATATGCAACCTGTACCTTCTCTATGGATATTATCATGTGGTTTTGCAGGATGGTATATCAAATCTTCACATTGCTTGAAACCTTTAGTGTTAGGTATAACTATAGGCTTTTCCACTTTTGTATCCTGAGTTCCAGCAAGAGGTAAACTCGATCTGATACTCAACTTTCGGTTTTTCGACCTATACCTGACAAAAGTTTTAATAAAGAATACGTTCATAAAAGCAATACGAAGTTTAATATCCAATTGCCGTACTTATCAAGTTCCAAGTCACTGTGTGCGAATGTACAATTGGTTGATCTTGGGCAGGATCCTCGTAAAGCAAGATCACGGCACATGCTGACTTTATACTTCGGCTGACCTGGTCCAGTATTATGGGCACCATCCTGTGGCTTTCTATTTCCATGTTGCTGTATAAATTCTACTAGAGCTGCTACGACTGTTCTCACTGCCTCTAACGCAGCGCAACATTCTGCCCACGTAGGAGTTTCCGTTTCTACGATTTACAAATACAAGTATGAAAATATGATTTTCAATATTGAAATATTTATTAATAGAAAAAAAAAAATACGATACCGGGACTGGGATCAATAGCAGCCAATAATTCTAGTTGAGGTCTTAAGCTACTGAGCTGGCCTGGATCTGGAGTACGCTGCAGAGCGATAACAAGTTCTTGTACGCTCTGTGCAAATGATTGAGGGGTTTGAAGTTTATCTATGATACTTTGCATATGAGACTTGTGGCCAGTATCTCCATATAACAATGCAGACCACTGATCAGGAGCAATTCTTAGGCCAGCCTCAGTCGCAATTTGAACAATTTGAGCATCATGTTCTCGCCTTAGAGCTTCATATGTTCTAAACTCTTCCTTTAGTTGCATTAATGAGGAATCACCTTCACGTTTTGATACCTACCATAATAATGTTAATTGACATAGTCATCTCCAGATATTCCATTCTATAGTTATAATACTGAATAGTCAGTACCTTGAAACAACTCGCTCTGTAAAGAAGCTGCACAACATGTCCAATGCTGGTCTTTGATGCCTGAGGAAAATGAGGTTCCAATCGTTGGACAACAAACATGACTAGCACCTTTCTAGAGAGAGCTGAACCATCCTCGAGGGCTAAGAGAACTAATTTCAGAACCTCTTCTTGCATTGCTTGTACAGGAAAGTAATTAAATAATTAATAACTTGTACTGATATAGAAAAAGTTATAGATCAAAAAGTTTTATGATAATATAACATATATTCACCTGGTCCAAGGAATTGGCATCCTCGTGCCCGAACAGCAGCCCATAAATTGGCACTAAGTTGTTGCGGATTTTGATGTTGTAATATCAATTCAGTCACCGAACGCTCACCCAAACTCCTTGCCGCACGTACTGCACGAGCTCGTCCTTCTGGTTCTACTAGTTGGCATCCTACCAATGTCACTAATTTTCTCTGCATGGGTCGGGACACAAGTCCCATACCTGTAAAAGTAAATCTAGGTTTAGATATAAAAAATAAATAGTTTGGAATCATATGACAAAAAACTTATCAGCATTACCTGTAGCTGTCGTCGGTGCAGCTTGACATGGTTTGAGATATAGTGCCAATTCCTCTATGCAACATTTAGCAACTAAAAAATTTGCATGATGTTCGGGTGACAAAAATTTTAAATATGGTGACCCAGCATTGGGAGGCACAGGACTGCCAACCAGCTGCAGTAAAGCTTCATTCACTGGCAGTCTCTCTATCTCTGTATTTATAGCACTCTAAAACATATATGACATTCAAAAGTATCTACAGAGCATGGAAAACATGCAGATTCTATTTTCATTATGCATGTTACTTTGAATCCTTCATATACACTGTATATCATTTGATACACTTACTTGATCGAAGGGACATTGTTTGCGATGTAAGTTTGCAAGGCACGTCCGACAAATAGTATGACCACATCCTAAAGATATAGGTGCACGTATGGCTGCATCAAAGTCATGACAGCATACAGGACAGGAAAGGAATTCAGTCCACTGAGGTGCCTGTATTGGCATTCTAAAAGAAATAGTTTATAATCTAATTATTTGTATCACCATAACAGAAAAACATATTACATGAAACATGTTATAAAACTTTCACATTTCTGTTCTATTTAAAAATAATCAGAAAAATAATTATGACGCCACATCTTTTGCGTCGCCTGTAGTTCTAAATAAATTGCCTATAGATGTAACAGTAACTTCAAATTAAAGGCTTTATTCTGTTACACATTACAACAAAATATCATGACAGTATATTAAAAAATGTGTAGAAATTTCTAGAAGACATCATATTAAAGTTTTTGTTATGCGTATTCTTTCCTTTTTTCTAAATATTCCTAAAGACACACGTCCCATCGAACTCGGTATTATATCTAAGTCAAAAATCCCGTGACACTTTACACCAATTCAAAGACAATTTCTTTAAACTATTACAGTACTTCACATCGTAATTGTAATCTCAATTTGATACTTTGAAATCCTCTCACCTGAAAAAGTGTTAAAATTCCAGATGCGTACGTTGTACACGCAATACAATTAAAGAAAAAATAGTTAAACGTAAGTGCGCACTACGTTAACATTACATATCGAACTATGTGCAATCTTTTTCTCTAACGTTATGAAAATATGTTCCGACCTCATTTATTTGAAGTGCAACCCTTAAAATATTATATATTCCGATTGAGCCACGTATATACAAAATTTACAGCCGTTTAAAAAAAAAGACTTTTCCTTCCATGCTCTTAGAACTTTAGTAAAAAAGAAAACGAAAAACGTAATTACGATTCCACGAAAATCTTTCTGACGTCTGTTCAAAAGCAAAGATTTTAAAGGGACCCCAATATTTTTGTCACGATAAAGTACCTAATATTACCTATTACATGATCGATTAAAAGAAATTTTGATAATTGACTTACTTGCCTCGTTATTACTTTTACAAATCATTACATTAACCAATAAATTACTTCACTCGCAATTCTGCCATCGCAGCATGAACAGACGAACCACAGATAACAAGATGAACCTCTTGACATGCTCCTTCTTTATTTTTGTTGTACCACCGGTTACATATTCTCTTTAGAAAATATGTAATATGCAAAAACTTTTACTGACAAGTGTATCGCGAAAGATGGCGACACGCATATAAGTCTTAGGGATAATATTCAAAGAGCATTTTTGGAATAATACTTGAATCGCCATCATGTGGCACTAGTTTCTTGTACAACAGAAAAAACTTCAGTAGGTTACAATTTGTAAATTAATGTATTATAATTGAGGAAGTAGCATAGATATAGGTTTAGTTTCCACAGACCCAGAGCATATGTTCCTCCATGCAGGGTTGAAATAGAATTAACCAATCAAGTTAGTTTATTCCGCTGATATCTCATTTTTAATTGGTTAATTCTATTTCAACCTTACACGGTGGAAACATATGCATTGCTAGAGTAGGCTATTTCTCTTCCAGGAGTATATGTTCTGTGGTTGAAAATTGATGAAAAAACCGAGTGATTGCGCATGTGTACAAATAGGCTCCTCCGATACTAGTTATTCATATTCTAAACGATTCCAAACTAAGATCCGGAGTCCGAAACAACACGTTGATTTTCGCTAAGTACCCAGAGACCTGTAAATAAGACCATGATCATTCCTGTGCGATGCTTTACATGTGGCAAAGTTATAGGAAACAAATGGGAAGCATACCTAGGTTTACTACAGGCTGAATATACTGAAGGGTATGTTACGTTTGTTTGATTCTTATAACCTGATAGAAAACGATCACACCGGCTTTTTAAAGTTGAATTGTTGGTCTTATTAATTTTTTTAATATTTTAATTATATTTGTTGTGTTTAGAGATGCCTTAGATGCCTTGGGTCTAAAGAGATATTGCTGTCGCAGGATGCTTCTTGGACATGTGGATCTAATTGAAAAATTACTCAATTATGCACCACTGGAGAAATAATGTCCATTCAGATCTCCATATCTTTAATTTCTATACAGAATTTTATTGGTCAATGATGATGCCTCAATAATTTGATAAATTAAATTATCTTAATGCAAATCAGTGATGCATATAAATTGTATGAACATCTTTCAAAGAGAATGATATTTTATTGGAACTATATAATTCCATTATAATATAATTAAGTGTAAATAAAAAATCTACTTTATATAAATATTTTTGATTATTGACTTGTCCTTGTTATCAATATATTAAATTTAATATGTGATGCTTAAGTAATAAATTTTATCCAGCTGTTAAAAAATAAATATTAGACTATTTGACTAAACTGCGGAATACGACTCCTTTAAGATAGCTGTAGATTGTTTAGTTCGTTTTACATGTTTTTCAAGAAATCATATTCTTTAGTTTCACTGAATTTTGTTCTTCCTTGAAAATTTTGCTGAACTGCGAAACCTTTAAAAATAAACTAATGTACAACTGATTACACATAGAAAAAATACAGTTTTCAACAATAATATCTTTATTTGCAAATTTTCAAGATTCTCAGTAAAAAATATAAACTAAGATTAAATGCAAGATCAGGGCAAACTGTGCCAAATATATCAACCACACATAGTGTTACATACCATAGTTTGATCATTTACATAATATGACGAACATAGCACACCTTTTAACAGTCCATTAATGATAATGCATTCGTTGTTCATATTTTCAGATGTGATATTTATACTCACAAAAGCCTTGTACAGTTCATTTTACCTTTTTATATATACAATTGAGGCCAGCATAAATAGCATAAAGCTTTACACAATCTAATCTACTTTCTGTGCCATCATAAAAATATATGAGGATGGTTTTTTAATCTTTTATATCTCAAAACTCCATTAGGCCATGCATGGAGACTCCATGAGGCCATGTATCAACATTGATCACTATGTTATCATTATCACTGCTGATACTATAAACTGCAAAGAAATGTAATGTTTGTCATAATGCTTTGTGAATTCAACTACTTACAGTTAGCATTAACTTCTATGAAAATTATTACTTCTATTCTAAATTATGACAAGAGTTAAGTCCATCAATGTGCCATACCTGTGAGGTGATTAAGTTTTATACACTTGCACTTTTTTATATTATTAATTGTCTTTTAGCTTTACGTACTCCGTTAAGTGCGATGTTTTATCCAAATATCAGTTATATTTTAAAATAACAAGCCAACCTTGACGAAAATGCAAATGCAACTTTTCAATTGAGCACGCAAAAGAGCGCATAACATATCAGTGGTACCGTGGAATATGGCTTTTTGAAGAACAAAATTCAGTTAAATTGACTCTGTTAGAAGTTCATGCGTTATTAAGTAATTGTTCCACAGGACAATATAAGCTAATAAAATATAAAACATAAAATTGAGTGCAACTGTAAAAGAACCGATCTTCAAAACACTGTTCAATTCTTTTTTTCTTAAACAATACACTTAGACATATATCGTATTAATAATTAATATTAAAGTTGAAAGAATTAACTACGATGAGTTTCATACTAAAAGAAAAATTAATTTCACATAATAATATATATAAAAGTAGTACTCAAATCAAATTGTGATTCGGCAGATCCCGCGATTAAGAAACAAAAGCCATTATATTATTATTCTCATATCCATATAATGACAATTGCGAGCACTTTCTCCCGATAACAATGTATATATGTATACTATTTTTCGTATATTTCAAATAAATATAAACGATATATAAATTCAATAATTATAATAAGACATTCATATATTGTTGCCGCAGATACATTTTGTTAACTGAATATAGTTTTATAAAATTGAAACGTAATATATTGCGGTCATTGCTTTTTAATTACGAAACTTCAGTGCTCTGAACGAATCGAGCGACTGTTGAAATTGATAATAATTAACATTTATTAAATACAAATTTTTCGTAATGCTTGGTCGGAAAGTTCATATACACAGTATACATATTTTTGTACTACCTATCGCAATGCATGTTACTGTGTTCACATTAGATAGGTGTTCGTTTATAGTACAATGAAAAATCATTATAAGTAACAGTATGTACGATAGATTACTAAATGAAGTATCAGATTGATTGTATCATTTTGCTATGTGTTCCTATACAGTTTAAAATATAAATCTGAGCATCGCTATAAGTACAACTATTAAATTTAGGTTTTTCTTTAATTATCATAGGAAATCGATCCTTAAAATGTATCAAATTCGTCATTCAATTCCTTTCACTGCTACGCACATTTTTGTTTTCATCATATCTCTTTTCGTACGTTCTAAATCGTTCTCATCGGTCATTGTGGATAACAAACGAGAACCGAATAACGGAAAGGTTAAATTATTGATGAACAATTTGAATTAATTAGCTATACAACTTTACAATGTCGATCATGGCACTGCGAGATCCAAATGTCAGAGCCAATAGACCGACTATACATATAATAATGTTCTTTATGGCGACCCAATTTCCAGGACCGAAACCAACGTCCCAATATGTCACTGTTTCTATTAACACAGGAACGAGAAGACCCAAAATCGAAAAGCAAAATGCACCGATGAGACTGATGAATGGTTCTATGGTTGGTACAGCCACGGCAATCAATACTGTAAGATTAATGTTATTATCTGTTATTTTCATCTATCAGAGAATTATTATATAATTTCGTACGACCACGTTATCTTGAAAAATCATACTATACTGATATAGTTAAGAAACTTACTGGCACCAGTGACAAGCAGGGTACGAAGAACATAGTTCATGATCATAGGTTTCTTTTGGAAACGGTCTTTTAAGCCCTTCCACGCGATTTCAAGGCAGACGTAAAACTGTAGTCCAAAAGTGCAGTAGACTGCGAGAGCGATAAGGATTTTCACGACTTGTGCGGGTCTGGAAACATAAAACATTAAAATATTAATTAAAAACAACAATGGTTCAATTAATTTCCTGCAGAATAAAATCTACAAAGAAATACAACGCTAGTAATCCACTAAGATAAAACTTACATTTCCTCAGTTGGCAAGTTCAATGTAATACTACCCTGGGTCGCTACATTATACTTGAGATATCCAAGAAATCCAAGAAGAATATAAATAAGCGTAACTCCAGACATGCCCTTATTAAGGACACCGCAGATTCCAACAAAGTGCTGAGGAGTTTTCATATTATTCTCCAAAGGCATGACAACACCTGAAAAAAATAATGTTTGTCAAAAAAAATATAAACTTAATAAGATATAAAATTAATTATCGTATAAAGTCATGAACGGTAAGTCAAATTACCTATTGCTTCCATAGCGAAAATAGTGATGCTGAAGAATTGAGGAAATTCGCTTATAGGCGCTATAAGTGGAACAGAATTAACGGGTGGCATATCCCAAACAAGATAATAAATTGTAATTCCAAGACCGGTAGCCATAAATACGTTAGCTACCATAGACACTGGAGCAAGATATTTCAAATTGGGAATCCAACTCAGCAATATCATAGGCACCAATAGAAAAGCAATGGTGAGCCTTTCACTTATTTTATCAGGAGCGTTGTAATGATCAATTATTTGCCGGAAGTTCGCGGCAACAATAATCGCGTATACACTGCAGGTACCGTAGTATGTTGCAAATAAACTAATTTGAATGAGATACCTTCAATGAGAAAAAAAAGAACAATTATAAGTAATAGCAAACTCACACCAACCTTGAGTCTCGCTAAATAAAAGCTAGACTTCTGATTAATAAGTGAATATCATAATGACCATACCTAGATGGCTTAGCAAATCTTCTTCCCCAAGAGGGTCCAGTGGCAAAAGCAATTTCCGAAACGTCTGCAAAGCTCATCTCGGTTCTTCGTGTTTTGTAATATAAGACGTGTGCACATTTAACCTGAAGGTTTTCGATGTCATTAAGTATCAGATCAGTTGCAACTAATAATAGGCAACAGTTTCTTCGTGCGTGAATTTTCAACTTACTAGAATGTATGCACAGTGAGTGCATATAAACGCTACGAGAACAGTTGCGAAGACGCCCACAAGAAGGCCGGCGCTTTTGAATGCTACGGGCATAGCCAATATGCCTGTTCCAAGGGATGCCTTCAGTAAATGTGTCAAGGTTTCGCAATCCCTGTTGAAAGTAAATCAGATTGAATCCACCGTTGGCATAAATATTCTGATACACACTTCATGTAAGAATATACGAATATCATGTAAGAAATAAAAAGGTCACGTACGTTGTAGGATTTTGGATTGTACGTTCACTGAAAGGGTTGAATGTTTTTCCATCTGCATGGCCATTTTCTGCATCTCGCGCTGCTACTTGTACTTTGTACCTTAAATAAAACGATAATATTATTATGGTCGTTTTTTTTATAAGAGGGCTTATCATACATAAAGTTGATTGCATTATGTTCTGACGTAAAAGAGACACACGACGTTCATATAATGGCATAAGTCATATTGAGAGAGAATTGAGCAAACAAAAGAATTTACAGAAAAGAAAAATATGATGATGTGAAATATTCACGAAGATTCACTATGTGCACGTTTCTTATCTAAACCTTCACGTTCCCCCATAAATGTCTAGGGTAGACTTTATAAATATATCACTGAATATTCGATAACAGAATAATCATCGTTTATCACGGTTTACATTAATTCATGACAAAGTGCACAGAGACATAAATTAAAAGTATTCCAACAAGAATGCCTCATACATTTTTAAATAATTACATATTCATGATCGAACTTACTTTGCAGATAAAACTCCATCTTTCATATTGGAACCATCCTGTGGCAGGAAGGTATCCAGTTCCGTAGCTGTTGTATTATTTTTGTCCTCCTGTAAGTGTAACAACGGCAGTTCAGTACAAAGAATAATAAGCATACTAAAAGTCTATTGCACAATATACGAGGTCATGAAACTTGAACTCATTTCTTTTTTCGTCAACGCATGTGACAACAAGCATAAATGAAAATACACGTCCTAGGCAGCATGTAATTTATACTGAACCATGGAAATGCTTCAAAGGATGTCAAAAACATACCATTTTCGGCAATTTCGTTGTCGCCAAGGGACGTCACCTGAAATTCATATAAAGATGTCTTCTAAAAATGTCCTTCAAGCATCGATGAAGATTTTTTTTTTCAAAATTACAAATTTTCATGCGAGCAAAATATTTAACATATGTATCACTGTGTATCAATCAATTTGTCTGATAACGCAAATACCGCTGAGTCAACAAATTTAATGAAAATTGGATGTGCCTCAACTTCTGTCATTACAATGAATTGGTTCACAGGTCGCAATAGGTACTAAAGAGTTAACGCATAAGCGCGTCATGGATACACAGCAATTACAATATTACATACAAACGCGAATGGCAATCGTATGTGGACACTAATTTTCATTCGTCATCTTACGGTTTTTTTTTATACGAGTGAAAATAATAATTAGCGCATAGATCACACGTAGCAGTGTGTTTACCGAGGATAGAGCCGGCCATTCAGCATACAGTAATAAAAATCAAATAATCCATCATACAGTAATTCTCTAACCAATTATGTCACGTCTTATCTACAGGTCAACACGAGTGAAGCTCTTGGACGCTCCACTAATTGTAAGATATATGGCGATAGAGGAAAGTACTTAAAATATACAAGAATCCTTGAACTTTCAGACTCGTGTGAGCTAACCAGTCAATTTCGCAATAGCAATATTTGTGATTCTACTAACGAAAAAAGAGAAAGAAAAAAAAACGATGCGTACCATAAATGTCAACTAATGAAAATAAAATTTCTTATCAGCACCAATAATATAAATACCATTAGTCAGTCATTCCTATGACATGTGAATTTATATATGAAATTCAAATAAAATCGATATATCACTATATCGAACTTACGATAATCGCAAGAGTCACACATTTCGCAATTTACCACCCGACGTTTCACGATATTCACGACGCGAACACGGCACATGAAACAAGTCAAGTTTAACACAACTCGTCTAATTTATCCTGTCAACCACCCGTCAAGACTCTGTGCGCAAAGAGAACAGATGGAGTGCAGTCCTTCGCAAATAACTCAGTCTCTTATCAGCTAGTAAAACTTTCCAATACGTCATCAGGTGTACGCCATTACATAACAGAGTCAACCCGTATGAAGATAAACTGTTTAATCGTGATTCTAATACAATAATATATAAGATCTTGAGAAAACAAGTGTTACTCACTCGACTCAAGAAAATGCAGAGTCATCTCGCCTGCAAAGACTAATTCACTACGTTATATGATGAAATAAGTATACTCGACGTAGATGCCATTAATACTCCACGTCAAGTATTCCCAAAAATAATAGCGATAAGGAAAGTATAATGAAAAATAATCGGAAGTTGTAAGAAATTAAATGAAAAAAATATAGTAAACAATGTTTATGTAAAAAAAAGTTATTAACAAATGTCAAATAAAAAATTATAACATTATTAGATACTATAATCAATGCTTGCTGATCTGTCATTGTCCAAAAGTACAACGTATCAACATATAATCATGACGCAGATTCCTCATGAAAAATGATGTTTTCGTTATCTCACTGATTTAATTAATAACTTTTTTAAACAATTCGACTATTTTTGCGATGAAACTGCGTCGCAAGTTTCATTTTTAATACACGACCGTACTTGAGAGGGAAACAAAGGTTTTCGCGAATTTTGTATTCGTAAAACAATTTAATATATATGTAATGTATATATATATATATTTACACACATGACTATGCAGTATTTTATCGGTCTTACCAAAATAGCCAGCAAACACCTTTGTAAGCTTTACTGTCTCTCATCGGATCAACAGCGCCATGCCAAAGGAATGGATATTTAGCACGGACGAAACAACGGAGAAGAAAGAAATCGCAGACAGGCGAGCCTGACACGATTTGTATAAACGGTATCTTCATAACGGTTTCAATATGGCTGATGCATGTACGGTGCTACTATGTACTATTTCAGCAAGGTTAGTCAGCCTAAATACACTACCTGAATATGGTCCTACCATAAGAATCAAATGGACGTGCTGTTTGGCGTTATTCAAGTTCAGTATGAAGAGCAACCAGGGTCCGTAAATATGAAATAGTTTTATTTACTAGAGCCAGCAACGTCCTGCTATTAAACTCATTATACTCGTGTACTCTATATATATTCGTGGCACCGCGTGCCATGTGCCATGTGGCTTCATTTTCAATTACCTTGCACATATTTGCCTACAAATGAACCGTAAATATAAAGCGTTAGGTACCGTGCGACAGAACCAAATCCATGTCCTTCCTATAGTAACGTTTTCTGCTGCTATACATTTAAGCCTGTGTCGTTTGAATATCTTCAAAGTTTAAATGAGCTTGAAAATCTCCTGTAAATTCTCGAAGGGGAATAAATCATTGAATTTATTTCTTGTCTTTTCAGGTATGGGAAATCAGCTAACACCTTTGGCAGTAATAGATAACGAAAAAGGTCAGATAGATACGTTTCCTAGACAGACAAAAAAAATATCTTTAGATTCTCTAATCTATTTATATACAAATAGAGTTATCATATTTTTTCTGGTCTTCTGGCAAAGATAAGACAGGAAGTATCAAATTATTATCGACGTGAATATAAAGTCAGGGATCAATTGAAATATAATAAATAGAGACCAATTAATAATTGGGAAAATCGTGAAAATAACATGGATGAAACGAAACAATATTTTCGTTGTCGTACTGTCTGCTGTTTCGTATCACTAAATTGCGTCAGAGACTGAGAAGAATTCAAATAAGACACAATACACCTAAGTGTATTTTAAATTTACGTAAGGTCTACTAACGAGGAAAAGAAAATGTTTATACATATATGTATACTTCGATCTCATCATATTTTTTTTAAGGAGTGTAAACTCAAATGAAACTTCTATGATCGTACAAGAAAATGTGAAAATAATTGCTATGTGATTTATAGTATTTTTTTTCTTGTAATACTCTCAAATCCTCTTGGCCGAATAAAGATAACATTCATAAAAATCCATAAATTGCACAGAAGTCACAAGTTATTTTATGTGGTAAGAGATTAACATTAGTTTCTGCACTATAAGTATAACGATACCTTTGCCATTTATGTAGGAATTGTAATAAAATTCAAAGCATGAAACTACTGATCCATTGATAACCTGCGTTGCGTTTTATTGCACAAATACACATCAACGATTATTAACGACGCTCGTCCAATTCCTGATAAAGAAACATAGGTGCCACCTCTTCAAATCGCGTAAAAGAAAACTCGATCGACCGTCACTATAAACAGATTACCCAAAATCATGATTAAAAAATATTGTGAAAAGTATTAACAATATTTTTCATAATATTATTATTTGTCGATATAAAATTTGTACTCTACAACTGGAAGTTTGGCTTGAATCCAATAAAATCAAAGAATCCTCTAATGACTTATGATAAGCGTCTATTCGCTTGAGCAAGAACCCTTAAAAAAAGTGAGAATGAAGACTATTTAAATTATTAAAATTATTTTCTGGTTAGAATATGAAATTTTGTTTCTGATTATACTATTGTCATCTGTGCACGTTGTAGGAGCAAAAAATTCTAGCATAAATCTCAATTATTCAACTGTCAAAATAGCAATGGACCTTCGACGTCGTACATCAATGCCTGACTTTGTAAAACTTTACTCTCAAATATATTTCTTGTTACACATTAAATATACATGTATCCATTTACACTGGATCCAGGATGTTCCATGTCTTGTAAATCAGTCAGATCAGCATCCGAAATGTATCTTTCTACCCGGGGGCCCATACCATATATTCATCTGATATTTAACTTGTCACTACCAACGAATATGAAGACTCTACCTAATCCTCGTTTGTCAGATTTAATGCAAGTAAGGAGAAATAATAAATTTTTTTTCAATCACTGTTATGTAAATCAAATAGCGGTTCCGTTATTCCGTTTGTCACGCGCAAAAAAAAGGTAAATAGTTCTAACGGCATAGCAGATCATAAAGACATGTCTTTCTTGCAGAAACTAATATATATTTTAATATGTACAGGAAAAAAACTTACGCAAGAGTTTGACGACGCGCGTTATCCTTCAACAATTTTAAAAGTACGTCGACCCGAAGTGGGTCAAATCAGAAGGTCTCCTTTTTCTCTAGATCTTATTGTACTCGTGTCGTAAATTTTTCTCTCAATATTAAATGGTATCTGAATTTTATCCAGCCTAAGAAAATTACACAATGTTTGAAAGTCGCTTTTGTGACTGGCGTATGTGAGTGTAGGACATTTCTATTCAGACAGTCTTATTCGGACTCGATATCCTATTGTGCGCAACGTTATCCTAATTTTACGACACTGCGACAAACGTTTGTAAGTATTTTCGTCGCCTGGTTGCTAAGAATTCCAAGAAAATAGTTTGACTTCAATTGAAACTAGTTGCGACTCGTGATTGCAAAGTTAGCCGAGTATATTGTAAATCATTTACACCATTTCTAATAAAATTCAGATCAATGAAACGGTAGCAAGTAAAATTATAGGGACAATGTTCATGATAACTCATGCGTGAAAAACATATAAAAATGATGTAATATAGAAAAATATTTTTTTACAAGCTCCGCCCTTATGTAGTGACGTAATTGTTCTAGCTGATATCATTTACCATGTGAAAAATCGATGAAGTCTCATCATCTTGAAATCGAGCGTTTCGCCTTTCACACGTCACGTACCTCGAAGTATCTGATAGTTTTATGGGGTAAAATATACATATATACGACTTGACGTTCTTTAAAATACGGATACTTCGTGTGAGGCACAACGTATTGTTATCTTGATGTATCAATTATAATTCGATCGACTTGTTCGGTAACGTTAGATTTTATAAATGCGATAGTGTATACTGAAAAATTGTCCGAAATACCAAGCCGAGATTACATCATGCAAAGTACGGTCGTACCTTCAGCCCGCCATGTCTGGCCATACAAGTCGCGTCTGCTAAAGGCTCCACGTGGTCGGCGCAACCAGACTAATGAAACACGCCAAGCAACTTGCGATATTTCAAACGCGAACATTTGGTATAAAATTTGTTAGGAGAGCGTATGTGCTTTTAAGATTGTTGAACTTCCGTCGAGCAGTAAAATATGTGCGCGTGTGAGCAACCGCCAGAAATACATCTGTTACGAAGTGCTGATAGTAAAAGAAATATGAGATATCAAAGTTTAATAAGACGAGTAGAAAACCAGTATAGAAAGAAGAAGATAGTAAATGATAAAATTTTTCCACTGAATATGAACAGCATACCTGTTTATATATGATGTTCTGATAATGGGGAAACGTTGTTCGAGCACCATTAACTCATAACTAGTAACTATCACGTTCGAATTGGCTCGTATAAAATATACGAGTCCGGATGCTCGCGACTAGTACGTCTTACTCCTTCGCACGAGTACCGGTGAATGCGCGTGTCTGCGCTATATTAACTTGGCTCAGTCGGCGGGAATAAACTAACTTTACGCCCCGGAAGCATCGCTTTCGTTTACCGTGGCATCCGCTAGAGGTGCTGGTATCCAGTTGAAACGCATGTTATTCTTGGCTTGGTCCGTTACTTTTCCTTTTTGGAGCTTCTTTCTTTCTTTGCTGGACTCAAACTGGATTTAAGGTAGTATGGTAGAATTTTGCCCCAAAGTTGAATCAATCAGCTACGTATACTGGCTAAAATTGGGAAAAATTAAAGTGGTGGGGAAAAAATTGTTGTATTGTAGTTAGATGTCCTTAAGTTTCGCAAAAGTTAGCAAGTTATCCTATGCATTAGAATATATTTCCACATAACTTAATATCTGAGGCGTTTACTGAAAAAAAATGAACATCATTTACCGTATACTTATTGAAAAATTACTGTTAAATGAAATGCATGTGGCGGCTGTCTCTCTCTTTCGCGTATTTTTTTCCTTACTCGTAAAGGTTAGAGGAAAAATGACGATGCAGATTTGGACGTGCAGCATTATAATTTATCAGAATAATAATTATTTACTAGTATTAAATTCACAGTTTTAATATATTTTTCTATTTGTTTTATGAAATTTACCAAATTATATATAGCTATTGATTTGACTTCAGTTAAACTCTACCATGCTACCTTAACTGTTCGGAGAGATGTTTAAATTTGTGAATTGCCAAAAGGTTGCCTGAAAACAGACAGAGCTCGAGCTCACAAAGTCAAGCTAGACGTGAATCAAACTCCTGCACAGTAAACGAAGTCTCGTGCGCGAAGAAGCATGCGGGTGCAGGCGGTCAGCTCGCCGTAGGCTGATGAAATTCGCTAGGATGATGTCACGAGCTGGTTGCGGATTCTTTTACATTTGTTACCCGGTAATTAGGATTCATTCAGGTCAGACATTCGATATTCTATACTACTATGTAACGAGACTAATGTCAATTTCAATATAATACATCGAGGTTGTATTGACTAATTGTGAGTTGCAATTATTTTTTTATTGCTTGCGATCGTTATCTCTGATATGGTTGGTAATAATATTGACAGTTTATTATATATTAGTCTGACGATATAATGGTAAAATACATCTTCGGAAAGACGTTTTGAAATATTTCTTCGGCTTTAACAGTCATTCGAGCAGGTATAGTCCTTGGTGAAATTCCTGAAATTCCATTGAATACTCACAGCTGCATCAGTATCGGTCGCACGTTTTCACTTGCACCCATACGCATTAACAACACAACATATCCATACCGATCGATTGGTAAAATTACTTGAGTAATATTGCGATTATCTCATAATAAAAGTGACAGAATGATGAAATAAATAAAATTCTTTTTTTTTCATCTCCACTCGTCATTCTATCATCACTCATCTCACAAATGTTCCTACGATCATTATTACATTCTATATGAGTGTAGGCGTTCATGATTTTATACTATATATTTTAATTGTTCGTTACTCTCACCCGTGGGAAAATTTTACTCGGTTTATTTTCCGAATACCACTTATTCAGCTCGTGAAGGTAAGGCTTCGACACTTTCGACATCTCCTCCCTTAGCTCCATCTTATCTCTCGGTGCGTCCAGCACTTTTCGCAAAGGACGCCATCTTGAATCCTTGCGTATTTTTTCCGCTTCATTTGCGTTCAGTGCACCGTCGATTTTCACGTGACACAACAATGTCTTTCCTGTTGTAAAGTATTATTACTTCATCATTCCTAACCAGTAAATCTTGAATTTCGAACATTTTTAGTTTTGCCTTCGATTACATAACCGTGTTACTATATTTAGCTCAAATAGACTAATGACACCTGACAGCTGTCATACGATCAAATTGTTTATCAAAGATTTAGCGACTTCGTACAGCTTGCATCATTTTGATTTCCACATCTTTCAGATATCATTGTTTACACAAGATACTTACCATGTTTACAAGGTAACCGTTTACAGGCATATGTGACGTTTCCCGAATTTTTTTCTTTCCGGATTTCAACCTTCCGATCATCCACTCGATCAATCCCATCTCGCATCTTATTCTCCCTGTGATACTGTACATATTGTGTGTTAGGCAGTTTACATTTAAAAGAATTTCCAAAGCCACAGATCCTACAATCTATATAGATTTCTGTATGCATCCATAGCAATATAATCCAATTGTTGCATGAATATTGTTAAGCACGTATATTTCTGACGTACGCAGACGCTATTATTTAAAATAACATATTTTTCACTCTGTTACAAAAATTGTTACGCACGTTGTTTAAAGTGCAATTCAATCCATCTATATCACAGCAACGGGCAACGATAACGACAAAGTCCATATGGCAATCCTAACTATATGTCTACTGATAAATCATTGCGAAAAAGCATCTTTGAATGCTTTAATTTATTAAAACTCTAACCTAGATATTGTACATGGACATTGCTACCTAAAAATTATATCAGTAGTTAAAAAGCTGATATGGTTCGTTATACGTCAATAATTTTAATTCATATAGAACGGATGTATTATTATAACGTGTTATTACAGACCGTAATATAATACACACGCACATATCATCACAGGATAATATAGGTAAAATGATATAGCATGACGAAGGTCTCGTTCAATCTCATTATCTCAGCTATTGAAATCGACAGGCAAAGTAAACCTTGAAATGCATTGGTGCATTCACGCAAAACCAGTAAGAGTGAAACGAGTGAATTGCTATTATCGATCGTATCTGCTATGTCGGTTGTGATCTCGACCTTCGTTAGTAGTCAAGTGCCTTTAATTACTGGGGATATATTTAGCAGGAGAGCTTTTCAATTTTGACTCTATTTCCATACCTCACTTTTAATCAGCGGATCTGGTACAGAACATTTTTTATCTTCCATCTGGACCTTTTCTGATATATTTGATTTTACACATTTTTCAGTATAATCGTGCTTCGTTTTTGTTTCATAATTTGGACTTTCCTCAATTTTTATGCATTTCAGATTTTCTTCATTTCCAAGCTCCGAATTACACATTCGTCCATCACGTGTGTAATCGTACTCGTACTGCTTGCTTCGTGGAAAAATTGAAACTCTGCCTAAAAAATATCTATACCAATCAGCCTTATCACGATATCGAGATGGAACGATATGGGTAACGTAAACATTGCTACAGTTACAAACTGATCGATTGTCGAAAAATCATAATTGTAGATAAAAGCACTATAAATTTCATTGGAATAGCCATCCAATATTGCGTTTCCACGTGTACCGCACAGTCAATTGTTTTTAGGACGAACTAATCCTGTGACGCAATTACAATTTAGATGCACGTGGACATATGTACATTCTGAATTGACATTATTAACCACCTACGACGTAGTTGATATTCAGTTCGTTAGAATCACTCGGCTGGTCTTTATGTACTTTTATTAATTTTAATGGGAAGTAATCAATATACTACTTGGTTATTAAGTTCAACCTACCACTGGATTGTTAATTGAGTCATGAACTCTTCCGAAATGAAATCAAGAGCATCTCTTATTCACCGGTGAACTTATTCAATTATCCTTGACATATTCACAAGTTGATCTACAAATTACTTGTATCTCAAATACATACTGCTCTGACTTTTGCGACTGTCAAATTTCCTCACGGGAAATAATTTCATCATATCGTGTACAGCCCAGGCATTTTCTCCGCATTTATTCACATATCCACTTCTTTCCTTATTTGCCCATCTTTCCAGTGTACAAGAATCCACTTTCCTTATCGGTCCAACAGGATCGCCTATGGTGAATAATATTTACGCTGCTGCAGACAATTCCTAAATTCGGATTATCCACGATTTGCACAAAATTTATATGCGATTTATAGTACTGGAACTGCTTATCTATACCATAATACCGTAACTATGTACATCGGTTGAGAATAAGGATAAGTTTTCTCTTAGGTTAATGTCACCGATAGTGGTTATCGATAGTGGTCACCGTGGTCACTGATATCGTAAAAAGATTCAACAAGGGGAAAATAACGCATTTCAATGTCGTTAACGAGTCTTACGTACTTTAACGGTACCCGTAATTGTTTTGAAGCTAGCGGAAAAGAAGAATTTACCAAAAATTCTTTTATTCACGACTGAGCTATAATAGCATTTTATTCCCGCATGTTTGGTTTCCCGCAAATTTACTTTATTCCCGCGTTTTGCGGGAATAATGAATTTTACTCCCGAAAAAATTTTGAATTTTTTTTTAATTTTGAATTTTTTGAATATTTGAAAAAACCTATATTTCCATCATAATGACGGTGGCTGAGTAAGTCCCACTTTTCAAGAAATAAAGTGGCTACATAGTTTAGTCGTGAATAAAGCACTATATCTAACACGAGAATAAAGTCGGTTATTCCCTCGGGTGACAGTAAACTCTCACCCGCGGAAATAATCAACGACTTTACTCCCTTGTTGCATAATGTACTATTAAACGTTTGCGATTACTATGCCTTCACTTAGTAGCCCTAATTAGGAAGTACTATCTAAGTGTTAAAAAATAATTTAGGAACTTCATAGTCGTGTCTATCTTATCACTGTGATGCCATTTTATACACGTGTCTTGTAACAGACAACATGAAACATTAACTACGTTAATTCCACAATAGTCGCTTTCATTCATAAACATTATTACAGCAAGATGTCTCTCATTGAGTGCCGCGTATAAAATGACTTACTGGGTTTCCTCTTAATAGGACGTAGTTGCTTGCCAACGCATTTATGAACCGGTTCCAGCTTTCCGCGTAGGAGTACACCATCCGTCAAAAAACTGGGCGAAACGTCATCGATATAGTAATCCAGAGGTTCAGGCTCTGGAAACTAAGTTTTCTTCGAAGTGACAGGCCATCATTTTTATATCATTATAAATAATATTAATCGGGATAAACGTGGTTAGAGACATACATATATAGGTATACTATACTTACATGAAACATTTCCACTGCACGATAATTTCTTAGGGCAAAGACTTTTGACCTGAATGGTCAACCATGTTCATTAATGACAGCTATTGTAAAGCTTTAAAATATTCCACTTCAATTGTTCATTGTCGAGAGCAAAAGAGTAAATTTCTGTCTTCAGTCCAGTAATCGTCGACTTTAGTTGGACAAAACGACTCGTATCTTTCGATCATCACAACATGTTCTTGCGACATAACGAATTGGTTCGGTCGGTAAAACAGAGAATTTCATAAGAAACGAGCGTGTATCTAGCTGGCGGGAATAATCATGTGATCTGAATTGAATAAAGTGAATAAAGTTTGGCTATCTATGAAACTCTGGTTATGTAAACCTCATTAACGGTCAATGTTGTTTTAAAGAAATTCACAAGTTTAATAGCAATAATGCCGCAGAGAAAATCCAGCACAGCATTCGGAGCGAGAGATCGGCCAGCACCAAAACTAAAGGAGCAGTATCTTTTCCTGCTAGAATTCTTCGTACATCACATTACCGGCGAAAGACTGGCTAAGCTGAACCAGATGTTCTTTGTACCAACGAGCGTCTGTTTCCAGTTTCTCGATTTCAAGGATGAGGACATACAAGTCACACCGGTGGATCCGATGTTCGAGCCTCAGGCAGGAATTGCGGATGACGTAGAATATTTCTACTCAGGTCGATCGATTATGTTCGCAATCGCTGAACACGTGGTGATAAATGATATCTCGGAATTCAAGATCCAGCTGATCGTGCAGAAAAAAATGCCAGATGACATAAAACCTGATATCCTGATAGGGAAAGGTACAATTGACCTGAGTGAGCAGTTTCGCAAACTCAAGAAGGAGATGCAGCAATGTTGGACCCGCAGGATTCCAACGCCTAGAACGTACGAGGATGAGATACCTTTGAATTTCCAAGGAGAAGATGTAGGTACGATTTTACTTTATGTAAGATTGTCTGCCTTTGGACAGACTATCATAACAGAATTCGACGCACCGCCGATTGGACGTGAAAAGACGTCATCCTTTGTCTTCAAGGGAGATGAAAACATTGAAAAAGCTCCTACGTACAAGTGCAGATTAATAGATTCCGACGATTTGAATATTTGCAACGATTCGAACGATGACGTCACCCAGGAACATATTTGTCCTATTTGTGTGCCACCAAGGCACCAATGCATCCCTTGTGGACGAAGTAAGGGCGCGGTAGAAAAAATACCCATGCCAATTACACCAGTATGTCCTGCTGTAAAATCCGTACCTAAAGCTCTGGAAGATGCTGCGTGTACCAAGCCTGAGAAAAATTTACCTATACAGTCAAGTCGTGGTCCTGCTCAGCCTTGTGGCAAAGCTGTTGTACTTAAAGTCTCTGGCCTCTTAGATGAGGGAACTAAGGATGGTCAACTGAAACAACCGACTGTAACTGTGACTTCGGAGGCCGAGGCTACAGGACCCAACCATCCAGGAGATCCGGACCATGACGTGTTTGTGTTACGCATAGGAAAAAAGGGCCTCGTTGGCGATGGTGAGAAATCTGACATTCAACTTGAGATGAGAACACCTAAAGGACCGGAAAGAAGACCTCCTATCAGATATGAAACTAGGGAAGTTCAAACAGAAGAGGATAAGAGTAAGGGAAAAGGTGGTAAAGGTAAAGGGAAGAAGGGTGACAAGAAAAAGAAATAAAATCAACACTGTGTCGTACATCATCTTGGACTTCCAGTCTTGTATACAAATTAATATTAAACAAGTTTACTGTGTGTTTTAATGCGTATTGTGTCTGATTAATCCGTCTTATAACTATAATTAATTAAACAATTAATGACTACTCGGTAGAAAATAATAATGAGTCCGAATATCCATTCGGTGTGAAGCGAGTTCATTTCATTTTTTTTGTAACGTCAAAATTTCGTCACTTTTATCAATCAAAAATGAATATTGAAATTTGCGAGTGAATAAGATTTACCGATCAATCTAAGAGGATTGGTCTATAAAACGGGAGTCAAGAGACAAAAATTTGTGACAAATAATGGAGGGTGCTGAACAGCAACTTTTTCTAATGGAGTTTCTGGTAGATCGTGTTAACGTGCCTTCGGTACGTGCCATGCACGAGGAAATGCTTCCAGTTACTACCTGCGTATCCTTTCAAGTATTCCATCCCTATTCTAACCATATATATATATAGGCATAAGAAACTGTAATTAAAAGTGCGTATCTTGTTCTTTAGATACTTAACCTACCACCTATTGACATTTGCCAAGAAACTGCAACCCAAGGCTGCATGTGCATCGGGGGCGACACTCAGCTATTTAAGAAAGGAAAATCCTGCCTTTTCGCATTGCCATCCGTCGTAGTAGAGAAACCTTTATACTCGTTCCCTGTCACTATGTCAGTATACAAGAAATTACCCCCTGGTGTCCTGCCGGACGTCATGCTGATTGGGACTCATCAAATAGAAACTAAGGACCTCTTTAATGTCTTACTGAACAGACATATTTTCAAGTCTGGTAATGCTTCCAGGACAATGAAGGAGACTTTCCGAATCAAGACGGCGACTGGACAGAACGTCGGCGAAGTGACGGCCTTCATTCGCGTTTCTTGTTTTGGAAAAAAAATTGTCACCCAATTTCAAATACCACATAACAAGAAACCTTATCTATTTAAAGGAGTAGACAATAGTCCTGTATTTCAGTGCAAAAAAATTTCTTCGGATGCTCAAATAAAAACGACAATTAAGTGCCCATGTTTGAAGGAGAGTCTTGCAGAACCCGGAGCTTCCGGCGAAGCTTCTCCACGTACCTGCTGCGCTACCCAACCAAAACAATCACCTGGACCACCTCCAAGATCACCGGGGACATATAAACCACCTAATTATAGCCCTCGACCATGTTGTCCTTTGGCACAGTCATGTCCGGTATCTGGACAGCTTCCTCCACCCTGTTGTTCACTGGCACCAGAGTCACCTGGATTTCCACCTTCTATGCCATCTTCATCGCCATTAAATCACCCAGTTGGATCCGTTCCACATTCGTCACAATGCATGCCTACTTATTCTCCTACGTTTCCTCAAAACTTTAACACTTTTCCAGCGGAACCTGCCTATCGCAAGTGCGGTTGTATTGTTAAGGAGGAAAAAGGTTGTAACTGTATAAAGAAATAGTTCTACGATTTGATCACTGATTTATTCTAATATTACAAAAAGAAATAAAATACATTATTGCCTTATCTTGATATATGAAATTATTTACAAATTATTAATAATCAAAATGCCATCGAGTGACAACTGTCTGTTCGATCTGTCAAATTAGAATTGAAAAACTCTGTATAAATGTTAGATTAGCCGCATTTTGTTTCATGAATAGTTCATCGAATTTTCGTGATAGTAATATCTCAACATATTTTTTTATTCTATTCGTATCCAAATTTTTTGCTCAGAATGACAGTTGCAGTAGAATCAAGTCAATTTCAATTTTCACCGCGGACGTTAAGTTTGCAATTTTTTAAAAATATTACGAAATATTAATTTGTAGTACCAATTCAAGTGATTCTGTCGGATATTTATTTTAACATTGTAACAACCTCTGTTATTACATCTGAATGCATAGTCGTGACAGTTCAATGAGAGCAATTAATTATTCCATTCGTTATTGAAAGTCAATTGGAAAATTACACAGCTGCACTTGAAACTGCCAGGAATAGTATTCGATAACGATCCCGAAGTTATAGTCGACGTGAGGGATACCGATAACATAAAGATGGTCAAGGGTGCTGATAAAAAGGGCAAGAAAGCTGCCAAGAAAAAGAATAGCACCGGGAATAAAGAAAAAATTGATCAAGAGAAAGCTGCGAAAATCAAAGCCATAGAAGAGGAGCGTCTTCGTAAATGGGAAGAAGACTGGGATAAGAAGCTTAAAGCTGAAGAAGCTTTGGAAGACAAGACCTGCTGCATGTCCAAGGGACTCTGCCTGAGACCAAAGACCCAATCGAATATTTGGATTAACATAACAGAAGGAAAAACATTACAGGATATTCAGTTGTACTTCAAGTAAAGAATTCTATTCCTTATAATAATTCAAATAACAATTATTTCCAATTTAATAATAGACACGTACCAGTACCCAAGCCAAAACCTCCTCCATTGCCAAAATTAAAGAGACAAGAAGAGCCGAAAGAAGCAGCACCAGCTAAAGAGAAGAAACTTAAAAAGGGAGGAAAAAAGTCTGCTAAGAAGAAGTAGTAAAATTAACAAAATTCTCAAAATTTAATTATATTGACATTTTTCCATTTTTGTCAAATAATAAAATCACACTACACTATGTCCTCTCATCATATTTATTCTTACAGCAGTAACTTGTTGCACAGATATACAGAAGTTTGCAAAAATCTTCGAAACGCTTAGCCCATCGGTCTCGCTACTCCTCGTATTTCGGCGGTGACTACAAAAATAATTTTGGGAGTATAATAAAAAAAAAAAAGGAGCTTCAGACGATTTACAACGTTATTCTCGTTCGGGGCATTCACCGGACGCAAAACCCATGACGTACGTGGATCAGGCGCAGAAGGGATGTCCTATAGTGCGCCGACTCTTTCCTGCTGTCTCTCCCTATGCTACTCTACCCCTATCGTACGGGGTAGTAGTCAGATATTGTCGCGCCTGCGTGCAAGACAACGGGACTAAAATGACAATAATGTAGCTTTTACGTTTCTTACCATAAATCGTAGTTATTCTTTGGCTGGTGTGTGCATATGGCTACTGCTCGCGAGATGGGAGCAAGTGCTTGGTTATCGTAACAATATACCTCACGACCCAGTTGGGGTTGAAAAGAAGTGATCATCATGAACAGCTCACCCCAAAATTCAGAAGCGGTTGCCACGCACCGAACCGGCATCGATAACAGCGACGAGGAGGATTGGAGTGGAATAGTCGAATGCGTAATGTTACTTAAACTCACCCTGAATAATCCGATTCCCTTTGAAATTAAATATAAAAAATAATTTCGATACCTTCGACCGCTCGCATATTCTCTTATATCTCTTTCACCTTTAGTGGACTCCATTAAAGTTGCACCCGTCAATACAATTATCATGATAACCCTATTGTGCACGTACACCAAATCTGCTAGTGTCATTGATATGATTTATATATACCAGCGCACTGTTCTAAAAAAGAAATTTAATTAAAAAGATTTTTTTTATCATTTTCCATTCATGTTTTTCTTACTCTTTTAATTAGCTCATTACGCGTGACACTTGCATTATGTTTTCATGTATAATCCAAAGGAAGGCACCAACTGCTTTGATTGATGTATATATATAATATGTACTTTTGCCAGTAATCGCAAATATATAATACTAGCAAGGCCACATTGCACTGCACGACAGGTTTAAAAAACGCTTAACAGTAAGTCATTTAGCATTTTAGACGCTATCGGAAATAGGACTGAGCCGAGGAGATTAATTTTCTTCGTCATAATAACTGCAGGAACATTAAAACCTCATTTCTTTTATTAGTTCCCGTTATATACACGGCTCCAAGCAGAGCGTATATGTTTCACTTATGTAGGTTACTTTTTCAAATGTAAATTCCACGCTTCACTCATTCAACAATATTCTCCAGTTAATTCATACCAATCTCTTAATCCGAAACATAATACGTTACGAATTAATATTCTGGTACAACAGTGATAGCATATATTGTACTTAGACGCATATAAACTCATCAAAGATCGAAACTAAACAAGCAGTGTTGTTTGACAAGAAATTTTTGGTTCATATATACCCCTTGTGCCACATAGATTATTCCTGCATAATAAGACGTATATATTTACCCGCATCTATAACAGTGATTTCACACATGAAAGAATTCGTGCAGTAAGGAATTCTTAAAAATAAGCATTTTAAACTGACTATGCTCCCTCGACCAGCCATATAAATTCGTAGAAATTATGATTCGCTGTTATAATAAATAACTAGTCTTTTATTCGATAGATAGGACAGAGACGTAAATAATATTTCTGTTTGTTTCACAGGCCGTTCTTGAGAGATCAAAGTCGGATCGTGTGTCACGAGCGGATGAAGATAGAAGAAGACGCACCATTATCGTGGAAAAGAAGAATGGCACGTACGGTTTCACCTTACAGGTACGTTGAAATTTAAAACCGGCTGATTTCATCGTTTCACCAAAGAAGCATTATAAGAAAAGTCACTTGGTATAATGTCTGGAAAAAATTTCAGAGTTATGGAATACACTACAAGCGAGAGCAGGAAATTGAGATGGTTACCTACGTTGATTATGTCGAATACGATGGACCTGCATTTAAGGCAGGTATGCGAGAGGGTGACGTAATACTCTCAATAAATGGACACGAAATGGACAGAGCCGATCACAAGACCCTGGTGAATTTTATAAAGAATTGTGATGCCAGAATGCGAATGGTAGTGTCATTTGAGGATTGCGTGAGAAAGGTAAGGTTATGTTATAATTTATTGACGTATTATTTCCCTGAAAGATTATTTTTTTTAACATGTATTGTCATTATTGCAGGTGGAACTTCATATGAGATACATAGAACTTCAGCGAGCTTTACAGTCGCGTTTAGGCGAATTGGAACGATTATGCGAACGGGAACGATCTATTTTAATGGGTCGATGGAAGACTCATTCGCTACCAGCAAGAAAGAGAACGCCTAATAGTATTGCTATGAGTAATCCTAGTCAACCTTCGCCATCATCCAGCTTCACCTCTGCAGCAGTTCAATGCTGTCGACCTGCAACGTCCACAGAACATCTTCTCCTGTATAGCGTGGTAATCATACCTATATGTAATGTCGCTGTGCCAAAATCTATTTGAGATCTGACCTAAAGTCAGAGTTTGCGCAGCGGCTGCTAACGAAATTTACATATGTGAAGAATTTAACTGATTAGCTGAAACTACCTAGTATTCTCCAGTTATTCCAGAAACAAGAGGCCAGTCATTCTAGAATGGTTTTTATTTTCTATTTCAGTATGCCGATGGCCGACCATGTCTCATTCCTCGAAGTGCTGCATGCTTAGTAGCTGTAGGACCACCCAGGTCTCGTAGCGATCACCATCATTTCCTCTCGAAGACACCTAGTGAATTAACTACATCCTCTCGACACAGTTACCATCAAGCAAACGGAATGGCAACACCGGCTAAAACAAAATCACACAAATCAGGCCAACAAGCTTGTGTTATTAACAGCGATGCACAAACCCTTCATCCAACCTCGAACAATAGTCTATGCGTGGCTTGTATCTCCAGTGCTAGTCGTCGAAGAGAGCCTGCAGCCGACGGTGGTAGTTTAGAAGCTTATGATCTTGCAAGTCCTTGCTGTGATCCTAATTGTGTGCCCAGCAGAAGACGTAGAGAGAAACAACGTCGTGCTCGTAATGAGCAAAATTTTCAGCAGCAGCAGCAACAACAGCAACAACAACAGCAGAAGCAACAACATCAGCTTCAACATCGTCATATCCAGGCTCAACGGGAGCAACAACAATCGCAACAACATGGTACACACAGTTGTCCACGAGCATCTGGACATAGTTTGCATTCTATTACTAGTAGTGAAATTTCTACGGCTGCTGATAGCGTCGCATCCTGCTCTACCTCATTGAGCACAGACACTTTGTATTGGGACCCAAATGTTCATCAACGACCACCACCCTGTCTTCAATACGCAAAGCCTAAATCGTGGGATAATTTAACGACTAAGGCATTTGGTGGATATGGATTTGGATATGGATATTTAGATACTGGAGCTATCAAGACTCATAGTGCCGAACGACCGCCGAAAAATCCCCATGGCCGTGCAAAAACGCCAACTGGTACTACTCAAAGAAGAACCGGAGCTTCTGGAGTTTATTCGTCAACATCGAGCAGGCATTTTCAACCGACCAAATCTACTGAAAGTTTACTTATTCCGGCACCTTACCTAGGTGAATTAGATGCTACTTTGAGTTGCGAATGTTTGGATGGCCCGAATCCTAGATTTATGACTGTTCAGTTAGAGAAGCATAAACGGCAGGATGATGGAAATTACGCAAGCACCAGTGGAACTCATTCGCAAGTTAGACATCGCAGGGCTAGTCACTCGGAAGGGAAACTAAGGGCTATAAATAATTCTGAAGTCACACGATTATGAAATGTTTCTGGAGTGTCTTCTTATATTGAATAGCTTAATATACTCAACAATAAGAGAAACATGTGTATGGAAATTCTTGTACGAGTGACTGTCATGAATGGTTTAACTTTGTCCGCAGTGTAGCAGAATTTATTCCATATCGTTCTGTTCCCGTTATCCTTCGTTTTGCTTCTGCATTAGTATTACATATCGAAAAGTTATCTTGAAATGCCAAAAATGTTGTAGTTCGGCCCAAATGAGATATTTTATGTATAATTGTATGTCTGCTTTGCAATTGTACATGTATTTCGAATACAATTGATACATTTTATACCTGTTTTATACGTTATACAATGTAAAGGAGTTATTTAAAATTTGATAAAAGTATGGGAAACAATGCATTGTTGATTTTAATTTGTACGGCGTGCCGCTAGAGGGTGCTAACGTCATGACAACACAAACTGCGACTGAGTTGCCTCTATGTATATTATACTTCGTTTCTGTGCGTATTCAACATAATACAGTGGTATACAGGTTATATGGACAAAAAGACTAAATGTAAAATACTTTTGTTACTTAAAAGAAAATCTTCACGAGCACAATGTCCAAACGCAAACATAATATATCGTACATAAAACCAGAGGAACCCAAATTTCTACGGGAAATGAAAGAGCGAATTGGTTACAAGGAAGGTCCAACCATCGAGACTAAGGTGAATTTTGATGCTTTATCACATAAGAAATCAGAAAATTAATTTCCTGCCTGTCAAAACATATTTAATAATTTTAGCTTTGAATGTTTATCGCTTCAGCATAATAGTTTGACATTATCAGGAACTAGATATTCCTTAGATTGGTTACTGCAGTTTGACTAGTCGCCTTGAACGTCACGTTTCTTGGTGGCAGATGTCGGAACTAAATTGTAATTGAGTTCTCATGATAAGGAATTTTGTGTTTTGAATGTTCAAATATATGTATAGAGAGAAGCGCTGCCAGAAGATTCAGATGACGAAGAACAAATTAGAAAAGAAGAAGAACCCACCGTTGTTGTACTGAATAGCGGTGATCTAACAGCAGAAGAGGCTGACACTTTTAAACATGAAAAGGAGCAAGGTATAGAATATATTTTAATTTGACTAATATTATGTATTAGAATATTTTTATTTGTAGAAGAGGCTAATGCTCCAGCAGACCTAAACAAACGCATTATATTTCGTAAAAATAAAACTTCAACCGCGGATATTGACCCACCAAGTGCAAATGGTTCATCTGCAAAGAAAAGTAAAAAGACAAAACAAAAGAAAACCGTACTTTCCTTTGACGAAGAAGAAGATTCAGAAGACTAACTCATATTTTTAAAAGTAATGTACATATATTTAACAAGTCAGATTATAGAGTAGTAACAATTACACAACAAACACAATATTACATTTTATATTGTATTTGCTGGAATTCTATTTTTTACTGTAAATACGACTTATGTTAGTGAACGCCATTTATGAGTCTAAGTAAATTTAATTTGCCATCCCAGAAAGCACAACCTCTAATAGTTACATTTTAATTACATGAATTGTATGTTGTTTTACAGCTATCTAAAAGTTACATAAATGTGACAAAAGTACAAATGATGTAATTCAGTTAGGAATTGTAGAACTGATATATATTTTATTACAAAACAGAAATCAGTACAAACAATAACCGATATTATCGACATTTTCACGAGATTTTTTTCCAACGTCTAGACTCCTTATACATGTGCGACAAGTTTCTAATTCTAAAAATAGATATCGATTGAAACAAATCGTTTGATTTATTATACAATGTCATGTAGCTGTCAGCTTATTGTCCATTGGATAGTTAGTGCAATCATCGATGTCAGGGTGAACGATCTTAACGCGTTCACTGAAAGCATTGTAAAGAGCTCATGAGCGAACATCCGACTTCTGATACCTGTTGTAAATGAAGTAAACAAAAACATTCTCATATTACATTAACACCAAACAAAGACACGATAACGGGACACCTGAAAATCCTGTGAATAACAACATTTTGTACTAACGTAATAGAGATTGATGAGGCAGTCATGATAAGAATTCGTCAAGTATTACGCTTGGAGGATAACGATAATCACATGGTTAATTAATTCTTTGCCAAATAACACAAGTTACTGGAGTAAGATCGTGATTTGAATTATTCTTCTTTTAATTCAAAGGGACAAGAAGTATTTAACTCTTAACTAGACAGATCTGATCTTAGAAACATACTTTACAAGACAAGGTCTGTGAAGCCTCAATCTGTGGAACTGAATTGTGAGGCCATTACAATGAATATAATAGCTCAAAAATAGAGTTTTACGTCGCTCCTCTTAGTTTAAACAAATTTAATGACCAATTATCAAGTATTAATTATCTATACATTTTTTTTTAATTTGTAATTTACGTAAAGACAAATTCGACAGGAGAACTAAACTTAAAATTGATGAAATCTTTGAAACCGCTCGTGTGTAGTAAAGGGTTACACAAAAATTGATATAAAGATATGAAAAATGATAAATATAAGAACAGGAATATAACAATAAAAATGAATAGTTGGTGGTATGTTAAAGGGTATAGGAAAGGGCGCGAGAGTCTGGGAATGGTTTAATGATTAAGTCAGAAGGTAATGAAGGTAGGGTTTGGGATCGTTTCTGAAAGCATTGTTAGTAGGGATTGTTATTAACGCATATGGCCCTTAATCGCCTGCTGGTCTCCTATTGGCGAAGCACGTGTACCATGTCACGTGACGATGTACAACAAACGCTACTGGTCGTTTCGTCCCTTTAACATTATATGCTACGTCACAAAATTTGCGGTCACGTGACTGTGGCGGCCATCTTGGCAGTTTTCGACGACGGAGGTAAGGAGGATCCGTGACGTCGAACCCAAATAAACATAAAATATATGTGAATAATTTTAATACGAGATCAGTCCAACGGGCACCAGACTAGCCGTGTGTATTACTAGCTACTTGCCAGTGTTACGAACGGTCAGTGAATTTAAATATCGCGGGATTCGTAGCGCGTGTGTCACGATTATCGGATTTTGTCGAGGGGATAATCGCGATCGGGCAGCAGCCACCGCGGCAGCTGCTCGACGGTCAGAATCAGCCCTTACAGAGAAATGGCGGGAGGTTTATAATATTCTGTATAACAAACGAATTCAGACTTAGTCGATAATTCGTGCTAAGATATTCTAAACGGACCGCTCGAAACGTTAAATCGATTATAACTTATTTATCGTATTTCTGATTCGTACAATTGCGGCATCGAATAACACGATATAACCAGGGCCGTGTCTATTCTCTCGTGCACCCCGTAGATCTTCCTTATATATCCCCACTCTTCACACTTCTCCTTGTCTACTTTGAACCTTCTCCGTATCCCAATCTCATCCACCGTGTCCCTAGATTTCAACTCAGCGACTGGACACGTCACGACTTGCTCTTTTCGTTCATTTTCTATCGTCTCCTCCAAAATTTTACATTGTCAATAATACTTGCAGAACGCTGAGATCACGTGCTTTAGTTTTCCGCGGTTTTAACCAGAGTTGACAGACGGCATTGCACGCTTTTTCGTTCGACGGTCATTCATGTGCTTTTATCTTGTCGATTGAGTAAAAGCTTTCATATTGCGGTTTATGGCGGACTTCAGAATTTCCCATGTTGTACTGATGTTAGATTGTATTGTGCAGATTATATTTGGGAAAATTAACTTTGACAGTTTCTATTAATGACAATGATAAACGCCATAAATTATTATTTTTTCATTATGATATTGCTACCGATCGAATTAAATAAAAGAAAATCTTCAATGTGAATGAATAATAATGTAAAGACGTGTTTACACATTAATAAAATTAATATAACTGAGTGTAATGTAATTAGTTATAAATCCAAATATAAATCCATTTGTGCATTGTTTATTAAACTTTGTATAAAGACCATTTCTGAAAATACTGAAATAAGTGTAAAGTGAAGATATAAAGAAAAGCACAAATGCTATGTAATATGGTTTTGGAAAGGTGTAACTAGTGTTACTTAAATCATTAATGTGATAAACTCAATAACAATCTTTTATGGCAAATGATAGTGAATAGTGCATAAAAGTCAACATGTAGGTGCCATGTCTTATCCTTAATAAATTGTGTTAATTGATGTTATATATAATTTTTAGCTGCCATTTGCAGATAGACCTAACATTTATTGTTACAAGTTGTAGACATAACATTAAAATATTTAGGTTTTAACAGTTTCTTCGACAGTGACATCAAATAACATAAAGAACTGCATTTGGGATTAACTTATGCTAAAGCATTGTCTGATACAGATAGTCTACAGATGATTAGATTATTATATCATGATCATGGACCCACTCGATAACTTCTACTAGAAGTTGTCAAACGAATCATGGATGCTCACGAGAGACATTAGAGTGAACTAAATTTTGCTATATCTCTTGATGAAAGTAATAAATGATAAGGGATCCTGATATCATCCTTCAATTCATATATAAATATAGAACATTATTGACACAATCTGCAAGAGTAGAATACCTAATGGACGAACGATAAGAACATATACGTACTATGAAAATATGATGAAGTTTATCCGTACTGGCGCGTGTAGTCCTTGATACCTATTCACCCTCCAGGAGGCATGAGTGCCCGTAATATTTTCACGGCCCTGGACGTAACTTTTTAACGTTTCTACGGACGCGCCTGCCCTCTGGTGTCTAATTTTCAGCAATGAATGTTGACTATTTACAGGTTTTGTGAATAAACGTATCTCTAGGACGTATACTGATGATCGCGCGATTCAGGAGTTTAAGAGGGCAGCGGGATCCTGTCTAATTCTGCCGCGAAATTTTCATTTTTGCATATGAATTCGTGACAGCGAAAACGGGAAAATGAAAGGGGGGAGATAGAGAGAGAGAGAGAGAGAAACAAAAAAAAGTGGGAGACAGAGACAACGAGAGTGTGGGAGAGCGAGAGACGGACGAGGGGTCTGCGAGGGGAGAGCGAGGAGAGAGGAGAGGAGAGAAAGAGAGCGTGAGAGAGCGATAGTGTTGAAGACTGAAGGGAAGACGCGGTGCAGGAGGTGCGTGCAGTAGTGTGACAGGGTTGACGGTTCGCGTCTTCTTAAACGGCGGTACTTATGTACCGAAATCGTCAAGTAGTAGATTTTAGGTTGTAGGTGTAGTTTGTAGGCTAGCCGTCCCGTAGGTTGCGTGTTGTCCTGGTGGAGACGTGTGCGCCGTGCGCGTTACGTGTGTATACGGCTTGGTAATGTACATACAGTAGGTACGTCTCTGTCAGTGAGTGTATAGTAGGTGGTAGGTGGTAGGTGTAGGTTGGGAAGATTGAGAGGAGAGGTACGCGGCGGAGGGCTGGCTGACTGGCTGGTTGGTGATGGTGCTGGTGCTCGGACGCGGTGACTGATGAGTTAGGTGACCGACTGACGCTAACTGTCCTCTCAGACTACGTTCCTAGTGAGAAAATCAGTCCCGGTATATCGCGTGCACGCACCTAAGCGTACCTAGGTACGCGCGCGACAAAACTAGACGTATCGGACCTACACGGCAGACCTACGTGGACCTACGCGGATCTCAGGGCACCCCCACGGGGCCCTCGCCCACGTAAGATTCTCATCTGTCGAGTGATTGAAAGAACGAATAGCCGTTCATTCGATTTCCCACGCGCTTCTCCTGATCCTGTCGACTCCAGCGACCACCAGTCGCTGGAACTGCTCCCCCAAACTTTCTTGGTTATGGGACTAAGAGAGATAGCTGTGTGGAATTCGCAGCGCCATTTTGAAAAATTCTCCCCGTAACTTCTTCTTCTTCCTCCTCTTCGACGTTATGTATGAAACGCGTTGCGAATCGTCTCTCTGCGCGGTGACACCACGAGTCGTGACTTTTCAGTGTTCTTCTCTCTCTCAATTGTTTAGATTAGTCGAAGAGCAGTAGCCCCATGGAAGGCACCTTGGAAGAACCCCCGGTCAAGGACCTACCTCAGGAAAATCCTGACAAGCTCGTTAAAGGTACATTTTTTTCGACAATTGTATATCACTTTTCAATTATTTACTTTTTTATTTGTACTGTATCGTTGCACTTTTTAAATATTTTTTTTATTATGGAGTACACCGTCGTAAATATGTCTTTCATGTCATTGTGTTTTGTAGCATTAATTGATATTTGTATTATATAGTGTATAAGACTCATGTTCGTTATATCAAGATTTTGCTATAATCATGTTTTAATATCATAAGCTCATGTACAAAGTCATTTTTATATTGTAACTGAAAACACCTATTTTTCAATTTTGTCGAGTGTGTTCATCGAGTATATGTTTATTCCCATATTGCATTTCAATTCGTACAATGGATCCATGTCTATTTTTCTTACACTTTAACTTGTTTATTTCAACAATCTTAATGTATTATACATTTGGAATATAGTTGAAATTTTAATGTACATGACTCAATTTGTATAAAACTATTAATATGGAAGTTCAGCAGTAGCTCATACATGTATGATATCAAAGGATCTGTATATAATTTATAATTTATTTACAATATTCTGTAATGATATTTTTTATTTATTGAAAGTGATGAAATGAGAATAAAAAAGATACTATGGTACAGATGACATAACATCCTAAGGTAAAAACTGTTTTTCAGATTCTATAATTCCAAATGGTGTCAATGGGAACTATGATGCTGATAACGAAGAGCACGTTGACTCAAGTAGCGATGCATGTAAGTCAGTCACGGATGATGTTACGAGAGAAGATGGAAAGCAGGCTGAGGACGAAGAAGAGGAGGAGGAAGAAGAAGAAGACGAAGAAGATGACGACGATGACGATGATGCTGATGACGAGGATAAACAGGAAGAGGACTGTGGAGAAATAAGAGACATAAACTTTGAAGATGATATTCAAGAAGAAAAAGTACATTCTGCAGAATTAATAAACAACTCAAAGGTGTCGGAATCATCTGATGGTGTCAGTGAGGCGAACAATGTTAGTGAAGTGTCTAAAACCGAGTCTGAGTGCAAGATTGTTTCCTGCGAGCCAATGGAGATTGACGCGCAAAGTAACAATTCAGATGTAGAATGTTTGGATGAAGGTGTAACTGAGATACACTCAGATAGCGAGGATGTGTTCACTATTGAGAAATCCCGAGTCGAAAGCAACAGAACTACATCGGAAAGTAGTGATGTACGACGAATTAGCGATAGTAATGATGCTGCTGACAGTAGCATGGATACGTCAGATGTAAAGATCTGCGAGGAGAACGGAAGTTGTGGTAGTCCCGACATCGAGGAGATAACGGACACTTCCAAGAGTAACGGTCACAATGCTGAATCGGATCGCTCCTCGAAAGATACTCCCAAGCAAAAGAAACCTAGGAAGCAGGTAGATCTTAGTAACATTACGCCAAGGCGAAGTTCTCGTAATATAAAAAGAACAAGTTACATAGAGAAAGAAATAGAAGAGGAAGTAGATGATGGCTCTGATATAGAGGAGATCAAGCCAGAGGATCCTTTAGCTGGTGTTGATAGCAAAGATAAAGAGAATTCAAAGTTAAAGTCTCCCACGAAAAATAACAAGACAACTATTGTTGTCAACGATACTAAACGTCTGGTGGAAATAGCTGCTGGGAGTAAATCGGTCAAAGGAGGAAAGAAAGAACCCACGTTAGTCATTATAGATACGAATTCCATTCTTTCAGGACGCGGTGGTGTACCCGTGACTAGTAACAAATCTCATCATTCGGGATCCAGTTCCAGTTCTTTCTCGGTAGTCCCAATGGGCATGACTACCCAGACAATGTATCCCAACATGAGAACCACCATTACTCCAGTACCCATGACCTCGAAATCTGCTCAGTTGAGCCCAAAAACAAGCATCGCTGCCGTTACGCCATCAGCACCTCAAATTTTGCCTACACTCACGGATGACATGTTTGTCGTCGAGGCGCCGTCCTTCATTGTACCTTATGTTTACGAGAAACCACCCCTCAAGCCCTTGAAGGAATTTGTCACTAAATTAGAAAAGTGTATTGAGGAGAAGGAGAAGGAAGAGAAACTCAGGAAGTTGGCTGAGGAAGCCAAGAAATTGGAAGAACGCAAGGAGGAAGCGGAAGCGAATAAAACTGATAAAGAGAAGAATGATGAGAGCGAAAACGAGGGTAGTGTAAAAAGTAAGAAAGACCTGGATGAGGGTAGTGGTGACAATTCAGTAGATCTAATCGAAAAAGCTACTACTGGACCAGAAGAGAAACAGGAAGAAAAATCTGAGGACAGAAACAAAGCCACCACATACTTTGATCTGCCTCTGGGAAAATTTTTCATGCAAATTGGCGTAAACCTTGTCCAGGAATTTGTGCAAACCGATTTGTTGCGGACTCAGAAGCGTAAACAGGGGAAAGGTGGTACATCAACAGAAACACAGCTAGCTATAAATTCACTGATCAAGAACCTAGAATTTAGTAAAGAAAATAACGAACCATTCCACTTAGAAATGAAAAAGTGTGAGTTCTGTAGTTTTAAAACTGAATCAGCCCTGGTAATGCAACATCATCTGGAGACACCTCATATGCGCAACTACGTTTACAAATGTAACTTCTGTCCTCTGGAAGTGCGCAGCCCTCACGACATCTTGTTTCACATGGAAGCAGAACATAATACTCGCGGAAGATTGGAACGCGGTCCGGCCTTTCATCAGTGTCCAAACTGTCCTTTCGAAGATAATCAAAAGGGCAAACTCACACGACACATCCTCGCTTGTACCAAAAAGTTCCGACCGGAACGTAACTTGGAACCAGCTACGGATTGGGAACCACCCGCAAAAATACCTAGATTAAATCGGGCGAGAGCTGTTGGTGCAACTAACCCTAGTGCTCTTGCTATGGCGATGAGTGGCAAAGGACCACAACCCCTTCTACCCAAACTCCTGCCAGCACCAATCACCGGCCGTGGAAGAGGACGTCCTCCTATGCAGCCACGATATTCAGACTTGAAAACTTTGCGGCCTGGTACTACCACAATTCGGCAAGGTATTTAATCTTGGCGCGAGACTCAATTTCTTGATCTACATTCATTTCTTCACAATTTGGAAGAACACGAAATTGTATACCAGATATTGAACTTTGACTTTCACGATAGATTTTTTTACTACTTTCAATTTATTATTAACTCATTTTCGTCGTTTATTCAATATTCTAGTTATATATTTAGATAAAATCTATTTATAAATGTTACAGACAATGTTCCAGGAATGATGTATCGACCGACTTCGTCTGGTCTTCTGGTACCTACATCGTACCAGTTCGGTACTAACCATATATTCCAGGTGAGTACTTGAAAAATAAATCATATCTGATGCATTATATTGAATTATGCTGGTTCTTTTGTGGTTGAAAATTTCCTTTTTGCAATTTAAAGCTTGGGAGGAAGCATATCTAATAGCTGTTGGTAATGAAAAATGGAATTGACAATGATGTGCGGAGTTGGAGTTCTCATATGTCTAACTTTATCATGAGTGAATAGTGGTAGAACTGTGCAGCCACTTCTGATCGACCTCCATCCTATACCTTCGCACTTAAAGTAGCAAACTTTCGGCCTAGATTGTTCTTGTTATAAATAACTAAATGTTAAGGTTTATTCGGACTATTTAGCCATATCGCTTCGATCACCTTAGAATAGCAGATGATCAAATAAGATGTTAGAATAGCATGTTATCTTCTTCTTTGCAGAACACATCGGCCAGTTCCAAAAATCCAGCGGCTAAATTATTAAGTCAGCCAAGTATATCCATAACTCCATTGCCTCGTACAACATCTCAAACACCCAGTCCAGGTTCGGGCTCTTCTTCGAAGCCCGGTGGGAAAAATACCTTCGTCATATGTGAGATTTGTGATGGATATATCAAGGTAATATTAAAATTCATGATATAATTATATGAAATCAATTGTTTTCTCAATAGTGATAATTTTTATTACTTTTACGAAAGTTTCATTAAAATGTCTCATAAAATACTCTGCAAATTATAATGTTTCTGAAACTCGTTGTAATTCTTGTACACCTGTCTTTCCTCAGGATCTAGAGCAGCTGCGAAATCACATGCAATGGATCCATAAAGTTAAGATACATCCGAAAATGATTTATAACAGACCTCCATTGAACTGCCAGAAATGTCAATTCCGGTTCTTCACGGACCAGGTGAGTGTCAATTTTATTCCGTGGTAAATTATTTCAGTTGAATTTTTGTATTGACAGTATGGTTTACTCTTTCTCATAATGTTATATACTGATAGCATTCTTCTCCTGTACGCTTAGATAACGATCGAAATGAACGAAAAATACTAGTTATCTTTTCCAAAAATACTGCAAGATTCTGTGGTCATTGATAAAACAGTAAATGTCATGGTCCATCTATTCAATGCCGCCTTGTATATTTTTCGCAGGGGTTAGAAAGACATCTGCTTGGATCTCATGGACTCGTCACATCCAGTATGCAGGAAGCTGCAAACAAGGGCAAGGATGCAGGACGTTGTCCAGCTTGCGGCAGGGTGAGTAAAAATTGTATTAAAACTGGCGATTTTCATATTTTAAAAAAGAGACACTGATGCGAACGACAATAACGAAAACGTCGAGCATCAATAAATCTAGATTTAAAAGAGGAATTTGTCGCAGGGTCAAAAATCCTCCCTATCTTGAATGATCTCAATTTTTAGGTATACCAATGGAAACTACTAAATCATGTAGCACGGGATCATGGAATGACACTAAAGCCTGCGCATCTATCATACAAATGCACAGTTTGCACTGCCACATTTGGAATGTACAAGCAGTTTGAAAATCACGTATACTCGGCACATAGCGTCGTTGCAAAACGAGTTATGGATAAGAAGAATGCACCTTCGTCCCCATCGTCCAGATCCAATGACTCCCTTCTTAAGCCTCTGAAGATCAACGACGAGATCACTATTATTCCACAACCAGCAAAACCGACAACCAGGTCCGGTGGTACTCAAGCCAGAGGCAAATAGCAATGATTGGCTGAGTGATACGTGCATCTCGTCTTATTCAGTTTCACGTAACTTCGTGGTACTCCAACACCGATCGTCGTAGAAGCGTACGGCGATCGACCGTGCCGTGTACATGTGTATGCATACTATGCTTAAGACACAAAATTGCGACACCTTAAACAAAACCAAGCGAAACGAGAAAAAAAGAAAAGTCTACAACTCTTTGGTAAAAAAAACACTAGTTGACTGCGTAATAATATTCCAACAATGATTATACCGATATATTTATTTAAGAATTTTTATTGTTGTTATCGGACATACATAAAATAGACTGTAAAAACATTAAAGGGTGGCCTTCAGTATAATTCCTTGGTTAATCCTCGAAATTATGTACTCCCAACCTGAACGCCTCTACGACACATCGTACATTTATAACGAAAATTCGTTAATGCAGAAAGCAGCCTCTATTTGTGTTGATTTAGCCGTCACGCTATTATCTCAAGATTTCTCTGTTTCTCCTGTTTACTAGACTTCAACTTTTATCAACAATCTATCCATCTCTTCGACATATTCTTCTGACGTGCGATTAAACTTTCAAGTAAATTGCGTAGTACAACAGTTAAGTGTGGCCCATGTAATTGTTTCCGGTGGTGTGCAAGAACGATTCGCTATGGTGTGAATTTTTTCTTTTTTTTTCCTTTTTTTTTTTAAATTTTCTTCTCTTCATTCACGAATGGGAGTTTGCGAGTTCGCAATCTTTGTGAATCAATTTATGTGGGTATAAATGAACGCATTATTCACTGATTCGCCTGGCACGTATGTACCAACTGCTACTACAAATTATTTAATAGATATATTGTTACGCCCGAAGGACCCTATGGTTCGACTGTCTTTTTATTGACTCCATCGCGATATTTTTCTAACAATCCAATATACTGATTAGTCGTGCTATCCCTTTCGTCCCACGCTTTCTACGAAGCAGCATACTATTACGTAAACTCGTGCGCGTCTTGTATAATTTACGAGGTAACATTCGGGCAACCGGAACTGTAAATTGTATCTATTTACTATAAGTTGGACCGCATTGGTTCCGTACATTGTAATAAAATATCCAGTTTTATTTTTGCGCTCTTTTAAGGATAATTAAAAAAGAAATCAACAAAAATGTACATTAACATAGGGAATAATATAAACAAATATATCAATAAAATAGGATGGCACACACTGAGCGTATACATTTTTCTTCTATCGAGTGGTAATCATGAAAAATGACATCGGCCGTCGGACTTCTGTAGCACACGACTCGATGTATATTTATACTTATGTATGAACATATATATACACATATATATGTGTATGCATACATAGTGTAGACGGATGTATGTACGTATACATATTTACGCATATGTATATATACATATATATATTATTATTATTAAAATTAATTCAATAGCGTATAGCGACAGTGTATTGCAAGAAGAGAACTGTTAATTTCTTCATGTGTACACTAGGAGATGATAATAGGCTTATATATTCATATGTAGATAGACGTTAAAAAGAGTAACGGGTTTTATTTAATAATTTCGATTTTGTCCTGATAATTTTTCTACGTTATTATTATAGATGATAACTTTTAGAAGAGTGAAGCTGTATTCAGCGAGGGAAACAAAAAGGTGCGATACGTTCGCGCTGAACGGCTGTATTATTTAACTTGGCTAAACGCGCCAATCACTTTTATTGCAAAATATGTTGGTAAAGAAACTGAAAGCATTCGTAGACATAATTACAGGAATACATAGTTTACTGTAATAATTTGTACAATATTATATGAATAACTAGTGATTGCGTAAATAAAGTGTACCAACATTGTATATGTCTACTGTTAATTTAGATATCGAGAATCCTTGCGTTAAATACCATAGAGCTGTAACCAGTAAGCTCAACGGTATTTATCTGCTTAACTTATTGAATTAGTTTTATAAAATTAAAAAAAAATGGTGATAAGGCTCACTTAAATGATACTCCATCGTGATTCCTCATGGGAATATTTGTGAAATTAAGAGTTTTTAAGTTTTGTACGCGTAATTTTTTATTTCATACAGTTTAGGAATTATATTTAGTTATGTAAAAATGCGTGCATTGGTTATACAATTAATTTTAAATTTAATTTTACCGCTTAATTCCAAAATATCAAATTTTCCATACGCGCCTATCGGAATCAGCCTTAGGCTGGATCCTCATACAGAGGCCAGTGTTCGGACACAGAATTTTGGTTGGTGGATAATGACAATATCTCTCCTACCGTCGGTATCCATCAATGAAAGTACTGCGCTCAAGTGTCAGCGCTTGTATAAGGATCAAGCCCAAGGTGTTATGCAATCAAGTGCCAGTTTTGAGAACACATAACTATAGATTGGCGGGGAAAGACGATACTGCATAATGAAGTACGTCATAACGTATTTCTGAGAACGTGCACACGCTTTGTCAGATTTCGCGGTATTTCATTCAGGATTTTGTTGTAAGGAAGTTTCTTATTTACAAGGGCTAAATTATGGGTGACGACAATTTACCGTATCACGTTGAATATTCGAAAAGTGGACGTGCTTCTTGCAAAGCTTGCAAAAAGACAATCGAGAAAGATGTCTTAAGACTCGCAACAGTCGTACAGGTATACAATGCGTAAAACGAATTTTTTTTTAGCACGTATATCAATATTAGTTTTATGTACTGTTGAATGTAACATTAGGGGAATTATTAGTAACACATTTTTCTTAATTATGGATCATTTATAGAAAGATGCATTGTTTTTGTTTGTATTTGCATGAAATTCTACTGAGCCGGCTTAGGTCCGATTCCTTCAACATGACTCAATAATAAACTCCGTTTATCTTCAAAATGCAAGTATCTTATTGACTAATTGCGCAATGCAACTGAGTTTAAACAATAAATGATTGTGGTGGAATCGACCCTTAACGGTCTAAAATCTTTGTCTTTAGAAGATTTAGAAGGAAGTGATTTCATCTAATAGAAACCCCAATATGTATGTCGCACCACTGAAATAAGTCTTACCAAATAGTTATTCTCCTGAAATTCCGATGCATCGAAGAATACAATACTTTGTTCCACGTGTATTAAACATATGTATGTCGAGATATGCACCATCATAACAGAATATCGTACCTGCGATATATCAGCATTTAAGGATAACAACTTCACGGAATTTCATTTCAGTTCCGTGGTACATTCGGTTTTCTGACCATTTGATGAAATTTTTGGTAGACCTATGGAATGGTCTAGAATAAAATAATTTCTACGCATTACAATTTAGTGTGTTCCAAAACTCGCTGTGGGTAATTACTATTGTATGTTAAAAAGTACATACATATCAATGATTAAGGAGACAGTAATGAGTGTCAGCTCTCACAGTACTCATAGTAACTTTTGGAATATGCCTATTGTGTATTGAATAATGTTTGACAGGAATTTAAAATCTATAAAATGCTAATTGTTTTCTTTATTATATAAATAAATATGTACAGTAGAACAAATTTTAAAAAATGCTTGGACATGTGCATATCGGCCGAGCATTCTATTGCAGTTTTTTATAAAGAATGCATCTAATTATACTTTAATATACAGAGAAATATACAACATCCATTTAATGAGTTTTATATTACTGATTATTAAATATCACAGAGCAAAGGCTACATTTTTATTTCTATTATCGATATATGTGATGAGCTCAAATTTGGGACAATACCAATCTTATTTCTACTAATCTTTTATTTTTCATTGCATGTTTGTCTTATAACATTTCATTAAAATGCTGATTTAGATAATAAAATGTCTATAATTTCCAGAGTCCAGTCTTTGATGGAAAAATGATGAAATGGTATCATGCTGATTGCTTTTTCACAAAGCAGCGGCCTAAATCAATTGCAGATATTGGACATTTTGATAGTATTCGTTGGGAAGATCAAGAATTAATAAAGAAAAAAATTGGTTGGTACATTTCAATAATGTAAATTCATATTTGTAAAATGAATTAATTATAGCTGTATTTACAAACGTTTTAGTAAAAAAATCTAATTTTCAGAGGAATCCATCAATCTGCCAATTGGTAAAGGTAAAAAAAGAGGTGCAAGTAATGCTCCTGCATCTGATGGTTTATTTAGAATTGAATATGCTAAATCAAGCAGATCTACATGCTGTGGTTGTCAAGAGAAAATAGTTAAAAGTGAAATGAGAATTTCACGAAAAGATTTTGAGAGTGAAGATGCTCGACAATATGGTGGTATTGATCGATGGTATCATCTTGAATGTTTTGCAAAATTGAGAGATGAACTTCAGTTTTTTGTATCTGGTAATACATTGCCAGGTACAGATTCTTTGAGCAAGGAAGATCAAGGAACACTAATTAAAACTTTACCAAAGATCAAAGGAGAAAATATCCCTCCTTCAGTTAAGAAAATTAAGAATGAACCGGATGATGAAGAAGAAGAAAAATTGCTAAAGGAACAAAATGTTAAGATATTTAAAATGAGAGATGAGCTATCGAAACTTAACAAAGATAATCTTATTATGTTGTTACAAGAGAATCATCAGGGTATTCCTGAAGGTATTTCGAATGTAAGTATTGCAAACGTCTACAAATATTTGCTCTGTTTCAGTTTTAGATGCTTTATATAGTTCTAATCAATTTCTTATTTAAATAATTTTGTCATAGATGTTGGATAATTTATCAGATATGATGGTTTTTGGTAGTCTTAAACCATGTTCAAAATGTAAAGGTCAACTTGTTTATCAATATGGTGTTGGCTACAAGTGTACTGGTAATGTAACAGAATGGGCAGCATGCGATTATGTAACTACAGAACCTGCAAGAACGAAAGTCAAGATACCTGCTCATCTGAAGAACGATAATCCTTTCTTGTAAGAATAATTATTATCTTTCATAATAAAAGTTATACAAAACACTTACTGCAACATTCCAAACTGTTATTAGCACTTTACAGAACGTATTTTAATGAACAATTACATTTTTACAGCAAGAAATACAAAAATAAAATCAGCAAGAGGTTCATGAAAGTAATAGTACCGTCGACGTCTGAAGCTGTTAAGAAGGAGGAAACAGATAGTGGGCCAAAAGTTGAAGCAAAACCTAGGCCATTGAAGAATATGTCATTCGTTCTTTCCGGTAATCTGAAAACGGACAAAAAATCTTTGACGCGAGAAATTTCCCTGCTGGGTGGTACAGTTGTTACCAAGATTCATGAAAATTTGGCTGCAGTCATTTCGACGCCCGAGGAAGTAGCTAAAATGGATAAAAAGATGGAAAAAATAAAAGCTCTCGACATTCAGGTTGTATCAGAAGATTTCGTTACCGAAGCAAAAGATTATACAACTGCACCTATTATGTTAATTAATAAAAAGAACATAAGTAGTTGGGGTGGCGATCCGGCCAGTAGAATTCCTCAAAATGTGGAAAAATCGAAGTCCAGTGGTAAGAGTAGATATGAAAAGTCATCCTCTGGTAAAGTAAAATTGCGTGTAAAGGGCGGTGGAGCAGTCGACCCAGAAAGTGGATTAGAAGACCAAGCTCACGTCTATCAAAGAAAAAATGAGAATTTCACAGTTACTCTTGGTATTACCGATATCCAATCAAAGAAAAACAGCTATTATAAATTGCAGATTCTAAAACATGACGCACAAAACAAGTACTGGCTGTTTAGAAACTGGGGAAGAATTGGCACCACTATTGGCGGTAAAAAATTAGAAGTACTTCCTCTGGACAAATGCATTGATACGTTTAAAAATCTTTACTTTGAAAAAACTGATAACTTATGGGAAGATAGGAATAACTTTCAAAAGAAACCTAAAAAAATGTATCCAATAGATATGGATCATGGACTAGAGGACGACGACAAAAATTTATTGGATTCTAACATTAAGAGCAACTTAAAGCAACCTGTGCAAGATTTATTAAGATTGATATTCGACGTTAATTTGATGAAAAAAGTCATGCGGGAATTTGAAATTGATTCGGAGAAGATGCCTCTCGGAAAGCTGTCAAAGAAACAAATTGAGAAGGCATATTCGGTGCTCACAGAATTACAAACATTAATAAAGTCTGGTAATCCGGAACGTCTTAAATTAATAGATGCTTCAAACCAATTTTATACTTTGATACCTCATGATTTCGGTGTATCTGAGCCAATAATATTGGACACTGAGGGAGAAATACTTACCAAGACCCAAATGTTGGAATCACTTCTCGAAATTGAAATTGCATACAATTTACTACATACAAAGACTGACGAGTCAAAGAATCCTTTAGATGCTCATTATGAGCAGCTTAATACTGATATTGATGTCTTAGATAAATCAAGTGAAGAATTTAAGATCATCCAGGAATATGTGAAAAATACACATGCGGCTACACATACTCAATATAACCTGGAGGTAGAAGACGTCTTTGTGATCAAGAGGCACGGAGAGGATCAGAGATTTAAGCCATTCAAAAAATTACACAACAGAAAATTGCTTTGGCACGGATCGAGAACTACTAATTTTGCAGGAATATTGTCACAGGGTCTTCGAATTGCTCCACCAGAAGCACCAGTTACAGGTTACATGTTTGGCAAGGGTATCTACTTCGCAGATATGGTATCAAAGTCAGCAAACTATTGTTGTACGGATAGAAACAACCCAACAGGTCTGATGTTGCTGTGCGAAGTAGCTCTGGGCAATATGTACGAACGTCATGAATCTGATTATATAGAAAAATTACCTAAAGGAAAACATTCCACTCTGGGTCTTGGTCAGACACAGCCAGATCCAACAAAGGTTTACAAGACGAAGGATGGTGTAGTAATTCCATATGGTCCAGGTATACCGGTCAAACGGGAGAAAAAGTCTCATCTATTATATAACGAATATATTGTTTATGATGTTGCTCAAGTTAAAGCAAAGTATCTATTGAAGATGAAATTCAAATATAACGTATAAACGGTTATCAAGTTATATGTACACAATTATATGTATATTAGCGTGTGACGCGTAATATATACGACGCGCGGAACTATATTTTTCCATCGCATTATTTCATATAGTGAAAAACGACATGCTCATTCCACAGAGAAATTTGTAATTCTCGTTACATCATTACCAGTTACTATTACATTATTGTCAGTAAAATAACTATTTAAAATGTAATGTTACGTTTATAATATATCATCATCCTGTTCTACTATTATGTACCTTAATATTTTTGATTATTAAAGAACATTTGATAGTAACAAAATTGTACTGCTTATCGTTTACAGACTGAATGATAACGATTACAATGAAATCTAGATTTGATGAATAATAAAGGCAAATAAAGTATAGTTTGTCCAAGAGTAAAATAGTTTAGTGACAGGTGAAAACACGTTATTCATATTAACGATTCACATAGATAAATTTCTTGCCACTGCTCCCTTACCAAAGTTAATGAATTGAATAGCTTCCTAATTTTGCTATGGTTCTCGCATTTGCAACTTTTCATTAATCTGTTTTGTGGACTGACTATAAACTTTGGTACAAAAATATGCTCAATGCAAATACGTTTGGAAAAGTCAAATTATATCGAGATTAAATTTGAAGCAGGCTAATTCGTTTGAAAAATAATTTGCTTTGAAACAGGCTAATTGGTACATGAATTATCGGCAAAATTAAAGTGTCATGGATCACCTAATCATAAGTATTTTATTTATCAAAATTATGCAGTGAGTAAATATATATATCTTATATTTGTCGCGTAACTTGGTTTGGAGAGTGAATACAAATATTTCAGATTTTATCATGTATTGTAGTTGTTCCATTAACATGATTAATATTCAAAATGGAAATCGAAGTATGATTGATCAAAAGTATTAATACGAATATATCCATCTTCTCCACCAGTTGAATAACTGCGGCCATTAGGATGAAATACGAGAGAATTGATTGGACCAAAATGACCCTTCAATCGCGCGAATTCCTCCTCAAATACAAGATGGAAAAAACGAGAATCAAATTTTCCTTGACGAGCTGACGTTGTAGTTACATCCATGGCATCTTGACCACCACCCAAAACAACCTTTAACAGAATGTTACATAGGAATACATTTAATGCATAAATATGCTTATAACATTATTAAAGATGAATAATTTGACGTACGTGATCGAGAATTGGAGATATAGTAGCAGAATTCACTGGTCGCTCAGTTTTGTATGTTTTTAATAGCATAAGTGATTCACTATCAAAAAGTTTTGCTGTGTTGTCCTTCGACGCTGTGACAAACATAGTGCCATCCTTGTTAAACTGCATGTCATTTATCTGACTCTTATGCCCCTTGATTGAATTCATTTTCTTCCCCGTCTACGAAAATATTGCAGATGAGACCAAAGTGATAAATCGTATTCCAAAAGGAGTAATGACTTAGAAAATTATTATTCAACCTATAATCTTATTTACCCTGGCATCCCAAATGTTGATTTCGCCATCTTCGTGTCCAGTGATAATGGTTTCATCCAAAGCACCCCATAAAATGGCTGAGATACGGGGACCAGTAATCGGAATTCTGCAAATAGCATCCTCTTGGGACATTCCAGCATCCACATCTCGTACATCCATGATAAACATTTCGCACTGATATCCCAATGCCTTATCAGTGGAATATACAACAAGGTCTGAAGAATAACTGAAACTGCAAGTTCTTACAGAACTGTTAGTTTTCAGTTGACCAATTTCTTTTCCTATTTGTGAAAATTCACATTATGCATTATTATATTTTATTATACAGTGAAATTACAATTACAGATGCAATATAATATTCTGTTTAAAGTAGTAAAACCTGTGTGTACCTGTTTGACAATCCCATACCCTCAATGTGTTATCACCACTGCCAGATAGGAACCTGGTAGTATCCCAGTTAACATCAATACACCATACAGAACCATTGTGTCCATCAAAGGTACCAAGGCGTTCTCCATTTAAAGAATACCAAACATTTGGCTGTTTATCTTTACTTGCAGAGAATAAAAGATCACCTTCCCTATTATATTTAATTTTAGTAATGGCACGTTCATGCCCATGAAGCATAAGAGGTTTCTGCAATAAAAGTAAAACACATTTAACAAGATTCACAGTTTGGAGTAAATTGTTAAATTACCATATTTATCAAAACTTAAGGTAATTAAGTCAGTGGACATATAATTTATTTAAAAAAAATCTAAACCATTTGGACAAATGTGCAAATTGTTTGGTTTCAAGACGCATGCATAAATAATGTCTACGTATGTTTTGCATGCCTGCAAAATTTTGGATACGCTATTGAAGCGATCAGGTTTAATTTTAAAGGAAAATTAAATACAAATGAGATATTGCATTTTCAGATGTCTGGAACTTCTTCTTTAGATAGTGTAAATGTCAAATTTCTTTTGAAACATGAATGTATACGCTGCAGTGGCATGATTCACACAGTCATGCCTTATGGCTAACCTCTTACTCTAAATAGAAAAACCAGATGCGTATAAAATACGGTAAATGAAAGAAGTATTTCGATAATGTCCTAAATATTTAATAAACTTACTTACAAAATATTAAAATAAACACTTACCATCTTGTAATAAATAATCAATTGCACGTAATGTTAAGATATCCAATTTGCTGTTAAGTCCTGTAAACTGATTTATTATTCCTTGAGCAAGATAAATGCTATAAACCACCTATTATTCCTCAAAGTGAAAAGGATCATGAATTGCTAGAAATATAAAGATAGGATCTCCTTACCCTCAACACACGACGAAACTTCACGTTTTACAGCGCTTTCTCGTGACAAACTAGCATCACCATAGACTATGTTATACGGGATTGTTATTTCGATTTAGTTAGTATCGATCTGATGGAAATGACAAATCACAGACTTTTTTATTTCTATAGATTATTTAGGATTGATCCATTTCGTTAGATTAGTCCTAACTAAACCGGAATAACATCACCGTGTAAAGTTAGAAATTACAGACTTTCATGGCTAATGCACATGAGCATTATAGTTTGTTAACCAATGAAAAATATCGACAATAATTTCGATACGGAAACGTACGCCGTGTTCTGCAAGTCGAATTTCTTCTTGAAGACCAACAAGACCTGTGATAGTCCCGTTCCAGATTCCGGTTGTATCAAGTGATTGTGAAAAGTTGAAAAAGAAACGAAACTGAAACGGCATGTCTGAAGTTGCCAGTCAACCTCAAATTGACCAAAGTTACTGTTTCAAATGGGGCGATTATCAGAATCATTTATCAGGCGTTGTTCGCCAGCTGCTGGAGGAGGATTGTATGGTGGATGTAACTCTCTCTGCAGCAGGAGAACGTATTCATGCTCATCGGATTGTCCTGTGCGCTTGTAGCACATTATTTCAAGTAAACAAGCCATACGTTTAACGTTTTGGAGTATCGGTAGTTTTGGAGCAGTATTTGAAGTATTGGCTGGAAGATACATCTTTTTATGGATTAGTTCCTGTAGTATATACTTGGAGATCATTAATGATTTATACAGTCGTTTATAATATTCTAACTGAAAATGGAGCAAACAGTATGCTTTGATAAATTAGCTCGTAGAGTGTGACCTGCAGAATTTATGTATAAACAGCTGATATTGTTGAATGTATTTAATTGATGATTATCTATACCTTGAGAGTATAATATTTTTAGAATTATTAGATAACACTATAGTTCTGTGGATTAGTTTTTATTTTTTATACAGGAAGTCCTTAGTCAGGTCAATGAAGATCATCCGACAATTATATTAAGTGATATATCTCCTCAAGATGTGAGATCTATTGTAGAATTTACGTACCATGGCGAAGTACGTATACCTGTAGAGAATATTAGCAATTTATTGGATGCAGCACATTCGCTAAAGATTTGTGGCCTTATGGAGGTAAATTTATTGAATCTATGCTCATAAGCTAGTTCACAATATAATAATTGTTAAATAACTTATTATTGCTTATTGATACAGATTGATGGTTTGGATGAAAATGATGCATCCACCAGTACAAAAGACTTTGGTGATGATAGTATAGAGCCATCAACTGAACTAAATGAAACAGAAGATAAAGTACTAAGTGCTTTGGAAAGTGAATATGATAGTATTACTGATAGTACCGAACAGAACGTACCTGGAGTTTCTACTATAAACAAAAAGAGGAAGAGAAGACGTGATATAATAAAGAGAGAATATAGTGAAGATATGCTTGTATCAGCTATCAATGATCTACGTTCAGGACAGACGCTGATAGAAGCTTCTACCAAAAATAATATCCCCCGTTCTACACTGTATATGCGCGCTAAAGCATTAGGAATACATTTAAATGCTACGAGAAATGAATATCCTGCAGAATGTATGAAAGCTGCTATAAATGCTGTTATTGGTACATATAAAGTCCATATACCAGTTCTTAGAAATGGATGATTCTTTTTTTTTTTAACTATATTGTTTCATTGTTAATTATAGGAGGTTCAAGTTTGCAACACGCAGCAGAGATGTATAGTATACCCAAAACTGTTCTATGGAGACGTATACAAAAGGAAGGATATCAAATTTTGCGTTCTGAAATGAAAAGATCATATGGCTCTGATAAAAGAGAAGCTGCTGTCAAAGCTCTGGAAAGGGGAGAAAATCTGACTAAAGTGGCACTTGAATTTCAGGTATATATCACGCAGTCACTATCTGATTAATACTTACCATTAGTTTTGTGACAATATATAATCCTTGCTTTTTTTAGATTCCAAAAACGACATTGTTTAGAGATAAGGCGAGATTGGTAGACGAAGGTAAATTACCACTATCATTCTGGAAAAAGCGTAAAACAGAAAATGAGGAATTGAAAAAGACACGCCTAGAAGAAGCAGTAGCTGCCTGTAAGGGAGGTAGAATGTCACAGGCGGCAGCATCAATGACTTATCATATCCCAAAAACAACTATATGGCGACGTCTACAACAAGATGGAAAAAAACATAATCGAACATCAAATAGTAAACGACAGCAGAGATTGACAAACACAAATGAAAAAACACAGGAGAAGCCACAGGAAGGATCAGAATATGCTTTTTGCGAGGTAAATCAATTATTTAGAACTTATCAAGCAACGATCGTAATAACGATTCGTTACAGGTATCTTCGGAAATTCCAATAGCATACATAGATGAGAGTAACATCCCTGAAAACTCTGTTATCATTTTGACTACTAATGACGTGGAAGCGATTAACTTGGAGGAGGGTAGACAAATTATCGTTAGCTCGGTAACACATACAACAATAACTTGTTTCTTGATTAATACAAATTCGTCTGCATTGTTTTTTCTTATTACAGGGATCTGGTCAAGAGTATGTTCCTTGTACTTTAAGTATAGAAGATAATGCAAATTACATGCCAGCTGAGAGTTAGCATGTAATCTACACCATATGATGACATTTACAATACCATATAACAAATTCTATATATATATTTCAATTAATTACAAATTAGTTTTCTTGCTGTCTTGGATTGTTAATTGCATTATTGATTTTTTAGATGGCTCATCTGTTTAGCACCAATGAAATATTAAGTGGATTAGGTAAAACAAAATTTATATCGTTAATTTACTTTGTTAAAATCTGTTTCTATTGATAATTTTTGTTCACCCTGATTATAATCAAATAAACATATTTGTAACTGTGCAGTTTGGGAATGAAATCACCTTCTTTTAAGACTTTTTTTATAGAGGGTATAAGAAATTGAATTGAATATTATCAAATATGTAATATATTTTTATGCTATATGTATGTTTTACACAGAATATCCAACATGTATAATCTAATTTCGTTATTCTAAGTAATACCTCAAATGAATTAAAAAAAAAAGTTAGCCGATTTTTAAAAAAGTCTTTAAAAGACTCACTATATGAAAGACCATGGCTGTAGTGTACCCTAAGGAGGTTCGGGGCCCCCGTCGGGAGATCCATAAAGTCTTGTTGCGGCCACAATTTGGGCCCGAACCCATTGAGCAAGCTCAGCGGATGACGCGGAAGGGCAACCTCTGATACCATGATATATACATCTAGCTACTACTAATAAGGTGACTACTCGAATGAATATGCTCGACCCGACCGGAGGAATAGGATAAACACAATGGAAAGTGAGAGGGAACAGAGTCAAATGAGAAGACAGAAAGGAAGATAGATATAAATAAGTCAAGAAGTAGAAAAGTAAGGAAACGAGACATAAAATTATTGAAGAAATAAGAAAGTAAAGAATGAATATAAAGAAATAAATATAGAAATATAGAAGAAGGTTGTAAATGGATAAGAGGGATGTTTCCAAGAAATCAGTACAAGAGACCGCCTTTTGAAAGAATGAGCATTCCGAATCCGGGCACTACCTTAAGCGCTCCTCCTACTCGCCGCGTCCTGCGTGACGAATTTGCGTGCACGTAATTTTGGGCAACTTCCAATGCTTTTAAATATTCTTGGCCAGAAATTATGATTTTTATGTGTTAATATCTAACTTTATAGATTTAATTAATTATTTTAATATTTCAAACACTTAATTTATTAATATTTCAATTTGAGCGTAATTTAATTTCGACATTTTACAATTTCAATTCAATTTTTATCTACTCTGTATATTTGCAAGATTTTGATCTAGCCTTAATTTTATATTTTGAATAAATTTCGAAATTAAGTCAAGATCTCATAATATTTAGTAGCTTTATTAAATGTTTCGAAATATCAATATTTCTGTGCAACTGACTTCTTTCAGAGAACATATATATATATATGTTATATATATATGCATATATATGTTCTTTGCTTCTTTCCTTATTCTTCTCGCAGGTTATCCACCATTTTTTTTCAGAATGTCCGTTCGTTGCTTAGGGCATGTTATGCACTTATACTCCACCTCCATCGTAGCTTCTCTGTTTATTGAATGCATTTGATCGAGACAGAACATGCTCTCAGTACTCTCGGCTTATTTTCGAACACACCTACTATAGTCCTTCGGAGCACGTAAAAACGCTTGACGGACGGACCGATTGGTAATCTCCCTACTTATCTCTGTATGCAGAAGCATATCGTATTTCGGTTCAAAAACATATTCCAGAATTCCCATTGGATCACACTTCTCAGTATATTGCAGTACATGAGTTACTTTTATGCACGTGTGAACTGAACATGACGGTAACAGCAGAGTGCACTATCGATATTTATTGTTAAAATAGTGGTTGGCGGCCGGTTGTACGATTACAGGCCGTCGTTATAAAAAGATTTCATCATTCTCCACGTGAAAGTTGCAGCACATATGAGTAAAACATGGCTCATCAGTTATTAAATTCAGCAAGCAAATTAGAAAAATTTGTTCTTAAGTCTGTACAGAAGGGCCACTTCGACCATTTTCAGGTACCTGTAACCTATAATAACCTCATCCCAAACAGTGATATAACTAGATTCTCTGAGAAAATATTGGTAAAATAAAGAATAATATTCACCAATATATCTCATTTTATTTTATGAAATTACAATGATGTATCTACTTGCATGGTATGATGCAATAGCGATCATGAATGTTGTTTCTTATAGTTCACAACTCTGATCCAGTCTTTTGTGGGAAATTATTTTTTATATTGTAAAAATTACAGTGAAAGTTTTGTAATATATCTTCAAACTGTCTTTTTCAACAATTCTAGTTTCTCTTATCTGTATAATTTGACATACCTTATGTATCTAGCTGAGGAGACAATTGTCAGGATTAAAAAATGGAAGAGGTATTTCTACAATTCAGTATGTGCAGCAACAGTGGAGATTGTTTACCGAACGCCCACCAAAGGGATTTGAAAAGTTTTTCCAACCAGGAAATAAAGGTTAGATTATTTTATTCTAATTAAGGTAATACTTTGTGTCTTCATATGTTTAATTTACTAGGTGGTGCAAAAGAAAAACCAAAATCCAATGAATCAGCTGCACAGGAAGCCAAGGGTAAACAAGCACCACCACCTAAAGAAGCACCTTCTTCTAGTGCCTCTGGTGCAAGTAAAAAACCAGTTAATCAATGGTCCCTTGGTGTATTTGGACCAAACAGTCGATCTGGTGGAAGTGGTAAATCTGCTGAAGGGGGCGATAAGGAAAAATGGTTAGCAGTTGGTGTAATCGGAGCAATCAGTGTAATTGGACTCTTTCTATATTCTGATTATGGCTACAAGGAGATTACATGGCGGGAATTTGTATACAGGTTTGATGAATTTTAACAGAATATGTTTTGTTGTCATAATCACTACCAGTATTAGTATAGAGAGTACAACTCCGCTTAATTTGTTATCATTTAGTTACTTAAACAAGGGAATTGTTGATAAACTAGAAGTTGTTAATAAAAAATGGGTACGAGTGAGACTACTACCTGGCCAAACGGTAGACGGTTATGTAAGTTAATTCACTCCTATGAATAAATAATATTACTCATGTGACAGTTTTTGATTTGATATCATTTATAATAATATTTATCTAGAATTTATTATGGTTCAACATCGGAAGTGCAGATACCTTTGAGAGAAATTTAGAGAATGCACAACTCGAACTGAATCTTGAACCACAAAATCATCTTCCAGTTATTTATAAAAATGAAATGGAAATGACCTCGTTGATCTCATATGCACCAACATTAATTCTACTAGGTTTTTATTTCACTCTTCTTTGTATTGTAAAGTGCAACAAAATTATGTAGAATCATATTGATAATATTTCCAGGTGTTGTTATGTATGTGATGCGACGTTCCGCCGATATGATGACTGGCGGCAGAGGAGGACGAAAAGGTGGTTTATTCGGTGGTGTAATGGAATCTACAGCAAAGTTAATAAACTCAAGTGAGATAGGCGTACGTTTTAAGTGAGTAATTACTGTGAAGTGTAATTTAATCAAATAATTATTAGTAAATATCAGAATAAAAAGTGTGTTATATCGCATAACTTGATATCTTTGTATATTTTCTATCATGCAGAGACGTTGCCGGTTGTGAGGAAGCAAAAATTGAAATTATGGAGTTTGTAAATTTCCTTAAAAATCCACAGCAGTACATAGATCTTGGTGCGAAGATACCAAAAGGCGCAATGCTTACAGGTAAATATTCATAAATTTAAAATCATAATTTGATATCAGGGATATAATTCAGTAATTCGTTTTGCTTTGTCCAGGCCCACCGGGTACGGGTAAAACGTTGCTCGCAAAAGCAACAGCTGGTGAAGCCAACGTGCCTTTCATTACAGTATCAGGATCTGAATTTTTGGAGATGTTCGTCGGTGTTGGACCTTCCAGAGTACGAGACATGTTCGCGATGGCACGTAAACACGCGCCTTGTATATTGTTCATCGATGAAATTGATGCCGTAGGAAGAAAAAGAGGAGGCCGAAGTTTCGGCGGACACTCGGAGCAGGAAAATACTTTGAATCAGCTTCTAGTAGAAATGGACGGTAAGAATGTTTTTTTTTTACTATCTAGCAAAATTATTGAATATTTCGTATCGATTAATTTTTCTCCACTATTAATGTCTTTTTACTATGCAAGGTTTTAATACGACAACTAATGTTGTGGTGTTAGCTGCCACTAACAGAGTAGATATTCTGGACAAAGCACTTTTACGGCCAGGAAGATTCGATAGGCAAATTTTCGTACCTGCCCCAGATATTAAAGGGCGCGCATCAATTTTCAAAGTTCATTTAGGTCCATTGAAAACTACTTTAGACAAGGATGAGCTTGCTAGAAAAATGGCTTCTCTGACTCCTGGATTCACAGGTGCGACTACTGTTACGTTCATTAATAAAAATTTAACAGGTCATCCCGTGCTTTCGAATACGAGATATCATTCACTTAAAGTATAGTATGATAATTATTTATATTCCATCAGGGTTGTTAGGTAAATTAAATAAAGATACTTGTAGGAGCTGACATTGCAAATGTTTGCAACGAAGCTGCACTCATAGCAGCTAGAGACATGAATAATGACATTAAATTGAAGAACTTCGAACAAGCTATTGAGAGGGTAGTAGCTGGTATGGAAAAGAAGACTAACGTTTTGCAACCCGAAGAGAAAAAAACAGTAGCCTATCACGAAGCTGGACATGCGGTAGCAGGATGGTTCCTACAATACGCTGATCCACTTCTAAAAGTACTTTCCCTAACAGACATGATGTTATTCAGATGAAATCAAAAAATGTCCAAATAATTATTAACAACTTTTTTTTCTTAAATAGGTTTCCATAATACCCCGTGGTAAGGGATTAGGTTATGCTCAGTATTTACCTCGCGAACAGTATCTTTACACGAAAGAACAGCTATTTGATCGGATGTGTATGACTCTTGGAGGACGTGTATCCGAAGAAATATTCTTTGGACGTATAACGACAGGAGCACAGGACGATTTGAAAAAGGTGTTTACAATTGGATATGTACTTAAAAAATTCTTCAACATGTTCTCAATGCTTTTTGTTCGTCCTATAAATTTTTCCAGATAACCCAAAGCGCTTACGCACAAATAGTTCATTACGGAATGAATGACAAGGTTGGCAATGTCAGCTTCGATTTGCCACAACAGGGTGAGATGGTCTTAGACAAGCCTTACTCCGAGTATACTGCTCAGCTTATAGACCAGGAAGTACGTCAGTTGATCGACTCAGCGCATGTGCACACTCGTACTCTTCTGCAGCAGCATAAGGAAGACGTAGCCAAGGTAAGCAATAGATATGCTTGTATAATGATATTCCACAATTAGATTTTAATACCATTCATTATTTCAGGTCGCTGAGCGTTTACTGAAGCAAGAAATTCTGAGCAGGGAGGACATGATCGAATTACTTGGACCACGACCCTTCCCTGAGAAATCGACATACGAACAGTTTGTCGAAGGTACAGGATCCTTCGAAGAAGACACAACATTACCAGAAGGACTTAAGGAGTGGAACAAGTCGAGGGACGAGTCTGAAAACGACGAAGGAAAAACAAAAGAGGCAGCCACTGGTACGGAACAACCAGCACCCGCTTCGGCAACAACAACAACAGAAACAAAAGATCAACCACAACAGCGATTGTAATTATTTCACCGTAGATTATAGTTTCTTCTGTACCTCATCGTACTTTGTACAATAGTTAAAAATACATAGTGTACTAATAAATGATCGTTTTACTCTTTGTTTTAATATCTCTTCTGTCATTGTTCATCGGATTTCATTTTATTATCTTGCCTAGTTTAGTAACAATTTGCACGTCATATAAGACTTTTCGATACTAGTCAAACTTTGTACCTTGTTATAATGTATTGTAATACGTTGTATCAATTCACTGTTGCTTCATAACGGGATACACTTTACTTAGTTTAATAATGACGTCATGAGTACATATATTTATGTTGGATTAAGCAAATGTGACTGTTCTATTTCCCACGATGAATGACGCTTAATTGAATTTTTATCTTGGGAAAATGGGATGAGGATCGAACGATTGAAACAATTTTTTACAACGTATAATTTAATTAATAAAGTTTACAAATTTGGTGCAATGAAACCTTTCTCTATCCTTAAATATTGTAAATAAGTACATAAGTGGCTTTTGCAATTTCGTCGTTGGTACTAACGTAATTTGCCTTAACTTGGATCTCATATGAATTGCTATTTAGTGGAGATAGATAAACTTGAGTATACGTCGTTTTTTATTATTAATTATTATTAGCATTATTATTATTTCCCTTTTCTTTTCACAACTCGACGTATTGCGTGTTTAGGTGTATGGTCCGTAATGTTCTAGGCAACGTTTCTCTTTTATTTGCCAGTAGCTACTCAAAATATTTCAGCTCCGTTCGAAAGTGTCTATAGGCGTTGAAGATCTGATAGTGAAATTATGTTTTTCTGTGAGTGTATAGAGATGAATCTTTTTTATATTTCAGGAATAAATGTACGATCATCATTACATCTATAGATTAATAGATTAACGACTCTTGAGATATTCGTTTTTCGTCTGTTTGAATAGATAGAGAGATAAACGGCTAAGATCATATTTTTTGTTCAGAATGGCCATTCTATTTATTTTAATATAATAAATTGGTGATGGTTTATCAGTAGATGAGAAAAAATTTTTTTCTTCAGATTTCACAATCGTTATTGATTGCCTCAGTGGCAATGGTAAAAACTGATTTAAAATTGTAAAAGTTGACGGGATATACAAATTTGGCACCTAATACAATTAAATATGAATAACGTATCCAAAATTGGATGTCTAATGAGTCAATGAGAAAAAAAGTATAAATCACACGAATGCGTCAGTACTTCCAAATTTTTTTATCATTTTGATCCCATGACAGTTTCTCTGAAATGGAAATCGTTCCTTGCACTTCTACAAAACTATATGATTTATCGAGTAAATATTTATAGGTTCCGCAAGTACCGTAACTTAGCGCTATAATCACTAATCAAATATTATACAATCACTAAATTATTGCTTTGTCGTACCTTGTATCACACTAATCGAAATCCTATATCCTTATTTTTTTTTTAATTTTCCGAAAAGTCACACCCGTATACGAGTCATGATCATTTTCCTGAACATAGTAATATCAAGACTTCATTTAAAATCCTACGGCGTTTCTATTCGTTAAAAAAGACAATGATTAATTGACAAAATGTTAAAACATAACGCGATAAAGTAATCACAGATCTGCTGACAAGGTTAATTAGAAATTATTAAAATAATGAACCAAGTAATTCCACGATTCACAATTAGCCCAATAAAAATGATATGATCATTCGGGTGTGACTCAAACCATTTGCATATCTAAATAGTATCAACTTTAATGTCCATTTATAATATACTATGGCAGATTAATTAATCTGCATTTACGAATATCAGTTCTGCAGCTCGTACTTATAGTTTCTTGCTTTATATTTATCCCTCCTATTATATACGGTAATGTCTGATAAAACGTATCGACGAACCTTCGAAATGATCATTGCAATTAATTTCAAATGGACACGGTGTGACATTTTTAAATACACCTTTACACAATAGAGAGCCTCCTGACACGTTAGTTTACTATATTCTCAGATTTTTATACTATTACCCATTCACTCATTAAAAATTATTACAAGTGCATATTGAAAATCAAAGTATAATTTTATTTGGATTCAATTCTACAAATGACTCGTGAATTTTATGCATCCTGTATCCCTGTTTGAAAATATTCAATTTTCATCACTCCAAATGTCATTTTTATCTTCATTTTATACCCATTCATACTTTTTACTTCAGTGTCGGGAAACGTTCTATTTATTTATTGACTACTGTTACCAGTTATTAATATATTCGATTGACTGTCGAGTACTGCTATTAGCATAAAGCAGACAAGGTTAATATTTTCATACCCAATACGGCCAAACTGTATAAGAGAATGAGATATTTTATTATTTTTATAAAAATCATCCTTTCTTTCAAATCGGTCGCAGGCTTTCTCGGGTCGAAACGATTTCAATGATACTCTAATATTTTTTAACGTGAAGAATGCGATGGACAACTGATTAATCGGTCAAGTGTCGGATTAATAGAAATATAAATTAAAAACGTATTGGCTACAGCCGGTTCAAAGTAATGATATGCGAAATAGTCCGAGTGTAGGAAAATGTAACGTAACCCAGTTTCTCGTGTAAAATTATTATCCATTTGAATTGTTCTAATTCCGATAAAATATCTAATATGAATTACTTGCATATAAAAATAGGCGCTGAACGAACGTTAAAAAAAAAAAGAAGAAACGGAAGATAAATTTACTAATATCGACTTAACGTTATAAAAAGTTTGATCTTTTGCACTAATTATAATTTCTGGTGAATTTTGGATGACATAACCTTAAAATTATATAATTTAATATAGTATTTTCTTTTAAAATATTAAAATTCAATAAAGCGTACGGTTGACTAGATGCAAATTAAAGCACCGTTAGTCCTTTGAGAAACGTGCAAAGGACTATACATTAAAGTAAATTGTAAAATAATATAAGCGCAAATAATGGACTAGAAACGTAAGTAAATTTCAACAGATTTTCATTTATCTGTCCTGCCGTTTGTTAGATTGCACTTATATTCAGATGCACTAATACCAAACTTAAGAAGCTTACTGTTATTTATATTAATTTCTTGCCCTCGATTCTAACTCGCATTAAATTTGATTTAAGCAGTCGAATAAAGGAGCCCGAACATTTGTTGCACGTGTGGCTAGTTAGCAGTAGGAATGGTATGTTCCATAATTCAGGGGTACAGGACAGCCTAACCCTTAGCTATCGAATGGTCACCCCTGCATTCAACAGGTGGTCCAGTGCGTGTGAAAGCTTGATGAAAGTCCTTTACGGAGGAACTTAAATAAGACGTACGAAAGGAAAGCTCTACTTCAAAAGAAATACCGTAGAAAATAAACTGTCTGACGTAATCCTTGCTTCGTAGTACACTATTATCGCGGATTTCGTGTTGCAGGAAAACAATGACTTCTAAAAAGTGGTGGCATTAAAAATTATGAAATAAAATGGATATCGATGACGAACCGCTGTATAGTGTATGACAATGCTAACCTGGATCCTGGCAAGAGTAAGTATGAAAAAAAAGAATTTTGTATCTTATCTCTCATTAATCTCCATTATCTTGTGATCGATCATGGTGAAGTTAATAAATTCGATGTCTGATCTACTCACGATCAATGAACAATCAGGAGATATAAGATAAAGGACATTTCATCTGTCTGGTCCTCATTAATATATACGTATCCAATCCTTCCTTCATAAGATACGCTCGGCGATAATTTCTAATAACCGACATTCGAAAATTCCCGCCTTAATACACCTTCAATTCATTCGAAAACAAAGGTCCCTTTCTAACTTGTCGGTAAGCACAATAAAAAAATATTGTGTTTACCCAGTGCGAATCGTGATTCAAAAATACTGAACGTGCCGTTACGTTAATCACTCTGAATTTATCTCATATTCAGAGTACCAATAGATTAATAATTCTCCAAAAATTCAGACAATTTCGAAATAGCCACGTAACCTTTACATTCGGTATCGTAAATTTATGCTCGATGGTCAATCGATGAATTGAAGACGAGACGAATTAAATTCTCCCGACCATTCGAGCCGCAATCCTGATTACGGCGGAGTGTCGACATCATTGCTACTCTCGTCGCCATTCTCTCTCTGACACGCAGACTCCAGATGTTTATTCAGGTAAGACTTGAGTGCGAAGGATTTATGACACTTGGGACACTCGTAATTCTTATCAGCCGAATGAGTCTGCATGTGGGCACGAAGATTCGAACGGTCGGCGAAGGCCTTGCCGCAGTGTGCGCACCCGTAAGGCTTCTCTCCTGTGTGGCTACGCAGATGACCTTGGAGTAGCCAGGGCCTGGAGAACATCTTACCGCAAACGCCGCAGCTGTGAGTGAGCTTATGGGTGAGTACGTGCATGGCCAAGGCAGGCATGCTGACGTACGCTTTACCACAGTGGATGCACTTTTTGGCCGATTGCGAATCTATGCTACGGTGAGTCTGCTTGTGCCGTGAGAGATTCGAGGAGGTGGCGTATTGCTTGCCTGAAAAGATAACGAATTGATAAAGCCGTTAAATAAGGTCCGTATACCGATTATTAATATAAAATAATTCTTACCACACTCGCAGCAGACGTATCGGCCCACCCTTGGTGCTTCTGGAGGTTCTGCTGTCTCGGCTTCCGCCGAGGGCTTCTGCGGTGAGGTCTTCTTGTTCCTGGAGCGTCCATCAGCTACTAGCAGTGTATCATAAGTATAGGTAGCTGCTTTAACTTCGGATTGCTCCGTAATAGTTTGCACCTCCTTGTCTCGCATGGGTTGAGAGTTTGGATTGTTATTCTCAATATCACTGCTGCATTCAGACGCAGGTGGCGTCAGTGGGGGCGCTTCCAGCGGTTGAGTTATGATCGACGGAATGGACGGGGTGCTGTAGGTGAATAATATCTCCTGGACCGGAGACAACGGTATAAAAACACCACCAGAAGCTTGCTGAACTATTGCGGCAGCCTCGTACATGATGCTCGTAGGCTGTGGCTGATATATGGCACTAGCCAGGTCGATAGAGTTCACCTGATAGACCGGTTGTTCCGGTTGATATACCGTCATCTCCTGGATATCGGTAGCTGGCGATTCGATGACATTCTGTGGACCCACCGCCACGCTCGGTGGTGGTAATGGGGGTAAAGATCTAGAAAGCTCTAGGAGATCGTGTGCAGCTTCGGTTTCCGCGGCGGACCTTTCCTTAAAAATTGCCATTTCCTGAACCACTAAGGTCGACCTGGTCTCAGTGGTTTCCTCGACGCCGGAACATGACGTAAGCTCGGTCGAAAGATTATCCTCTCCATGACCAGGCTTATCCACCTTTTCCGACACAGAGAAACCTGTCGTAATGTCATCCTTATTCGACACCAATCCTCTAGGTGATGTCGTCCTTATCCCTTCTGAAGACGACAGCGACGCCGTCGTTGTGCTGATCGTTTGCGATACCCCAGGCATCTCTACGACACTGCTTGTATTGCTGGTGACAGTCGACGTGCAGGTTGTCACTCCTGTCGTCCTGACGTCTAGCTGAATTGACGAGGAGCATCCTGACGAATCAGTCACATCCTCTGGTGGCAGCTCGACGCCATCGGTTCCCGACGATACCGCATGCCCCTCAGCTGTGGTCTCTTTCTGCTGCGACGTCCGACAGTCTAAAAAAAAATTATTTCATTTTTCTATTACAATATTTCTCTAGGATCTGGTTGCCTATTGGAGCCCTGGACTATTTTAGCATACAGTCGTAGCATTAGTTGTGCTAACGATAATTTTGTGTCAGAATTGGAGGAGCTGCAGGGAGGAGCGTTCATGGCTCGTAAATACGATCCTTCAGGAACGTTGATATTCACTCTCTAGGTTCTCTATAGCATTTATATCTATACGTGGCAAGAGACAACTTCAGTGGGAAATAGGTGCAAACGCTGAATGAGAGGCAACGAAGGATGGTTGACATTTCGAGATAGATATAGACATACGTTATGAGTAAGACATGGAGAAAGGGTAGTTTTGATGTAATTGCTCGAGTGCGAACAAAATACCTGTTGAGTCATTTGCATATTACAGGAGCTGTGATATTTTCAAAGTTCCATGACTTAAGTCGCGTCACGATAGGCTTGGCAATGTTAATCTCTCAGGACTCGTAAAAGCTAATCCATAGGTAAATTCTTGATGCCTTGGTACAGCACAGGAGCGCATATACGTGAAAGCGTGTATCTTTATAAACATCAGAAAATGCATTATCCAAGTTTCCCAGCTGTAACGTGCTTTGTGCATACAGAAATGAAAGTAATAATTCTTAATTAAAAAAATAATAAAGCTATATCCGTTATATAGGAATTTTATGTAGGTAGCCCTTTGTCTGTTAATCGTAATGTTATTCGTGGACCAACTACTTGACGTCATCCTGAGTATACCTTGCGCAAGAGGAGGTGCAGCAACGCAGGCTTCTACGGCCGAGAAGGATGGCTGCGTCGTAGCTGTTGGCGACGGTGTGTTCCTTCCTCGTCCCCAGCTTTCAAATCCTCTGGCAACGCTAGTTATATACTTGTTGCATAGCGCTTTCTTCACCATATAACACCGCGGCATCTTGATTCAATCCTTTTGTTCCTTTTGGCGTTACTTTGCGAACACGTTCGAACTGGTATAAAAGTGTAAAGGTCGATCCTCCAAGGATCCCCAAACCTCTTGAGAAGGTAAACGCGTATAGTTTTTTTTCAAGTATAATAGCTTCCCATCTTTATTTTCCCTTAAGAAGTGAAAAGTCAGGGCGATTTCCTATCTCGACTCTCAGTCTCAGCAGCAGCTCTCGTATATCCTTGTTATATTTTCGACTACAAGAAAGTCATCGAGCTCCCGCGTCCTCCACCGGAATCTTGATAAATTCGGTAGGGCTCGACGAGACTTTTCCGGATCCGGTTCAACGTATCTTCCGGTTGGGAAATCGCTACTTGAAATTCATCTCGCCGGTCATTTTGCATGGGATATAAATAATGAATCGTTTCGGTACGATTAACGATTCTGGTCCTTTGTTGTTGTTTCTGTATAGTCGTGACCGTCGGACGAGCCGGATATGCACTGATGAGAACCTTTGAGCCTCTCTTCACTTCCGTGGATTCATCAGCGAATTTCGACTCAGGTCTTCCCACGTTCTCCACAACAATCGATTCGTTTGCCAATAAGCTGAACCCACGTTAAACGGCTCCACGGCAACAATGAATTTTCTTGTATCTCACAGCAAATCGTAGAACAAGCCGAATACCACTTCCGGCCTAAAATTCGTAGCCCACGTAGCACGTATAGCGATGAACTCACTACATTAAATCTAAGTTCTCGTTGCACGATCGTGTTAAGTCGATTATTAAAATACGTTTGTTTAAAGTGAGCTAACAATCTTTACCTGCTCTAATTGGACTCGCGTATATTATAATACTCGTTATAACCTCTATAAACGTATAGTTTGCGGGGTAGTTGATTCCTTTACCTTGTTTAGTATTGCTTTCGTTGTATTCACGGGTGGAAGATTATTAACGTTAACGATAACGGTCGTACGCGTGCGTCTACATGCACGGGGATGCGTGTTCTTCTTATCAGTTTAATGCGAGCTTTCAAATATATATCTGTATATGTATATCTAGATATATCTATATATATACGTGCGCCGTCTGTTGTCAATTCGCGAATACGCGTAGAACGTATCAAAGCCTGGTCGTTTCCCTCGTGCGGACTGCATCTATTTCTCGAGTTCGGGGCAGCCGGGATCGTCGTCGAGGGTAGCGACGGCGGCGGCGTCGGCGTCGAGAGCGTCGGCGGTGGAGGAGGAGGCGGCAGCGACGAGGCGTCTTGTACTCGGGCGTGTCTCCTGATTTCCTCGCGATTCCACCATCCTCGTGAATATCCCGTTCGTTCCGCTGGTATTTCTCTTCTTGCCCTTAGCGACAACCACGACGACACCCTGCGGCACGTTACTTTTTCGAAAAGGTCACGGATATGCCGCAGGACGAGCAACAAGTTGGACAACAGGTCCGCGACGCCTTGTGGTCGATAACTCAACTTTCGTAGAAAGTGCTGAGTACTGACTCGCGCGACACACACGACACCACCGCAAACACAGTAAAGAACGTTCTTGCGCGCCCTTCTACGGAGTCCTCCTGAGGTCCGGTCTTCACGAGCTTCGGCCGATGGGTAAGATTGACCCGATGCACCCGGGTAACCCTGGTACACGGGTTAGGTACTCCGTTCCTTCCTGGCTGGCTGCCTGGCCAGACACGGGCCAGCTCGTGTCTCTCCCCGGAATACTGGGGTGGAAGCCGTGCGAGAGAGAGCGAGAGAGAAAGAGAGGTGGAGAACGAGCAGAGGCAGACAGGGACAGAGTGCGTGAGAGAGAGAGAGAGAGAGAGATAAACGGATAGCGAAAGGACGTATGCGTGAGCGAGAGAAAGAATGGAGCTTGACAGAGCAAAAGAATGAGAGACGATATGAGAGTGGCGGGGCCGCTAGTTTCGACGCGTAAAGCAGCACCGGAAAAGATCGTCGAGAAGCGCCCCCCGTGCGCAGCGGCACCGCGACGCCCGTCTCCTCTTCGTGGCGCGGTACCGAAATCCGTGGGCTTCACGATATCTCGAAGGTAAGAATACCACCTGTAGGTGAAGCAACAATTGTCCGCTGTATGCGGAGGGTAGCCCGACTACATGGCTTGTCCGGGTGTGGCTGGGGTGCAACTGTCGCGTCGCGGCGCCCCCGCGCGTCCATCGCGGCGCCTGCGTCTTCCGCGGGGCGAACCTCGCGTCGACGATGTGCCCATCGATTTTACAAGTTCGGCCCGAACCAACACCTGTTACCGCAGAGATAGTCAGCGGGCGAACTCTAATCGATAACGTTCCCTGCCGGACGATAGTGCGTCGCTTCGTATACGCTCTCTCTATGTACACACGCTTTCCCGTTGCCTGGCAACGGCCACCGCGCGGAAAACAATTAGCGTTCCTCCTGGTGCTGCCGTCGCCGATACTCGCTACGTTGACGTCGATGCCGACGTCGCACCAGCCGCGTCTGCTCTACCTCTGACTCAATTACTCACGAGACGTCCTTAGTGCGCTTGTTGTTTTATTTGACATTTTAACTCCTTATGGACACCCCAATTGGACACCGGATGCTTCGCCATGCTTCCGTCATACTTCTGGGGTAAACAAGGGATGACTCGTGATAAGGGAGTTTTCTATAGTCTTTCATTGAAGCTTTCGAGAGCGGCTTCCTTTGTTTTTGGTTTACTTGAAATCCCTTATACAAAGAATACCCATCTTTCGCGACGTTACTCGGCTTTGTCAAACACGTACCGGTCTGTCGAATGTATTCGACAATGTTTCCAAAGATTTCCTTCTTACGTTTACCTTAAAACTTTTCAATATTTGGTCATTCCCATCGAGAGAGGTCTTCTGGGACGAATACCTTGTAACGCCGATCTAAAACTTTGCGCTAACTTTTCCAGCTACCAGGGGGACTCTTATATCAAGTTTTCAGGAGTTCTCGGGACGGCTTACGCGCCGCAATGCTTTTCGAGTTCGAGACATCCCAGGACTCGGATTATTCCCTGCTTTCTAATTATACGCAAGAACCCGTACAACCCCTTCAATGTAAACAAGGGAAGTTCGCGATTGACGGAGAGTTTTACAAAGGCGAACGGAAGGAACAGACAAGAGGAAGACTTTTCATGGGATTAGCGGAGGTTGCGTTGTTTTCACTTTTTTTTTCTCCTTCGCATTATCCGATAGGTAACTACAACCTTCGTGCAAACAGGTGTCTCGCATTAAAGGACATATATAACGGGTGACACCTTTAATCGTGTATAGCTACAGGCCACACGAAAGCCTCCTGTTTACTTAACTACCCAGCATCCAGTTCCAGGGGTTCTTCAACCCTGGCTTGGAAATATCTTCATGAGCATCCCCCCAAAAAAATACAAGGGCAACATCGCACAGCGTAATATTTATAGCTTTGAAACTTTACGCTTTTGCTTCAGCAGACGCCATGTGGCTTTTACGTATCCAGTGTGCTTTGGCGCCAAATTCAAAACCAATTCGCAAAGTTCACCAGTATCGTACTGACGGTACGAAATTTTTATTTCACAAGAATCCGTGTCTATTTTTGTCATTACTCGACCCCTTTCTATGGGATTGCTTTTATTACGCGTAAAAGCACGGCTGTAAGTATCCAATAATTTCCGGATAGCAACGGATACGTAATAATGTAAAGCAATACTTGTGTGTATTTAGCTATAAAATGGTCTGTGGTTTTACATAAATATTTTTAAGGTACTGTAAACTTAATTCAAATATACGAACGAGCGTGTTCAAACGAACAGGGGTAGGTTTCAGAGTTCGGATCCATAGGTCAAGAAGGGTGTCAACCCTTGAGCACGTTTGCAACGTGCTAGAAGCCACTCTCTGCAACTCTGATCGTTAGTTCAGACCGAGTGAGACATACGTGACAAATAATTCATGATGGTCACAGAAGGTCCTGATTTAGGTCCTCGATTTCCTCAGGTTGTACCCTACGTGCACTGTCTAGTAGAAACCTAGCGAGATTCCATATACAGCACGGTAAACACGATAGGAGAGTTTTTCAAGTCGTGCAGGGCGAATCTACAGTGACACGCCACTGGCTCAGCCCACCCTAATCTCCAAGGAATATCTGAAAGGGGCGCAACGTTACGCTTATGTAAATTCGAGTCGATTCACAACCCCTGTACAGAATTCAGCATTGGATCGGCTTGGTACGACCTTTTCGTATTACTTATATACAGCAGAAATTCGAACCATCCTCTTGTTGGTAAATCTTATGAATTTTCGCATTTTCATATTTTTCCCCGACATTCCTGATATGGAAACGAGCTCACGGTGCAAATATGAGTACGAGCGCTGTAGGTAAGTCGGGCTGAAGTATCCACAGGTTGTTGACTTTCCTGGCCGTGTTTTCTGGGAGCGCGAAGATCGCAACTGGTGTGCCGCGACTAGCGCTGGTCGCTCGTTGGGGATGTGGCTAACGATAAATTTACGCTTCTGGAAAAGTTGATAAATCGAATTGCGCACGAGAGTCGGAAATAAAGTGTCCCCAGGCTTAGTCGGTACGCTCCCTTGGGAACGTTTACTGTAGCGGGGAAATTTACGCTATGCGATGTCTATATCTATATAGATAGTCATCTCGAGAAAAAGGATAATTTCACGTTGCTTGTTTTTTTATACGTAAGAAAAGAAGTAAGAGGATACAGAATAAGATGAGATCGGCGTGCTCGCTATGGAACGCGGTTCTGGTATTATCACGATAGCTCGTATTTCAAGTGTAACCCTTTGAACGCGCGAAGTTTCGTTAATGGCACTGGGTACGATCGATAGCTAACGAGCCACGTAAAACTGATTACTTTCGGATGCTTAACTATGGAAAAACACTCGGTCCACCGGATACGCTCCATTTTTGAGCCGGACGTCGATCGATCGCCAAGTGTACCGGTCCTCTTTTTGGGTCAACATCATGCACCTTCGTCATAGACAATTATTAGATGCCGTCATTCCGAAGAAATTTACGACTTTGACCTTACTAGAGACTGATGAAAAAAAAATCTACTTTATATTCCAAACGTACGACGTGAATATTACTTTCGTCCACGAAGGATTGAGCATAAGGGAGGTATCCGGGTGATGGAGGTTGTGTCGAAAATCGTGGTGTGACTGGATATCTGAAGGGTTTTGGCGGATGAAGGAAAGCGTTGGCATAGGGTCAGTAGACAGGACAGGAAAGCCAGTAGGATATTCGATAGGAGCTTGGGGTGGCAGTAGTAGTGCCACCTCATCCTGGCACGTGGGGCGCGACCAGGTGTTGCCTCGGCGTCGGGTCGATGCGGATCGTTGACGCATGCGTCTATTTCCCCTCTGGTCTGGCCGTAGCTCCTCTATTCTCTCGTGTTCGTGGTGATTCCCCACCCTGGTCACCCCTCTATAGTCGCCCCTATCGCGGAAGAAGAGCATTCCCTTTGCCGTGCTACCCCTGCTCGTACTACCCTAATGGCGTATACCAGTACAGGAGGAGCATGCTCGCTCGAGAGAACGCGCTAGTATCACCACCACCACCACTGCTACTAGTATTCGCAGAGGCAGCAGCGACAGCCACTACCACCACCACCATCACCACCACCACCACCACTACCCTCGGAGCAGCTTCAGGGGAGCCGCAACGGAGGGACAAGAGGAGTCAGAGCGAGAGCAGTAGAGCGCCGTGCCTCGCCACCGGCAAACAGTCGCACCCCATTTCGCGTATCCGAAACCACCCCTGTCGAGAGCCAGAGCCGACAGGGAGCCAACGAGGGTGAGCGAGGTCGGCGAGGAGAGGCGCGCGGCGAGGAGTGGCGAGGGTAGTCCTGGCGAAGGAAGAGTGGCAAGAGGAGAGTGGCGTGAAGAGTGAAGAGAGGCAAGCAAGAAGGCAGTGAGGTAGCCAGGAGGGTATGCAGGCAGGCAGGCAGCCAGCCAACTAAGCAAGAGAGGCAGGCTACGGCAGTGACGTCCCTGGGTGACTGGCATGGTGGCGGTGCTGCTGGATAATCCTCGCTGAGCCGATGACGAGGTCCCGCGGCCTGCTGCCACCCAAGCCGGCCACGAGTTCCCTGAGGAAGCTGTTATTCCGAGCAAAGCGCCGACGAAGACGGCGGCGTCGCGGCGACGCCGACGCCGGTGGTGGTGTGCCTCGCGCGTGATAAGCGGGCAAGATGCCGCGGTGTCTAATGGCCAAAAAGTGGAAGGCCTATCCGTGGCCGGATCGGGAGGATGACACTGTCGAGGAACCTCATCTACAAGATCTCGAGGATCCTGCAAGGCTTGACAAGCGGCAACAGCAACAGTCCCCGCAACAACAACAACATCAGCAACAGAGTCAGCGTTCCGAACCTGAGGATGAAGAAATCGACGTGGTGGGTGACGCCGATAATCGAGCATCGCAAACCTGCTGGGGACCTCATAGTCCTACCGCCGGAGCCACTGCTCCAAGTCCACCGCCTCTCAACGCTTCTGGCGCACTCTACTACCACGGTGAGTCCACCATATCAGAAATGCTCTTCGATCCTCTAGTTCGTACCCTCAAACCTAATCAAGCCACGCCCATACTGCGTTCTTTCTGGCTATCCTACGTCTTAGCCACTGTGTCCTGTTCGAATCCTTATCTCTGACCCAGTATCATCCTTCTCTTCTCATGCTACGCTTTGAATTGAATCATGCGTGGAAGTGCAGGCGACACACCCCCTTCTTACACGGACCCTCGTACACACTGTGCACAAGTCATACGTGGTTACTCCACACATTTTTCTAGTTGCTAGATTATTCTGACGCAAGTCACCAAGGCGGGATACCTTAGGAGAACTGGACAGGGACGTAGTAAGGCTGATGGTGCCCCAATCAACAGTTCACTTAGTCTTCTTCACCCTGAACGTACCACTCACTTCGGTGCCTTCAGCCTAAGCTTGCGAATGATAGTTAATCGATTAATAGGCTCAACACTCCAGTAGACTTTGCGTCTTGTCGAGTATATCAGTTCTCCTAGAATCAAAATGGTGTCCGTACTTCCAGCTAGAGAAAACATACGATTCACTACGTACCTACACACGTTTTTTAGGTTATCCATGTAGTCCATCCTCTCTGGGATTATTCTCCACCTCCCCCTAGAACACAGACAATTTCCGTACTGATTTCATGTTACTCTTACGGGGCACGTATTACCTGCCTGCATACGCGTACTAGCCGATGACTGTTCAACAAGTGGGCAGTTACTCGTAAGAGTTCGTTACTGCGAATGTTTGTAAATCACTCGTATAACAAGAAGAGTTTCTTGAAAGTCTGAATATCCATATCCACTCTCGTTAATTCTTCATACAGCATAAACTTGGTTCTTACCAAGAAGCCTCGGGGGTGTCCTTTACCTGTAAGCCAAGTTTTTACACAAATTAATCGAGAGCAAAGTCGTTTACGTAAATCTTACAAAAATACATCCACAATTTTTTTTTATCCAGAAAATATCAACAGTCGACCAGAGCGTGAAGTGTTCATTCGACATTATTGATCCTTTCCCCTCCTGTTGATGACATGCACATCTAGATACATCCACTCCGTTGACTTCCTTTTATTTCAGCCAATGAGAGAAGCGCAGCGAGAGATCGATCGTAGGCAATTTTGTAATACGTTTCTTTTCACGACGAGGAGAGAGAGAAAGAGAGAGTGACGGAAAATCTGGAGAACAAGACGAGGAAAGAAAGAGAGAGGGAACGCTAAGAGAGCAGAGAAAAAGAAGGAGAAGAGTGATCGATTTCTACCCTTCGCTTTCTCGCTATTTTTACCAAGTGTCGCAGGAGATTTTCCTCGTTATAGGGGTCGAAAAAAGGGAGGACCTTCGATTTGGGGATGAGAATAAAAAAAAAGAGTTTCGGTGGATTGATGCTAATGAAAAAGAGAGACGAAAGAAGGGAATTAGGTGGGACGAATGGACGTTGTATAAAAAAATTGTTGATAACCTACCACGATCACGCGTATTAAAAACGGCGATACGATATTAATTGAAGTTGCATACACGGTAGCGTTTAGCCAGAGGGTCGATGGTGCGCAACGCGCTACTTGTATATAACGTGCAACAGATACACGGTGAGATTATTTTTTACGCCAGGCTAATGGGCGCACATGGCACAAACAGCTGTTGTTGGTTGCAGGAAATGAAATGCTGCGGCGAAGGTGATTCATGAACTTACGTATTCATGGGGACCAGGTTGAATTTATCGGTGGATTTTAATTCCGTCGCCCGGAACGATTTTTGAGCTCGTGCTCTGCGCGAAAGTGGGATACGAAAAAATATATA
>NW_014332881.1:1646193-1829943 GCF_000341935.2 Cephus cinctus
TCTATATACACGTAACGTGGGGATATGTATTACGTTATATAGGTATATGCAATGCTTTAATTATCCACCTCGCTAAATCGTAACGCGCGCAGCTGTAAGAATAATTTATGGGCTTTTCGAGAGTGCACGGGGCTCCCAGGAAACGTACTCTAAATTCTCACAACGGAAGCCCCTCGTATTCGGCGGGGACATTTTGACCTCCCCTCGCCCCGATTTCTATCGTACAGAGCCGGTCGATAAGGACACTCATCGTTCAGGGTATTACTTTGGCAAGGGGATCAGAGGGTAGAGGGTCTCGAATTAAAATCCCAAATGAGAAAGACGAAGGAACGAGTCCGTGAAATGAGAAGGGTACCACCGAGCTTTGAAAAGGGAGGGCGAAATGCAACAGTTCGATCGAGTCCCTCGCTCTCGGCCGCCATACTTTGGCTGGGTTCTTTCGCGCGTCAGCAGAATGATAGTGAAATATGTGCAGCATGAGAATTGGTGCAGTTATATCATATGAGGCCAATGTGGGGTGGTCTACTGCAGTGACCACCACGACCGATACAGCTGCCCCAATTCTAGCCTGGGTGAAGGACTGTAGCCAGGCGATGCGGCTTTGAGAAACAGCTGGATGATTTTGTCGCCGGCTTGTATGCACGCCCATCGGCTATTAACGAACGAAATATAGGTCTTACGCGGTAGCCCTCACTGCTACAGGACCTTGCTTCGGTTTCAGGATACACGCACGAGACGTGGATCAACCACGAGGAACCGCCAAAATATGCTACCCTCCGCTCAGCCGCTGAACTCGCCAGTCCCGTCATGCCTCCTGCTTCTCCGTCGCACCAGCAACATCAGCAGCAGCATCCGCATCAACATCAGCAGGATATCGGAGGTGCGGCCGCGTCCCTACAACCCACAGGGACGCTCACCCTACCGCCACGGAAGAGTCTCTCCATGTGCTTCACGAGTACAGGTACGGCCCTATCCTTACCGCCCAAGAAGAAAGATATATATCGTCCCTATAGTCTGCAACCGGAAATACGTACACCGGCGGAAGAGGATCTATCGGCCGCTCAAGCGATTCTTGATCTGAGTGCATCACCAGCAGCTCCAAGTCACTCGGTCTTCGTGCACACTCTGTCGCCAGCTCCGCAGCCACCGCAACCGGTACCGATACCGGTTTCTGTCCTGGTACCAGTGCCCACCTCGCAGAGCCCACCGAGACAGGAGCAGAGCGTGACGCCTCAACCGCAGTCGCCGGAAACCGCCGAAGCCGGGAACAAGACGGTAGCCTATACCTACGAGGCCTTCTTCGTCTCCGATGGTCGCTCGAAACGGCGCTCCACCAACGCGGCTGTACCGGACAAGGAGGCTGCTCAACCGGACAAGCCAAAGTTCACCTGCATCGAGTGCGGCAAGCAGTACGCGACCTCGTCCAACCTCTCGCGACATAAACAGACACATCGCAGCCTAGATTCTCAGTCGGCCAAAAAGTGCATCCACTGTGGTAAAGCGTACGTCAGCATGCCTGCCCTGGCCATGCACGTACTCACCCACAAGCTAGCTCACAGCTGTGGCGTCTGCGGTAAGATGTTCTCCAGGCCCTGGCTACTCCAAGGTCATCTGCGTAGCCACACAGGAGAGAAGCCTTACGGGTGCGCACACTGCGGCAAGGCCTTCGCCGACCGTTCGAATCTTCGAGCCCACATGCAGACCCACTCGGCTGACAAGAATTACGAGTGCTCGCGCTGTCACAAAACGTTCGCACTCAAGTCCTATCTGAACAAGCACTTGGAGTCGGCTTGTCTCCGCGACGAGGAACTGCAGACCTCAGCATCGTCACCCGGAAGCGCGAGTGCGACACCCGACGGCGGTCCGATGCAACCGAGTTGCGGCTTGTAGCACCGTGGCAAGGGCAACCGGAAGCGGATGTGTATCAGGAGAGCCAGGTGGACCAGGAGGATCAGGATGGATGCTGAACGCGAGCAACTTCACAAGGAGAGCTAGCGGATGATTGTAGAGGAGAAAAAAGAAGGTTTGCAGTAAGTTAAGTAGAAAAGTGCCAGTAGAGAGATTATATAATATTATAAAACGTCCAGTAATTTAAGTAACATCGAACAGTGACGTCCACACTGCATCTAGTCACTCTAGTCGATTAGAATATACATAGTCTATTACTTACTAGTACATCCAGTCTAGTCACGTTGGTTAAAAATATTTACTTAGCTGCCTAAATCTAAAGGAAGTACGACGATTCATCAATAAATATATATATATGTGTATATAATATATTATACATATATATAAATATATATATGGTGTGTGTATACGTTACTCATATGATATGCATTCGCACGGGTATATGTATATACCAGTTAGCTAACAGAATATAGTATATCCGTACGTATTGCGCATGCGTAATTCTATACATACGCGTACTTAGGCAAATTTCAAAATAAACGCGTAATATTGTTATACACATATTTTATAGAGGCAATATAACGAAAAAAAAAAAATTACGACACGTACGGTCAAAAGCAATGTTTCGACACAACGAATTATATACATAGCGGCGAACATCGAAATCCCGAATAACTTAGCTTCGGCAGAAATTGATCGTCGTACCTTAATTAAACCCAAAGATACCATAGCATCGCGTTTACATAGCTGCGGAATTTCACGCAATTATCCAAACAGACCACGAACGACAACCAGCGACGATTTCTCGTGCGCGGAATTGCCATTCGAGTTAACAGGATTGTATATTCCGTGGCGTAACACGGGAAAAAGTCAATTACGTTATATCGGTGCTTGTCGCTATCTTCCAACGTTTTTCATTTTGCCCGTTAAACTCCACGCTACTTCACTTTTCTTTTATTCCGCGATATCCCTGCAGCCTCGTGAGCCCTTGCTCGTCACTTCGAATAGTCGACACTGTTTATCAAGATCCTACGAAATCCCACGTGAATAGATATCTGTATCAACCCGCCGAGAAATAATTGTATCGCATGTACAGTAGACAACACTATGGCATTGCTATTCCCGTTATCGCAGCTACTACTCCATTTTGTTTGTTTAGCTCTTGACAGTCCTATGCGCATGCGCGCCGTGCATCATGCCGAATCGAGTCTTGCATTTAGTCTGCCTCGTTCGAGAAGGTTCTGTACGATTATATTGAGAGTCTATGATCTATTATTAGAGCAATAAATCTAAGCAATACTCGCATTAGACGATTACGCGTGTCACGCGGTAAGAGGAGTTACATAATTACGTATTTAATACATAATAAAAAGTAGAAGAAAAAAACTCTCGGAGTCGCCGTTCTCTGTAAATACGAATGGCAGTTACGTTTCATTCTGTTTCCGTTTTATTTTTTCTATCATAGGAAATATTTATATTTATATATATTTATTTGTCATATTTATTACTAGTCATTTCCATTGTATTTGTAATATTTATTATATTCATTTGTATATTTGTCACTGATGCATTATATCTCTATGGCACTCCTTTCTCAGTACTGTTTCACCTACGGTCGCGATATTATTACATCGATACAACGATTACATGCAACGATCGATATTTTCCTTAGGGCATTCTTCTTACGTGCTATATTTTAATGCGCCGTTGATCGACCAAACGTGGGTAAATTATCGTTAATCAACGATCCAACTTTTGTGTTTGTATTGTTTTGCTGTTAATTTTTTTTTTGTCTAACACGAGTCCGCCATCTTTGCCAAGCGGAATGTTTTTAGCTGTTTGCATACAAAAGGAACGATTTCGGCGTGAAACTAACTAACGACACCTATGCCAGGAGCAGTGTACATATTTATTGTCCATTTGGCAGCGAATGTGAATACGTAAAGTAGATTGGATATTCTCAAAGTAATATTCGAGAAACGAAGTTAGCGGGCATAGAAAATTACGTGTGGAAAAGGACTCGCGTTACCCTAGTATAACGACCATTGCCAAAAAAAAAAAAAAAAATTAAATCCTTTGGATAGTGAAAAAAAAAGTATCACATGTTAAACTAAAAATATTTTTCATGATTTTTATTTGGCTAATCTACACGCCAAATACAATATACCTGAAGGAATGACGTAATATTGAAGACATATTGGAAGCACAAAAAAAAAAAAGGTTTGAAAAATTTTCAATTAATTTCATCGGATGTGACTTTACTATAGAATTTGATATTATAGTCAAAGTAATATATTCTACGAGGAAGTTGAGTCGTTATTCCCGCGAGTCCTTTATGAATGATATAGAAAGAAGTAAAAGAATGCCAAGAGAGAAGACGGAACCCGCGAAAGTTCAAGCTCAACCCTGTTATCATAAATTTGATGTTACTAGAGGTGCTCAAGAAGTGTGTACAAAATATAAATGAACAACATTAAATTTGATGGTATATTTATTGATAAACGGGAATTATAGTGGTAGAGTTATTGGGTACGGGGTCTCGAGCAAAACTTATTCTGTACATACTTTATATGCTCCGTGGGTTATAAAGGTATCGTACAAAATTAAGCTTCCATTTCTTCTGGATTACGTTGAATTAAAAGGTCGCCGCGACGTGCACCGACGGAAATACGTCGTTCTTCGAGTCTCTCAAAATTTGCAAAATATTTTCACGAGAAATCACAAACACTACGTTTGTATATTATCGAAATATAAATTCTCGAATCTCTTCTGCTTGTTCGAGTAAACCGCGTATCTTTGCGAATAATTTTACGAATTTTTTTCAATTTTTCACGGTACAGCCAACCCTCCAAAATGACAAAAAACGTAATTTGAAGTAATTAAAAAATTACAAAAATTTGATAAAAATTTTCCAAATATCATTTTTGACGACTGTCCTTTCGTAGCTTCATTACGTTTCACGATTAGCACAAAGTATATCTATATGAATGCTACAGTCGCATAGGCATTGCTGTACACATTCGTAATTGCGAATAACAAGGCGAACTTGCAACTGGCGACAAACTAATTTTCTTAGAAAATCTTAAAACTTGCTATACTTTTCCTCGGGACTTTCCGCCTGGCTTCGTAACACTTAACAGTCTCTCTCAAGGGGCCTCTCGTTCCTCTGTGCTTCTCTCTAAGATTATAAAGCTCGATTATCATCGAGAGTCCGAAAAAGCGCCAAATTTCAAAATTCTTTATGGCGTCTGGAAACAACACCAATTTCACGTGATACATATTACTACTACAAATTTTTAATTATGTCGTGGTTGCGTGCTAGCGTGTGAATTGAGCTTTACCTTCGCTTCATCTAACCTTTGATTAATTTACCATTGAAATATTACACGAGTAATATTTTCACTACTGAATTCCCATAAAGAAAATTATGATCGGACTAAAAATATATACACAGTCATTCGTTAAAGTCATCAGGAATAATAACTCAAAGTTCGCTGCGTTACGTGACTGATCGCAGGTCTACAAAGAAAACAGCGGATCACAGGCATAGCGTGATCCACGTAAATTTCTCCATATTTTAGAATATAATGAAAAAGTTTGATCTTGATATTCCGCGTGTACGCAACCATCGGGAATACCGTCCCGCCGGATGTAATTCAGACAGGAACAAGGAGGTTAGAGATGAAAATTGAAGGATATAGGTAAACGAGTAAGGTTATTAGAGGCGGAGTATGAGGAGGAGGAGGGGGAATAAAAAAAATGAAAAACTAAATAAAATAAACGAAATCGTCAGACTGATGCACTTTCCGAGGGAACATTTTGATTTATCGCCCGCTTACTACGAATGTACGCGCCGTAGAATATATATACATATATATATATATAACGCGAAACTTTGCGACCATAAATATATTGTATGTATATCGTACCGATTGCAGAACTTTCGACTCCGTCGACGAATAATAAGGATGCGCTTAAAGGGAGAGCATGACACTTAGAGAACGATGTGTTCAAATAGTCGTAAACTTTAAGTAACATTTAACGTGTAATCGCGTGATTGCGGGCTTTAACATTAGCGCGATAAGCTTCACTCTGATTTACGATTAGACGCGCGCGATTCTTTTTTTTGTTTTACGTAGACCTTACTTGCATTAGAGAAAGGCCATTCGGTGGCTCATTTTCATTATTCTTTATTCCTGCCTTGGATGAAAAAAGAAATGATAGGATTCGCGTGCGAAAACGCTCATGGGATCGTTCTGGAAAGTATTTCGCGTGAGGAACGTATAGGATAGTCGCGGCCTGCCACAACGTCAGTTTTCCGAACTACTAACAGAGATTTGATATTTGACTAATAATTGATTGAGTATTTTTTTTTTTCACGAAAAAAATGTAAAATAATATAAAATAAAAGTAGAATGAGTATACTGCGAAAAAAAAAAAAAAATGGTGGCTCGCGACGGTACCAGAGATACTTTCGACAGTCAAGCACTAGGCTCGTCGTCTTGGGAGTCGTTGATGGCAATGGGATTGAAGATTGAGGACTGAGAGGCAGGAAGATTTAATGCAAATTATACAAGCAATTTGCATGGGGCTGCATTAGCTTTCGTGAAAGGGCTGCTCGGTACGGAAGTTATCAAGGTCGCAATGTCATAGGCCCAGAATAGGAGACGCGCTGTTAAAAAAGAGAAAAACGTAAATCTACGTATCCGGGGATGCTCGTGTAACGGTGACTCGGAACAATGAAAAAAAAAAAAATGTTATTTAAAGGGATAAAATTTCAACTCTCCTTGACAACGAAATCGTGTGATCCAATAAGTACGTCTTGATGAGGACTGTTGAGACGCGATGTTAGAACAATTAAATAAACGAGAAAAAAATTGACCCACTTTGCGCAACATCAGAAATGAAATGGCGAGAAAAAGTGAGGAAAAAAGCAAAAGAAAATAGGGAGAAAAAGCATCGCAGCGCCTCGTATTTATAAAAAGACAGGTAACAAAGGACAGAATAAGATACGATTCCCGGGTAAGCCCTCGCGCTAACACGAGGATCAGAAAGAGAAAAAAAAAGGAAAATTCTATACGCGCACATTATTTATTTGAGAGAACGTCGTGTACATATGATATATACGCGTAGACGTAAAATTACGTTAGACACTTACTACGTAATGTATAAGAGACATGATGAATAACGTTACTATAGGTATTAATTATTAAACTGGCAAGAGCTGGGTCCCCAGTGGGCCAATATTCGATAAATATCGGTGTGACACTTTCCGTTAAGTTATCAAAACTAACTCTAGTCATGTGTTTCTTTGGATGTGACAATGTCGTCCGATTCGATGTGCATAAAATTGAGTCTACGTTAATTCGGACTCGACGTGTACGATACTACCTACTATTACCTAAAACGCTATTACGTGTTTTTTATTTATTTAAATTGTCGACGGCACAATTGGAATCTCGATTTAAAAAGAGAAACTTCGAAAAGCACTACGCGAGGATTCTACGATTTTCGGTATCAGAATACAATTAACGGAATTACAAACACATTCCGATCTACTCAAGATTATTTTGTGAATCTTTGATTAACGTAAAACAAAAACTTTGGATTTTACTCCCAGTACCTTTGTGCGTCGATGCTGACAAGTATTTGAAAACAAAAGCACAGATGGCGACACTGGACGTTACCGACACCCGCCGATCGTAGTCGAATAGAAGCGGTCGCGACACATTGCGCAAATTATTAGCGATATATATGGAACTCGTGGTGTCTGTCTATATACGTAATGTAATATTTACCGTTATCCTCGGGAAGTCAATTTTGAGATAACGAAGACGAAAAGAATCGAGAATTCTTATGTAGATACTGGAATGAATCTCATTCCTTAACCTCTTACGTCAATATTGTCTGTGTCAATTTTACTACTGTCTCTCTTAAGTGTTCCGAATTTCATGGCGATCGATACACTCTACGGATTCTCTGTAATCTCGGCTGTATGTATAGGATACACGACTACGCGACGTTCAACTTGGAATACGAATTAATCAAAACAGCCGTAACGAAGCGACTGTTTGTGAATTGACCGCCATGTTGAATGTACAGCGAAGAGAACAGAGTAGCAGGGCAACCAACCTTGCATAAATATAAAATAAACAAAGAAATGTGTCGCGCCGCCAAAATGCTTGACTATTTGAATATTTACGATCGGCTTGGTGTATCGGTGCGATTGTAACAAGACGAGAGGATTGAAACGAGTGATATAAAGAAAAATTGGGCAAACCAGTAGAAGATGCAAATGAGCGTCCGAGAAACAGGTTAAATTAAATTCCAGAATTTCTATTGCCCCCGTTAATACGTTAATTGGCAAATAGTGAAAGGACCTGTAGCTATGGTAGAAATTAATCAATTATTAACATAGTCGATCTAACGTTGCACAATTTTGATTCTCAGTGACGTCATACACTTGAAATTCTGCTCCAACATTCAAAGGGACTCTTTTTTTCTATACTAATCTACTGCTGGCAGTACCGTCCATTATGAAATTCTACTCGCTCGTTTCATGACGAAAAGGAAAGGAAATTGAATTATCTAACCTTACTGTACTTAAAGGAGAAATACTTGCGTATCGAAACACAATATCTCTAAACTATTGTAAAAGGTATTGTACGTTCAGATTCCACTTCGTCGAACTGTGCCTAGATCATGTATGATTTGGCAGCATACGCGTTAAAAAATCTCAAACGATCCTGTAACACGGATAAATCGTCAGAACAAGCAACAAGATCGAAAACCAAAGATAATATTCCCTGTGGATAGCTTTAGTGTTATTGCGAAATAAAAAAAAAAGAAACGCATAAGTAAACCAAGAAAAATCGTGCACAAGTGGTAAAGACGTTCGCAATTAATAATACTGGCCTTTCGAGATGGCCAGCTCTTCCTTTTCTCAAATTTTTCCTAAAAAAAAAAGACACGAACACGTTAATGTCTCACATTCTCCGTCTTACTTATTCCCAACTCTGTTTCTTCGTACGAATGCATCTTCTTGCACAGCGTACCTGTAACTTATAAATCTTCACTCTTTGTCCTGCAAGTCAATCTATAGAAGAATCTTCGTTTAATGGAAAGTTACGAGAGAGATCGAAGATGATAACAAAAACCAAAAAAATATATATATATGAGAAGTAAAAATTGGTGGAAACACACATATGTGCAAAAAGTGCCTACATTCCAAGTTATTCTCTTAGTATCGATACATTCCACGAGTATGGCAGTGTCAATTACCGTTTTGGATAAAGAGAGAAAAAGAGAGAGAAAAAAGCAATATCCAGAATGATTTGAACGGATAATGATAACGGATAATGAACGATGTTTTACAATAAAGGTATATGGCTGGCAAATGGTAACGGTGTTGATGATCACGATTACGATGAGAATTAATTATTGATTATGATTATTGATTATGATTATTGATTGCGAACCCAGTTTACGAGCTAACCCTTACGCAGTGACGTTAGACGGATGTGATATAAAAGTAAATCTAACCTATAATGCATAGAAGATATTATTAATAACGAATACGCATTGTGATACCCCTCGACTGATATTTACAGGATATTGTTCCGATTGGATGTCCCAAGGAAGCCGGGGTATTCAAAAGCAATAATGACGTAGGCGGACCCTTTCCGGTCGCGGATCGGGACCGATAAAGATAGGATGAAATTAAATAATTATATTACGAGTATGATTATTATGGTAATGCCTAAGGTAATAGAACTTATTAAAAAGTTAGTAGGCTTTTATAACGGCGTAACGAGTATACATGATAACAAGGCGGAATGATTACAATGTCATACGTTGTTCGGTAGATGAGAATGAGTATGAGAGAGAGAAAAAAAAGAGAAAGATAAAGAAACGGTTTGTCGTAGATTCAAGTAAAACGTATCCATATTTTATAGCTTTTACTTAAAAATGCAGTACACGCAAATATAAAGTTAACTATATTTATAGAGATATGTTGATAACGAGAATGAAAAGGTAAAAAAATATAACGAGATATTAAATTATTATTAACGAAGTAGAAGCAATATTACTCATATGCATACGTACATACTTGCATTATTATTATCATTGCAATTATTGCCATTATTATTATTATTATTATTATTATTGTGATTATTATCATCATTATTATTACGATACGTAGCATTCAGCGAAAACGGCAAGAAAATAAAGAGATAAATAAAAAGTAAGGAATACAATAAAAATACTTTGCATGACTACGTAGGGCTATACTGCCGCCGAAGCAATACAAAGAGCAATATAGAGGTTAAAAGGTAAAGAAAAAAAAAAAAAATTGAATGATTAATAAGAATGAAACGGTTAACGACGTTTGAAATCTATAATGGACGGGAGATATTTAAATGAAACAACAAAAAAAATATAATAATTAACGAATCGTAGGTATACACACGCTATGTACGACATTAAACTTATTCTAACCGTAGTGCTAACTATACTTAGCATTTACGTAGACGACACTAATGCCTAGAGTCGAGAGAATGTAATTGGATTTTTTTATCATCAGACACTCATGTTCGGGTGAAGATGACCAATGTTTGGCTTTTGCTCACGCACGACGCGACACGAGAGTGACGCATGCGCTCGCGCTTACGCACGTATTAAAAGAAAACGGAAAAGACAAAATAAAAGAAAAACGTTGCGTGCTCTCACCGATGACTGAAAAGTCCAATTAATGCGAGGATTTGCCTCCGAAGGTAGTGATATACGTAGAGTTAATAATAACAGGAAAAAAAAAACCTAGTAGTTCGCTAATGTATTTCATCGGGTCCATATATTACCTGGTCGTATGTGATTCTCCGCTTGGTATATTGCGTGTATCCGTCACTGACAGTTTGTTCTGGTAACGCCAATGCCACTGACAGCATTACTACTGGCAAGTCAATATATTTGAAAATTTATCCTAAACGCAAGCCATCAGCCAATCTCGTCCGTGCGACTAACCGTCTAACAGCTGACGTCTCCTGCAGCTACGTTCAGGTTGCCAGGATCGATTCTACACCCTGTCGATCTTATCCTCTTGCTATTTCTATCTACGTACGCCAGTGGAGTCAGTCTGCTTCGTCTGCTTACTCCTTGGTTACATTTCACCGCGAGAATCCCTTCGTACGCCATGTGGCTCTGTGCTGTGGCGGCAATGGCAGTGATGCCAACTGCGGAGAATCCACTATGGTGGGAAAGTACCTTTTGAAAGACGTAGTATATTAGCATGGTGTGAAAAAAAATGATAGTGACGCTAGATGATTAAACTTAAGCTTCTTTCTCATAAGAGAAACAATTATTATAACGAATATTTACATACGTTTGTATGATTTATAACTAGTGCTAATACAAAACTCCATTTGTCACCAAGAACCAACAAAAAAAAACATAACACACGACTCCACTGTCACGGACGTTCTATGAAAACCACTCAATCCCCTTCCCCATACACATTCCCTTCTATGGTTATTAAAAATGGTTGTGTTTCTTGTAATTCTGGTTTTTCACGTTTTATTCAGTCTGTACAGTCATATGCTTATGACTTGTTCTTCTTGTATTCTTCTTCTTCTCTGTATATCGGGCCTTTCCTCCAAAACGACTTACCTACCCCGACATGCTTCTAATAGTGTTGGATGGTAATGTTATAACAAAAGAAAAAAAACGTTAATTGAGCATTGTTATCTATGTAATACAACATAGGATGTTTTGTATTATATTTTCATAATAAATAGAAACGTAGAAAAAACGTATTAACTATATTCGTGTTATTATGTCTATTCCCCCTTCTTCACGATAATTCCAATATCCCATTCCTAATTACTGTACCAATATAAATACAGTTACTGTTTCTGCCTTCACGCATCAACGAACTCTAGGTAGAAACTCTCAATGCGATACGTCCGGAGTGGTTGTGGTATTTTCTTACGAATGACTTAAGGTAACCTAAGAGCAAAAAAAAGAACTAGCAATTGCTAGTCAGACGCCGGCTACCAGAGAATAATTTCGAAATTTGCCCTGAAATGTTCATGACGCGTAATATTACCACATAGCTTTTCACTTTCAATGATGGTCTAAGACTCTAGTGGGGATTTCTGGAGTGAAGCGTCTATATAGAAAATAAACAGTGATGGGACCAGCTGCAGTTGCAACAATGTTCCGGCACGTATTACCTCGAGTAGCATAAAGCTTTGTGCCCGTGATCGACAAGGACCAGCAGCTTTGCCTATAGAGTTGGTCACGTATTACCTCTCCACTCAGTGTACGGGAGCTGCCAACCTTGCCACTACTCCTTTTACAACCAGTCACCCATGCGAGTAAGTAATAAGGTTCGTGATAGAAATTAACGAAGTACCCTGCGCCAAGTATTTTTGATCTTTTATTAAATTTCTTTTTTTGATTACCATTTCTCATCAACCTTAACTTTTTACTGCTGGTAAAGGATATCATTGAATCTTTTTTCTCCTCCTCCTTCAATTTTGTTCTCCCTTGCTCTTCTTCTTATCAGTCTCCCATGACTTCCGGCAGATTCCCCACATCCGCCGCCCTCGTTTTACCCCTCTGGCTCTACAATCGATCTACATCCAACAGTCGATTGGCCCTCGTTAATCATGCAGGATGAGGTCCTACTTCGATTAAGCGCCGTTTTCGTGTGTGCTATCTACAAATGGTCGCGCAGGTAATCGATCCTGTTTACGATAGGAGACTACTACGTGTCAAGGTGGAACATATTGCCAGGGCTTTCCAAACGATCCTTATTACTCCAGGATCCTAAATCAAGAGTCTGCTAGGTGAACGAGAGGTAAGACATGTATGATGTAGTGCAAAGAGGAAATTTATGAGCTGCCATCTGTATTTTATATATGAAACTACATAGCATCATACTGATGAAAAAAATTGTAGAAATTTTGAATTTTCTAAACAATTAAAGACTGATATCAACACTGCGTAGTATTACAAAAATCAGCGTAACAAGTCAGTCGTGAATAATAGCAGCAGTTAACGCATGTTGTTCCAGTTGGATAACACGTAAGAGAGTTTCTGCAGGACAAGGAACATAAAATAATAACAGTGCATTTTGTATCAATAACAAGAATTTGTGTAACGAATATTATTGTCGAATTATTACCTGATAGAGAAAATCACGGAAGTCACTCGGTATCAGAATTCAGTGAAGTAAGGTATTCGTGCCTGTTTACACGGTACTTTCTGATGCCGTTTGCGTATTTGCCATGTTTGCGTTATTAGTGCTGAGTATCTATTTGGTATTTACCGAAGCTACACTTACGTCCATTATTGAGACCAGCAAGGGTTTTGTACAAGGAGAGATACTGGTCACAGTACTAAATTCTCTAGAGTATTCCTCCTTCAAAGGCATCCCTTATGCTCGACCTCCTCTTGGCCATCTAAGATTCAAGGTAACTCTAACGGTAGTGTAGGTACACTTAATTGATTCCGAAACAGTTATACGGTCCCTGCTTACCCAGCCTCCGATAGAGGTGGACCGGTGGGATGGGATACTTCAAACTACTCTGGAAGGTAGTCCATGTCCGCAGATAGACTTTCTGTATATGAATTTGACCGGAAGTGAAGACTGCCTTTACCTTAATGTATATACGCCGAAGGTAAAGTAAATTTTTAATAAGAAAACAACTTTTTATCAGTACATAGATCCTTTTGTTTTACCACAGACCTATTTCTACGACCTGAATAGGAATCTTAAGCCAGTAATGATATGGATATATGGCGGTTCTTTCAAATCGGGATACTCGAATAGTTCTCTGTATGGACCAGATTTTATTATCGAGCAAGGAATTGTGCTGGTTACGTTTAATTATCGTTTGGGTCCATTGGGTATTTTATTAAATACATAATGTTATTATTTCATAATTATCTTTAGTTATAAGTAAAATGAAAACGTTGGATTTTATTCTCACAGGCTTTTTATCGTTGAATCATCCAGCTGCTACTGGCAATGCTGGATTGAAGGATCAAAATTTAGTGTTGAAATGGGTGCGCCGAAATATTGCTAAATTTGGTGGTGATCCTGATAACGTTACACTTTTTGGCCAAAGTGCTGGCGGTGCAGCTGTAGAATATCACATGGTTTCTGACATGTCCCAAGGTACAACATTGTATTACCGCAGTAAAGAAAATATTTCTCCAGTCCATAAATTTGCTTCTATAATGCTTTTATGTAGCCTACCTCCGTTTATATGAAGTTTAACGATAAAATCGTGGAAATCCTAATATTATAGGGTTATTCCATCGCACGATTTCCATGAGCGCTTCTATACTTTCTTCCTGGGCTTTTCATTCGCCGACTCACGCCACTAAACGAGCTTTTAAGCTTGGAAATGTCCTCGGGATTGCTGCCACAACAAAGGAAGACCTTCTTCGGACTTTATACAAAATCCCTGCGTACGAGCTGGTAACAGCTTCTGAAAAAGTGAGCAAGGTAAGTGACTATCAACGCGATAAGTGACAAGTAATAACTTTACACATCATTTGCGATAACGCGTCACAAGAAATTTTGACACTTGAATAAGTCATTTTCCTATAAAAAAAAAATTCAAATACCGAATACAGAAATTTATGACCAACAAGATGCTATGTCGGTACAAAAAATATTCTTGTCTCTTTAATGATCTGCAGAATGTTGGTGTAGCACTTTATCTCACACTCATACTTTATTCATTTTTAAGTAAACATTCCGTTTCCTAATTTCCACAACTGTAGGTAGGACCCGCTTTTAAACCGACGTTAGAGAATTTTCGAGTCTCTTCGAAAAGCCAAATATTTCTTTCGGAGTGCTCCCTGAGGAAATTTGTCGCAGGGAACTTCAGTAAGGTGCCCCACATGATGGGATTTACAGCATATGAGACAATACTCTTTGCGACGGGTGAGTAATCCCATTTCACATCGAGACTGGATGAAAAATTGAACAATGATACATAAGATATTGTAAAATTTTAATATCATCCGTTAATCGTTTTTCTGTCAAACATTAGAAAATGCCAAGGAAACGTTACGTTCCGTATTATCATATTTCGGTCCATTGCCTTCTAAACTTTTTCCAAATTCGAAATACCTGCTCGATCCAAAAAACTCTAACGCCGTCTTATCAGATCCTACCATCATGAGTCTGATTAACGTAAGTTTCACGGAGACAGAAATAAGAGGAATCTTTCTAATAGATTTTCTTACATTCATTTTTCTATCCCCAGGAAACCTCGGATATCTTTTTCATAGCCGGCATAGACGCAAAGCAAAGATTACTCAATGCTTATGGTTCCCGACCAGTGTACTACTACAGATTGTCATTCGACACTAAATATTCGTTACACAGGTTATACTACAATATCGATTTAGATGGTAGGTATAAAAGCCAGTGGCAATTAAGAAATAGAATATTCGTCCAAAAGTACGTATGGATTGGCCCAGTTAAAATTATTCAAACCAGTCAAGCACCTCACTGTGTTTACACTTAACCAAACCATTCGTTATATAAGAAAATACAAGTTGTCAAATTATAATCTTTCACTCATATAGGTGGTCAGTTAAATATTTTTTTATTTAATGACACGAGTTTCAAGTTTAACGAATAAGTAACGAATGGCTGTCACGTGTAACGTAGCAATGAGACGGTTGGACAGTGTTATAAAATGTCGACGTTTCACGCCACTAATTGATTTGCGTTAATCCAATTGATTAAATAATATTGATACAGTGAGTCTTCGGTATTCTTCCTTATCTTGTTTTCATTTGTCTCTTAACGTTCTTATACCAACAGGCACTGCCCACGGAGACGATATAGCCTACCTCTTCTATACTACACTAACGGATATCCCATTCAGTAAAGAAAAGCGACTATCAGTCACCAGAGACAGAATTGTTCGTATGTGGACGAATTTTGCGAAATACGGGTAAAGCAATTCTATTACTATTTTTTTCCCTTTCTCTTTATATATATTTTTTTGCTTCGCTTTATACCACGGCGCTCAACCATTTGAACGGCCTATTTAATCTTGTCTAGCCGGTTCGTCATGCTGCGGCTGGCCATTCTCTCGAATTGCACGAACGCGCGCTCGATTTCATGTCGCTTTCAATTTATTGCTAGCCGATAATTTAATGGCGCCACTATACAGCGTTACGCATTCGTGAGAATTCACGAGTTTCGTTCGCAGGGATCCAACGCCGCGTGGGACGGACGACAGTTTGCTGAATGTATTTTGGCCCGGATCGGGATCTTCAGGAATACATTTGGAAATTGGTGATGAGCTTTCTGTAGGACCGCGACCAATTAATTTGCGAGTACGGCTTTACGAGCTGGGTACAAAAGTACCAGTACAAAATGGATGTATATTCCCATTCTTATTATCCTAATTGAGTTATTTAAGTAATTATAGTAAAACGTCTACTTATTTGTCGTCGCTTATAAACCAACGAAGGACTCTGTGAATCCGGAATATATTAATTGATGAATAAATTCAAATTATACATTAATTACTTTGAAGATCTTACGTATAAAAGATCCTCTTGAATTTTGAGAATACCTTTTCACGCTCTTTAGCGTTGTTACATAACAATTCAAGAAATAGCATAATTATCTAAGTAGACTAATAATTACAACCAAATGGGTACAAGGTATCTCATCAAAACTAATATTGCTCTTGAGAGTGAATATCCTGGTGCTGTATAGCAAACAGAAAGTGTACAAAAATTATCTAACTTGATAAGACTAAAACAAACGTAACCATGTAAATATTCATAGGCAGCCATAAATAATTCAAAATCACAGCATCTCCACATCCTAAACTTACATCGATATCCAGCAGTTACCATTCGTGCTTTTATCTGTATGCTACGTATCAAGAAGTCTGCGTGAAACGCGTGAAAAATATTTACAAAACATCGAATTGTTCGTATTAATTAAGAATAATTCATGTATGCCATTAATCGTTACATAAATATTTCATTGTTTTTGAAAAGATTTAAATAAACGTGTATCTGACTACTTGAAGTTGACCGCAGAAGTAGGCTAGATTCTGTGACAAAAGCCAAGGGTGTCTCCCATAGAGTAAAATACGATTGTGCCTTTCGCAAGACTCGTGACTGTTTCAAGGTCATAGAAATCTAATCAGTTTAATTACTTCCTATGGTTCAACTTTATGAATGTATATAGTGTACGGCCGAATACCCGTGGCCGCACTTGATCCACGGCTGTGCTTGAATGAAATAGTTGCCTCTCTGGACTTTGCGTTGTATCTCGTAAAAAGGAAAAGAAGGAAGAAAGCGATAGAAAATAAAAGGAAGATTAATAAAAAGGTAAGCTCACCTTCCCTACTATGCGCTCGGCACTTGGATTAATGAATTCTCACAATTTGTTTAATGGCAATTAAAACTTTCCGCGCTTTTCATCGGGTACGGGGATACTCTTTTAAGATCTTCAAGAGTTTCACGGCTTTGTTTATTCAAAGAATTTTGCTACCTTGCTCTTTCGAAGATACCACTTCACTTTTCTCAATTGGGATTTCACAGTGTGTCTGTCACTAATGTTTAGGGCGTATATATTTTCATAGTATTTATTATATATTCGAGAGTATTTAATGTATAGTGATCACCCATTTACTGACTTATTACTATGCACTCCTTTTATCAGTACTTAGTCACATATCTGTAGGTTTTTCTTATCGGTATGTTATGTCATAGCCCACGAGTTTCTAGCTAAAACAAAAATGATTATATGAAGACTTTACAAGAAAAATTACTTTTGGACGTATGTGTTGTCTGAGTAGATATAGTTCTTTCGAATTATCGATAAAATTTCAAACGTCCCTCAGTACGCCATTCAACGGTATACAGTACATGTAGCATCAAAGCGGAAGCTTCTCGTATTTTACAGTGGAGTGACTCGGAAAAGCATATAGACGTAGATTATATTATCGAATTGAACATATTTATCAAATATTTGTCACCGGATTGTTCGTCCATGCAGAATACGCCGATTTCATTTGGCATTTCAGTGTGAGAACTCGTCACGCTCAGCCGATCGCCAAAGGAAAACCGTTCTAGCACCTGGTGCACTTTATTCTGTAAAAATAAAAACGTTTAAAGACACGCTGCGAACGATAGGAACCGTTTGATTCACCATTACCAAACTTTTTATTATCAAGGTTAAACGTCCTGTGAGAAAACTCAACTCCCTTTTTTTGTCATCAATTTAATAGCTAAATGCCACTCAAGCATATAATTTTGGTATGGGTAGAGCAGGCAATTGTGCGTGAGAATTTCGTTCATTATATCTTTGCAGAAAGTTTTTAAAATGTCCTCGAACGCCCCGGAATTCATAATCCGGCGCCCGGTATATCAGCAGGATGAACTTCATCGTATATGCAATTATACAAAACCTAAGAGAGTTCGTAAGTCTTATGACAAAATACTATTTACTATTGAATCCTTATAGACAAAAAAAATTATCGATTGATCACTAATGAATATTACGTTAGTCAGTAAAACAGTGTCAAAGAAGTGCAAGAGCTTTGAGCTACAAGACTTCTTGAAGAAATCAATACCTATTATTGATTGGTTACCAAAGTATAACTGGAAGGAAAACATCATGGGGGATCTTGTGGCTGGATTTACTGTAGCTGTAATGCATATTCCTCAGGGTCTGTCATTTCTGGACGATATTTAATATCATAAATACCACAGTAAGACCATTAAATAATTTAATTATCTCCCTTCGCCAGGAATGAGTTATGCCCTCCTTGGAAATGTACCACCTATCGTTGGAATTTACATGGCCTTTTTTCCGGTTCTTGTATACCTAATTTTTGGAACATCTAAACACAATTCAATGGGTAATTAAAGAATTCTATTGTAAATCATCAAGTATCATTGTTCATGATTCTTGTCATTCTCACCCTTGTCGCTCTATCAGGCACGTTTGCTGTGATTTGCATGATGACTGGAAAAACTGTATTAGCTCATAGTTCCACGAGTAATTCGATGACCAATCAAACATCCTTGGACATTAGTTCTTTAGAGGGAACTGGAAGTATATCATACTCCCCTATAGAAGTAGCAACAGCTGTGACGTTCACAGTAGCCATCATTCAGGTATCTTGAATAAAAATTTGTAAGGTCACAATGGTGCAATATAATATTTCATAAAAATCTTTCAGTTGTTCATGTACCTTTTTCGTCTTGGTATAATATCGACTCTTCTGTCGGAAACGTTAGTCAGTGGATTTACGACGGCAGCCGCCATTCACGTGTTCACTTCCCAGGTGAATGGACTCCTCGGCGTTCGTCTACAAAAACACAAGGGATTTTTTAAATTGATTTTTGTAAGTAATAACCGGTCTGAGGAATCTAAGGAGAGCATGGAATTCCGAATTTCCTGCTTCTGATAGAAACTTCTTTTACATTTAACTATTGCAAACTACCGTACATGTAACTTTCCCAATAACCATATAAGACTTCTTGTCCATAATAAAACTCATTCTCTTTGTTTCAGACTTATATAGATTTGTTTAATAATCTAGACGACATAAATATAACTGCCATGATTATTTCACTTATCACTATCGTCGCTCTTGTCTTTAACAATGAAATATTGAAGGTGCAGTGTTTTTGTTTCTACATGAATAGAAAAGCGATCCTCTTCAAAGAGTAGATACGAAATTTTATTTTACAGCCACGAATCGCAAAATTTTGTGCTTTTCCAGTGCCAATTGAAATGCTAGTCGTGGTCACTGGCACGTTGGTGTCGATACAAATGGATTTACCTGGAGTTTACAACATCAAAACTGTTGGGCATGTACCAGTCGGGTAACAACTCTCATTCATAATCCGTTTACCGATAAATGACATTTATTAGAGATACCATTACGGATTCAATCAGCAATTTCTGTTCGATTTTCAAGATTACCGGAACCAGCTTTGCCTCCCATATCTCTAATGCCCGACATATTGCTGGATAGTTTTATCATCGCAATGGTAGCCTACACAGTAACAATGTCAATGGCACTGATATTTGCTCAAAAAAACAATTACGAAGTGGACTCGAATCAAGAATTACTGGCTCAAGTGAGTTTACAAGTGAAATCTAGTATTTGAATAAATATTTACTTTCTTTAAAAATATGTCTCAATAATAAAAACACGCAATGTTCACTGTCCCTGGACATTGTTCATGCGCTATAGCGGGCACCCTTTTTTAACGTTAACGACTCTACGGAAAACACAGAAAACCTATTAGCGGATCCGACGTTTTCAGGGTTTCGGCAATATGGTGGGATCATTTTTCTCCTGTATGCCCTTCACAGCCTCGTTATCCAGATCATTAATTCAGCAAACTGTCGGAGGCCACAGTCAATTGGCCAGTCTCGTATCCTGCACTCTCTTGTTATCCGTGTTACTATGGATTGGTCCATTTTTTGAGCCATTACCACTGGTAAGTTTCAAGTTGAACATCAGAAATCCTACAGCTTCTGACAAAAGAAACATGCCATTGAAAATATTCACAAAAATTACAGTGTGTACTGGCTAGTATAATTATAGTAGCACTGAAGGGAATGTTTCTACAAGTGAAACAATTTTGGCAATTTTATAAACTCTCACGACTGGATGCTGTAGTCTGGATGATGACTTTTCTCACTGTTGTCCTTCTCGACATTGAATATGGTTTATTAGTCGGTGTTATAATCTCTCTGGCATCATTGATAGGATTATCAATGCGTCCTTATACCTGCAAACTGGGCCTGGTACCAGAAACTGAACTTTATCTTGATGTCAAACGATACAAAGGAGTAAGGCTTTTAAGTTAATTTAAAGATTTGATCCATCAAGACCAGAGAGATTAATAATATATAATTTACATTTCCAGACCATTGAGATTCCTGGCATCAAGATGTTACATTATTCCGGTGGATTAAATTTTGCTTCAAAACAGTACTTCAGGAATAAGGTGTACAAGATCGCCGGCGTGACGCCGGAAAAGGAGCTAGCCAGACGTGTTAAGCAGACTGCCAGGAAAGCTTCCCCAGGGGACGACAAAAAGGTGACTCGACGTTAATTACTGTCCTCGAGGGAGTTCGCAAGGGTTTATCCTTAGCACCTTATTATTATCCGCCATAGAAAATCCATATCCGCTTTTCACTTTTAGGAAGGTATCGTGAATGCCGGTTTTGAAGGATACACAACTCCTACACAACCAGCAGCAGTGGTAAATAATTTTTCCTTGCCAAGCTTGAATATCATTAGCATTGTTCTCCATCCTGCTGCTCTTAACCACTTCGACCACAGAGTAGCGTCAATCTCTATAGCGTAACCCCATCGAAGTAGTTGATATAAAACTATTCTTCAATTTTGAGTACAACATCCAATTGTTTTATTATTTCACAGCTGCGAATATTGATCCTCGATTTCTCAGCCTTGATTTATATCGATCCAACCGGTGTGGCGACGCTTAGAAGTCTCGTGGATGAATTCGCAAAGATAGATGTGTCCGTCTACATCACAGGTTGTTCAGGTAAGTAAAATGAGTTATAACATCTCTCTAAAAAATATAAATATTTATATTTATAATCAATGATCTTCGTTGCTCACTTGAGACCGTGAATCCTTCCACTTTTAACTTTTCCATTTCCTGTCTTATATCTTACAATTCTGTAGATATACAGGCTGTTTAATTTGTACGGTGCTGCATTTCAATTTATTGCCGTAGGACCTGTATACGAGACGATGAGAAAATGCAACGTGGCTGAATGCAAAGAAGGTCACTTCACGATGTTCCCGACGGTGGGAGATGCCGTGAACTTTGCGCACTATGAGAGCAACCTACGTCTGACCTCAATTTTAACAGTCTGTAACGAACAAGAGGAAGATACGTGCATGAGCAGATTATAATCAAACTGATAGGTTAGGATTATTCCTTACATAAGTATTTATTACTACCAATCAATTTGGATTGGCACGAGAGACGAGTGTATATTATATGGACTTCCATTGCTAGAGGAAATACCTGAATTTTGATACAGAGAAATTTGTTATTTAATTGGGGTGATGGATACCTGACATAGAGTATATCCAATCACGAGTAATGGATGTCATCAATATCTACCTCAAATTTAAATTACTTATCTAGATTATTTTCAATAAGATATATATGTATATCTTCTACATCTTGTTTGATGAAAAAGAAACAATGGATCATAAAGTTCTGCCTACGACGTCAATACTTTAGATGACTAATTATATACATAGTGGAAAAGCAAAAGGGTACACTCAAGTCGTATGTTCTGCATGGCATAGTATATAGGAAGATTGTATCTGTAGGGACTTCGTTATACGTGAGTTGAAAGAGAAAGGGTCATGAAAGTTGATACAGGAAAAGATTAAGAGCAGCAATAATGCCTTATTTCGTAATTCATCGTTTCGCGAGCTTCTTTCTTTGCATGTACATTGTTTGCACATTCCTGACAATTTCGAAAGCTTCGCGACATCATGTGCCGCGATGCAATCGATCGACTTTTTTTATCAATACCCAATACACGTAGATTACTGCGTTTAACATGTGCTTTGTCGTTAAATGTTAAAACGATTTGCGAATAATAAAGAGATACATGCGAAACATTTTTCTGGCGCTGCTTACAATAGCGCAAAGTTTCACTCAGAGAGAAATGGGTGACTATTTATTGTAATTTATTATTCAATAATATTCAGTAGTTGATTGTAATTTCACCGCTTTCATGATTTCCATACAATTTAAAGATTATCCTATTACCTTGTCGACGCAGTGAATGAGCACCTTTGCTATTTCATTGACTGATCAGTGCTGCAGTCCATCCTTGACTTTACATTGGCTTTCCGCCATTTCTGCCTTGTGACGTCATGGCTCACGCATGCGCAATTCATCAGTTCATGGATTCAGTACACGACGTCCACGTCGGTCGCGTCGATGAAAGCCGGCGTGTCTCTTTAGGATTTTTGAAGTATTAAACGATTTTATTTATCATGAATGCATGTTTACAAGCGTTGCGGTCCGTGCCGACGCATATGGTGAGTTAATCGATGATAAATTATTTTTTTCTTTTTTATATATTCAGCCAAAATAACAATAGTGAAGATTGTCTCAGAATCCTTGTTATGACAGGGGCAGCAATTTTTAGGTTATGCATTCCCGTATGTTGTGCAGTTTAAGTTTATGCAGATGCTTGTTTTGATTATTACGTTTTAAATAATGAAGAGAATATAGTATGTGCAGAAGGTGTCACGTCTATTAGAGAAATGACGTGGTAAATCTTTCATACTAATAATAGGTTATATAATATCACTCGAGGAATGCCTATTTGTTTCATTTTCATTCCCTATTATTACTCTTCTCCCATTACAATCTCCTTTCTTGCCAATAACTGTAACCATGTAATTAGGTTGTTATTAAAGTACATGCTTTATTTATAGGACTACGATGGTCAAGCAAGGGCTGAAAAATTATCTAGGGTCATTATAACACTTTTTGGGGTAAGTCTTGATCGAAATGTTATTTTCTTTGAATAATGTATTTATAAAGATTCATTATACTTTTATTATATATTGTTTCTTAATTAGGTTGTTGGACTTATCTGGGGATATGTCATACAACAATTCTCACAGACAATATACATTTTGGGTGCTGGATTTGTAATGGCTGCAATTATAACAGTGCCACCATGGCCTATGTACAGGCGCAAACCGTTGGATTGGCAAAAGCCTCAGACTGAAGCTCCTGCTAAAACAAAAAAAAAGAAATAATTAACAAATCAATATAAACATTGATTTTTTCATATAATCTATCTATACTGTATATTACCATTCTTACAATTCCAAACAAAATACGATACAATAAATGTGATTTATGTATTTCTCCCCATTAAAAGGACTTGATGTATTGCTTCCTAATTTAAAATCCCTATTCCTATACAAGTCACCTTTTATCATTCATTATTAAATCCAGGTGCTTTAATTTTTCCTTGATGCGTTGTTCTCCGCTATTTTAGTTGCCGCCTTAATCGAACAGCTATCCTAATAACAATTAACAGGCATTTACAAACGTACCCGTCATTGGAAATGTTCCAGCGGCACTTTCTTCAACCCCGTTCATGATAATTTCTCTGCTTTTCGCAACGTGCGGTCATATTTTCCAAGCGACTTACTATTTCTAGCAAATCAAAATCAAACAACTAGTTACTTCCACAGCAATAGCACAGCGTTAATACAATAGTAAATAGACATTTACAATAAAATATGTCACATTCAAAATCAATTAAAAATACGACTGATTGATATAAGTGGATGGGTTTTGCCAAGTCATCGCAAAACAGGATTCACGTAATTTCAAAGATGAAACACTATACCAAAATGTTGCGAAACACTTTCTCTCTATATGAAGGAAACTATAAGTATGCAAGTTGCATTACTTCCTGTAACATTGTCTGCCTTTTGATAAAAAGAAGAAAGAAAAATATTGCATTATCAAAAATGCAGGAAACTCCTCATCAAGGTGCAGTGCACTGGTATTTATTTTTATCGATTTATAAATATTGCTTGTAAAGAATTTTTCAATGGAGAATCTCTCGATGTATAATCTATAGAATTGATGAAACAACCGTTAATGACTATACGGTTTTTTTTAAATATTATGTCATTTCCAATAAAATTATTTCACCACGAGAAACCATACTAGTGACCTTTTCTCATTTCGTTTTTTCAAGATGACTGATTTATTGTTACTACACATGGCACACATCTTCCACGATGGTGCTCCTACGAAAGAAAGACTGGAATTCGGATTGAAACTCATGGCGAAAGGAAGCAGGAAATAAAACGGGAGAGAAATTCACTCGACCACCTGTCTGGTGAAATATATGTATCCCCCTGTGCGTGCATTTATATACACTCATGTGCTTATATTATATAGTACATATAGTATATGTATAGGGAGTATATGTAACATGCGTAAATAAATGGGCGAGGCATACGTATAATTCTGCGGTGTTCCTTCTTTTTTTGTCTCACTCGTAGGATGGAATTATGGATGGAGATTGCGTATTTCTTTCTAAATCAACCATTTAAATGACATGGAGTATTTTTAAAAAAGTTACAAAACAGCAAGGCTACCACTCCTACCGTGCTTCTCACTCTCTTCTGCTTCTACCTGTCTAGCAGAAATGAGGATACACCTTCTTCCCCGACCACGTGGAATTCGAAAATGTGCGTTACGCAGCTACGTAACGTGAGCGATACACACTTCCTTAATTTACGTAACCAACCGATCCAACGGCATCCCTCCCACCCTTATCCTCATGGGAAGTTTTGGCATCGGATCGTCCTTTATAAACACATCGCTGACCACTAAACGCAGAACTGTATCAGCGTTCGGAAACGAATCACAAAGCCTTCAATATGCAGTCTCGCGCTATTGCTGTGAGTAGAGATTAATTTTTTAAAATATAATTTATCACATCGCTAGATAATATTTCGATTTTTACCGAATTACAATATCTTTTAAATCTGTCTTGACTATTTCTGAATTGTGTTCAGTGTGTTTTAAAATACATGTTTATCATGAAAAAAATTATTTACTCACTCGACAATTTAGCGAAATTTCTTTATATTAGATTTTTAAAAATTTGATATAATGTGTATCAAGTTTATGTTATAATTAACAAACTTCAATTTCTTAACAATAATTTTGTGCACTATTCTGGTCCCATATAACGCAAACATTCAGACATAGTTTAGCAACATTTTTGAAACATATCAATCTGTTTGTTACGTTTCAGCAATGTTCCTAAAACGTATCGGAATGGTTTGTGCTGTATGGAGTAATGTAGAATAATACCATGTTTAACTAAGAATTATTTATAACACAGCAAACCTTCATCGTCCTATAGTGATTCTGTGTGACAAAAAGTTTCTGCAGTCTGAAAGCATATGCTTTTTAACTGCAAGACCATTTTTCTCATATAGTTTTGCATGACAATCGCCCTCGTGAAAGTTTCACATAAAGCCCACTGACAAACTCCTAAATTAGGACAACAAGTATATTCATTCACATTGACGTCGCGTAATCGCGCTGCAGAAATATGCAGAAAGACTAGTGAAACGTACAAGAGAATTATTCATTCGAATCGCGTCAACGTGTACGAACTAAAAGTCACACCAACCGTCGTACGTTAAACGAGCAGTCACAAATTCACAAACATGTTCCAGTTGCTCGTCTTCGCCATTCTAGCCGTAGCCATGGCAGCACCAGCGCCAGGTGGATTTGGCGGTGGCCAGTAAGTATTTTGAATTTAAATTATATCTACAAACGCTATCCACAACACTCATAAATTGATTTATACCAATTAATAGTCGTTCATTAAAACATAATCACTTCCCAATTTAACTTTCTTTTTTCGAGAAAAATCTATATATAATTTTCGCCGGAAGTCTTTTCGGCTACGCTAGACTAATTGTGAACATCTTCAATGAACTTTCCAGTGAACATCACGTCATCCATGTACCATATCACGTGCACACGGTACATCATCATCACGTGAAGAAGATAGCCTACCCTGTTCATCACGTAGAGAAGGTCGCTGTACCTGTACCGATTCCAGTACACCATGTTGAGAAAGTTCCAGTACCTGTACCTTATCCTGTTCATCATTACGAAAAGGTTCACGTGCCTGTTCATATTGAGGAGAAGCCATGGTGGTAGAGATGACAGTGTACTCTAATTAAAAATAAATGTATACATACTCGGTGAGTAATATGACAAGGACAATACGATCCTTATTCAAATTGTGGGGTTTACATTATTCAAATATAGGGTGTTTATATTATACAGGGTTCTACATGGAGTTTCAGTATGTCAACTAAGATATACCCCGTTTGTGTTTACAGGTCGTTCATCATCTTCTAGATTAGCCAGGATGACGATTTTGCTTAAGTACCAGCTAAATCCTTGGAGCCTCAAAATAATCCAAGTCGTCGATTGCACAAATATTCTTCCTCGGTCAGGGGATAGATGTATAATTTAACGAAATCAAACACCCGGTACAAGGTGGTTCGATACTATCCAAAAAAGTTATAATAGATGAAACGGACGTAGTAGATGTACGTTTTAATGTATAGAAATGTTGTATATAATTTCATTGTTTTTATGTTGTTTTTTTTGTAAACAGTTTTTTTTTCAAGAACATGCAATTTTGCTTATTCCATATTCTGTCTCTTATTGTATTTCCTTCTATCGATTATCTCCCATACCCTGTGTGTTTAAGGCTTAAGAGAAATGTATTTTTATTTTTCTCCAAACATCCTAAGGGAATATTGATTTTACGCAATGTCAAACACGTCGTTCGGTAATAAATTTTACTTTCGTTTCGTGTCTCCTTCGTCAATGGTATCGCGATCGAGAAATATTATTTTCTCTGAATAATCCCAAAACCTGCCGTTTATTCAAATTTGAGCCAGTTCTACGATTTCTAATTGCCTGTCAGTTTTCATTGCCGTCTAATTTGTCTAATTCTTTACGTCTAATTTGTATAGCAGTACATCTCTCTACAAATTTTTAACACGATTCACTCATCCATTTACGAGTATTTCCTCGTTAAAGTCAGGACTCGTAACACGTATTCCCTATACCTGGCCAATAAAACGCGCTTGTTTTTTTTTATTGCATTTGACTCGTCCGCGCAATTCCGATGAAAAGCTAGTATGTGGCAAAGGAAACAATTAGGAATTTTTTAGATTTTTAGTCAGAACTTTTTACTCATAGGATGTATTGATAGACATGAAAGAAGTCGATATTTATTACGAAATCTCTCGTACGACGGCTGACAAGAGAGCGTCGGTGTATATACGTATACACCTACATCCACTGTGATTCGTGACCGATGCAATACCTTTTCGGTCCGTAGTAATACCTTAAGTGCGCGTGGTACTTAGATAAGGGGAGACAGTCCTAATGGCACGCAACGCTCTAATTAAAGGTCTGACCGACTAAAATTTCTTTGAATCAACTTGTATCTGCTATCAAAATAAAACACGAACTTTCTAAAGCTTTAGATTAGTTCACGACTCGCCTTCGTAACGCACGTGTTTGCTAAGCTAAATCACTGGAAATCACGTTACTTTATTCTAATGACTATTAGACACAGAGTACCCCGTATACATTTAATTAATTACATAACATCATTCAGAGTATTATGAAACAATTATATACGCATGTTTCTGTGTATTTTTATTCGGATATAATTTTTTATAAACAAAAACAATTTATATCTTGAAAATTATGATTGACTGTTAACTAAATTGATGATGACTATTATAATGATGAAAATTGATGAATTTTTCACCAACTATCTTCAAGGTGCTCATGATCATGGCCTCCATCATGAGACTTGACTGGTATATAGATTTTTTTAACGTGGGTATGATGATGTTCATGAATCAAGTGTGGTACCTTGATTATGAAATGTGTGCTAGAGAAAAAAAAAGAGTATTATGAGTAAAATAAATAATTATTTTATGTAACTTAATAATTAAATAAATAAAATTTCAAGTGTTATACTAATAATGTTTTAATTACATACTGATGGCCTCCATGTCCACCTCCTGGTCTTGGCATCGAGGATACTAGACTAAAAGCAATCAGCGCAAGAAGTAAAATCTGCAAAAAAATAAATAAAATAAATTACGTATTTTCAAAAAAAATAGACTATTTTATTTTAATACAGAAATTACATGTGTCTGCTTTCTTCATGAAATCTAATGATAGACACGTTACCATCTATAATCTTCATGTTTGATGTTATCATTATTATTGTAAATAAATTATTTATTATATCTAATTAATAATTTAATCACAAACACTGACTATTAGTTTAAAGCACACAGCACTGTGTTCACATATAAGATTTTATTGAACCAGCAATCACGTTTTATAATCGATACTTGATTTGTAGCTTGTACTAAAACCAATATTTATTTTTTGAATAAGAAAACATCAATGCGTTACAATTAATTGAAGAAAATCCACAAATAAGTCAGAAACCAGCTAATGGATGTCTAATAAATTTTTACCGGTTCACAGAACAATCAAACTATTAATCAATATATAAATACGTCTTTTGTCTTTCAAACGCACATATTTCAGAAATCCGGCCATGTTGGTAGCAGCCCGTGCACTCTATCCTGTATAGGAACTAGAAGAACTACGAGATTCCTGTCCGGCAAGCCTTATAAACGTAAACGTAATCAGTGAGTGGTGCTATAAAGGAACAAAGAGAGTTAAAAATATTGGCCTGCCTTACTCTGTTCAGTTACTCTCACCAGCTACAATTATCCGTCCGCCATCCGTGCATTGTCGTAGAGTCGTAGCAGTTCACTTTTTCCACTAGAAAAACGGAATAAGTTTTAAAAAAGTAGATATAACTTGTGGAGACTATATTTTATTACAGACTGAAAAATTGGATATTACTTTTAAAGAAAATATTTTACTACTGGTAATTGAATTACCAGTAATCAATACTGTGGTTATAGTATAATCTGATCGATTCTCGTGAAAGTTTTCGCAACGTTAAAAGATCAGGCAGTTATCTTTTATAAGGTAATATCATATCTCACACAGATACATCATCACACTGATGCATAATTAAATGGTGGAGAGAGATGTTAACGATGAAAATATTGGATATTTTCAAGAAAGTGAAATTTTCAATGATTCCACACTAGAATATTAATCGCGCTCGTGCTACGCTTATGATACATGGAAAGTCTTCCGGTATGCTCTTTTCTTTTTTCTAGAGAACTTATTTCCTTTTGCCTGTCTGCCTATCGCCAATTTCCTCTAGGGCAAATTTATTATAACGATTTACACTGAGTACCTTTCTTTTCATTATACAATTTGAGTATGCTCCATTATGCTTATGTGGATGAATTACGCAAACATGAAAGTTTACAGTCACTAGGCTCACGAATCATTGCATCATTACCTTTCATGATGTTTTCCACCAAATACCTAATAACAATAATCCTGAGAAACCATATTTATATGGTTACCACTTGAAGTTGGCGCGGTCCACGTGATTACTATCAATTCCTATGGTGGTGCCATCTTCAGGTCAGATCATTAGTTCAGAAGGGCCAGAATAACCTTGTTAACAGAGTCACGTCGTTACTTTCAAGATCACTGCAATCACTCTTTGATAATTACTGCTTGTTCTATTAAATGAACAACGATCAATCAAGTCTATTCATTTAGTTCCTAATGGCTGTGATTTGTAAACACGTCGCTATCAAGTTAAATCACAAATCGTTTCATCTGCGTCAGCCGAATCAAGCAGATGACAAGAATCCAATTGAAATTTCTCCGAGGTATGTTGTACCCAGTGATACTTGCGTATTATTATTTTTTCCTTCGTCTCCGTACTTTAATTTCTCTTGCGCAAACGAAAGTAGCCTCCATATATCTGAACGATATCATTGACGCAAGATTAATCGTATAATATTATAGTATGTGAAGCATTGCGATGACTGTGACGAGTGAAAACGCGTCGTGCTAATTCACTAAGAAATTTCATCGTTTTCCAACTGGTATTTTTGCATTACAATGTCGATCTACGATATATTCAACTATTCTGTCACTTCATTTAGAAGGCTAGAATATTTATATCACGTGCATCCATCCAACACCTAGTACATACGTATGAATATCTATGCTACACAGCATAGACTATGTAGAATAAAACATGACGAAATTCGAGCTGACGCTAAACAATGCAAAAATTCTGTGGACGTTTGGTATGTGAATTTTTTGCATATAGGAACTATTATCCAGATCTACGACTCCTCTTTTTTATTCTCTCTTTCGACACTCTAGCCAGCAATGTTCTCTCGATTGCAACAACGGGGCACCCGAATGTCCGTAATCCAAGAGAAACGCCCGCGAGAAAATCTCTGTCGAAATTTCATAATCCCGAAAAAAAGATTTGGTGCCACCAGCATCTACAATTGGTAACAACGCTAGAAAGGTATTACTCCTAGCGAATTTCTATACGTGTAATAGACACAAGTATATATAAAGATATAAAACAATTTATTAAAATAATACTTCAATAACACACGAAATATATACAAAAACGTATCATACAAACATAACAAATTCAACAAAATATTTTATAGTCTATATAACTGTATAAGGATGTGTTTATAATTAATATGAATATAATAATTGCTGATGGCGAGTGATCGTAATCCAGGATAATTAATCCCGGTAATTAATAAAAGTGCTAGTTTTCTAGATCGACTGGCTCTAGAATGCGAGATAGATCTACACGCAAGAGGATTCTGCTGATTTATCATTTTGATGAATATCAGCAGTTTTACTCTAGCTTTTAGTGAAGGAAGTGGAATCCTGGTTTTGTGCAGCCATTATACAGGAATGATACCTATACAGTGGTCATGTACAAAAGTTCAAAGGTGAATAGACCGCAACTCGCTCTCAATGGAATGAGTACACGGCACTGATTATAAAGGTTCAATGGTGAATCAGGCAGTTTTGATCTTATCATAGTGAAGTTATGAGCAGAATAAATGACTAAGGTTTCCATGAAATGAAGTCAGAGACGCCAGGCGTCTTCAGGTCATATGGTAAATTAATGGCTACACCATGAATTTCGGTCTTCGAGTCAGAATATGTTGAACGTTGTTTGCTGTATGAATTTAAGGGTAGCCAGAGAATCCACCATGTCCATGGCCACCGCCACCACCTCCAGAATAGGAATCACCACCATGGCCGCTCGAATAGGAATCGTAACCACCACCCGAACTGTAACTGCTCAGTCCAGATGAGCCACCATGACCACTGTGAAATATAGAATATAGATCAGCTCGTTCTTATGGATTATTCAATTGTTTAACAGTCTTTGAATTACCTGCTGCCAAAACCGCTGGATATCGAATTCCCGTAGCTGCTAGAACCAAAGGAATGATCATCACCTCCACTAGCACCATGACCGCCGAAACTTCCGCCTCCGTAACCTCCACCGATGTCGCCACCTCCGTGGCTACTGTAACCTCCTATGTCACCGTGGCTGCCTCCAAAACCACCGCCATGACCACCACCTCCGTAGCCACCAACGTCGCCGTGACCACCTGAAAGAAAGCGTTTTATATAAAAAGTGCTTTAGACGCTTTTCTTCATGTCTGCTATAAGAAAAAAATGGTAAACTCTTATTTTATTATGAGATTAGCACGAGACGAATGATATAATAGTGAAAGAAAAGTATATCGTCACGAATGTCCTTGAAACGTTCTATGCAAGAATGCAACTGAACGACATAACCTTACTTTCTCACGTTAGAAGGAGAAAGAGAGAGAACAGTCGGGAAATAGCTGGAATGCACTTGGTAAAAGTCAAACAACGATTACGATCTCGCTGAAGAGAGAAATCTTGTGAAACAAGAAGCGCAATGCCACTTGAGACAAGATACCAAAGTAAGAAAGTATCAAGATCAGTGTTCGTGTAATAGTTTTACAGTGTTCCTTTTGCAGCTGTGTTTTTTTAAAATTGGAATTCAGTGATAAGATAACGTTTTTAAAATGCCTGTCGCGAGCAGACAACAATAGGTACCTCCAAATCCTCCGCCAATGTCACCGTGACCACCTCCGAATCCTCCGCCAATATCACCGTGGCCACCTCCAAATCCTCCACCAATGTCGTGTCCGCCCAATCCACCTCCATGATCTCCACCGCTGATGGCTATGCTGTGACCGCCACCGAAACCGCCTCCGTGTCCACCACTAAAACCGCCGCCGTAACCGCCTCCGAAATCTCCGTGGCCTCCGCCAAAGTCTCCATGACCACCTCCGAAACCGCCACCATGTCCACCTCCGAATCCGCCTCCGAAATCGTGTCCACCGCCGCCAATATCTCCGTGGCCACCTCCAAAACCTCCTATTCCAGGACTAGTAATTTCGATGTGGGAATCGCCACCACCGTGACCACCACCACCGCCATGCTCCTCGTGGTACTTTATTATCTTTTTCTCGTGATGAACATCTTGTATGATCTTAGGTACGTGGATTCTTATATGAACACTGCAATGAAACAAGTATAGTTATTACTCATGAAATGTATCTTTTATACATTTAACCTTTGAGTAATGATACAACGATCATTCAATTAAACGATACTTACTGCTCATGACCGCCGAAGGTTGCAGCAGCAATGGCCAAAAATGCCGCAAGAATAAGTAACCTCATCTACGAACAAGATATAAAATGAATTGCTAATCCTTTTTGACAGGCACAGAATTTATATAAAAATAAGAAAAAAAAGAAGTAACTTGTATCAATATCTCCAGTGACGTTCTTAACAGATATCAATTAAAAAACCGTAAATAAAAAAGTTCCATAAATTTTCATAAAGAATCTTTATAAAATCTATATAAAAATTATTAATTCCCATAAGACGTTCCAAGTCCTTACGTTAAATCTGAGCGCCATGGTATCTCGTGATGGGCGCATCCCACGTTCTTTCCTCTTTTGCTCTGCTCTCTACGGCAGTAAGATATACACTGTTATATATATGTAAGATCTCCTGTGCCTATATATACCAACGTGAGGAAGTACCGGAAGGAAGGGTGGGAGATCGAGTCGCATGTGAGTCTCGAAGACGAGGAACCAAGTCGAGCCGGTTCCCCACTGCGGCCATGACCCACAGCAGACAGAGAAATTCGCGCTCCAGGGCGTTCTCCAAGCTCAATGATCCAGCGCCTGTACATCGTCTCGACGCCACGTGAACACGCGTCGCTATGCTTCGCTGTGTATCCACCCTGTGGGTATACGTTTCGAGCACGTAGATTCCCACAGTAGAAATAGTAGAACCTGTAGCAGTTGCAATCGGACACCTAATACCTTCTTTGAGATCCGGAATCGACCTTGCGATAAATCTAGTCTCGTTTCGTGATACCTACTGACATCGATATAGCGCAACTGGAATTTGTAAAGATCACTCTGTATGTTATTCCATCCTTAAGAAATTATTATACAATTACCCGTATGCTTGTTCCATACTATACAATTGGTAATCGATACCCCATAAAAATCGATCGATTAATTTTCAACTCGAATACGAAGCATCAGTTAGCCTGAACATTAACCTCAAAACTCGTCATTCTCATACAGGCAACAATGCGGAGTCAGATAACCCGGTTCATTAATCTTCGGGATACACGTGTACTGTAGATCACGAGTCAGGAAAGGCTTTCCATGTCCAGGGTAGAAAGTGACCCAGGAGTAGAGGTAGAGGTATCGAAACGGCGTGTTAAAAAATACACTAAAAGGTCAGGTGTAAATTAACACAATATACCTTTTTTATTTATACAGTTTATTTAATTTATTTAGAAATCTAAGGGCTTTTCAACGAACACAGTGTCTAATATGAGTATCGGTTTAGGCACGCAAACTCTATCGTTATTTGGCGTTACGGAATGCCTGTGAAAGCACTGATCTACCTAATATACTTCTAATTCACAGATCACGGTAATTACACATCTTTGATTTCACGATACGATTACGCGTACAGCCGTGTGGACACGTCGGGTTAATAGGAAAGAAAGTAAACGAGATACTGCTTCACTTCGTGCATACTTTACTGTGTATCACATGTGTATCATATGCTTATGCATATTAATGCGAGAAGAGTGGAATCTCGAATGCCACGACATTTCATATATGTGACCTCCAAGTCGCTCGTTTAATATTACATCTTTCGCTAAATAGCTCCATTATAACCTCCTTTCTATCTATACGATATAATTATTATAACCCTTTTTAATAACGATAAAGAAATTAATGTTATAACAGAGCCCTTATATTTCGACATTTTTATCCTGAATTTCATAGGTTAACAAATTTTATCAATATACTTGAATTTATTATAACCTTTCGGAGTAATGAGTAAAAAATGAGTACTTTTTCAACAGCTTGAGCACCTCTAATTAAATTGTCGAGTAGTGACTATGTACTGAAAAAGTATTTTGTCCATTGAACCAGATGGTGGATTATACTCGGGAAAAAAAAGGTAATGAGCTATTTTTATAAAATATAATGGTTTGTCTACATGGATATACAATTGATTATCAATTATGTATACTGCAATCACAAAATATTTCACAGAAACACGCTTAATTTGCATTTCGAGAGTTATCTCTGAAGTTGGTAATGGTGAAATGGACTTTAATTTGGAATCGACACGATCTTCATTGACTGCTATACCAAGTGGAGAAATTCTTGATAATTAATGTATAAGTACGTACATCAGCATAATGTTTGCTGCTGTTTATCTAGTTGTTGATTAAATGCCATAACTCTCATATTTCAGATTTCTTTCGTGGCTAATCCTTTCTCATCCTTTCAACGATAATGCATACATATAATTACGCCCGAAGTGCGTCGACCTTAACGAGAAGAATATAAAAAAGATAATCACGGCTGGAAGCATTGTTCCGATGGCAATTAAAAGAAAGGAAGATTTATATGGTATAATAATAATGCACATTTTTTAATGATACAACCATTTCTCACAAGCCAAATGTTTCTCGTCGAGAAATCCTGTGGATGGAGATCATCAGAGTAATTAGAATTTCAAGAATGCGTTAATTCCCTGCTGTCCCACAAGTAACGAGGACAAATTAATGTTGCGATAAGTCAATCGCAAGCTTCACTTTCGTGGATTAACACCATCCGCAAGTAACATAATAAAATTTGTCATTCGAATGATCGGATGACATGCCATCACGTTACTGAGAAAAATATGAAGATGCATGTTGGATCTCCTCTACGGAATCTTCAATCAGAAAGTGATGGCTCTTTGACATTTTATATAATACTTATACTACCTTCTCGATCGGTCATATACACCGATGCAACGGAAAGTGTTTCAAAATCAAATAGAACAGAGTTACCATATCCTTTCACTTCTATCTCATTAAGAGAGTCTTCAACTTGGGCTTAAATTTATTCAAATCTAATATGATTGCTCCAACAGCAAGCAACTCTTGGCTGTGAGATTGTCTCTTTGTAAAAATGAAAAGAAATACTTGAAAAGAATGTAAAAAAAATTTTAATTGCCAAGAAGTATTCCATTTAATTCAATAGATTCAATTTCTCACGATTACTAGAGTCTGTTCGTCATGACTTAAACTATTTTCATAAATGCCTTCCCCAGTTAGCAAAGGAAATCCGTAATAGAGTAGAATCTGACGTATCATGCTCCACGCTAGCCGACCTTCTCATCATTTCCAAAGAGATTGTCCTCTGGTGGTGGGGTCTGATAACGCCTATGGCAAGTATCGTCTCTTCCTCTTTGCGTTGCTCTCAGTCGTGGAACTCCTGGCGAATGAGAGAATGCTTTCATCGGTATCCTTTCCCTTTCACAGTCACTTTCTGGAGTATACACACACTATGCTGATAGAAGATAGACGATCTTTTGCCAAGATCAAGAACGCCTTGGTCATGGTTACCAGGTTGCTGCAAAATTCTTGAATATTATTCATTGACTTGGGACAGCTGCAATTTTGTTTAATTTATCATGTTGAATATCTTGTTTTTAGGTATACTAAAAAATCACAAAAACAACGCTTTCATACTTGTCCCAAAAATATGTTAAGATACATATGTATATAATGTCGCATTTACTCGGCAGTAAAAATAAGTAAAAATATCTCATACGTGATTTCATCCCACATTCCAAATGCTTCCTACGTGTCTGCTCTTAAACGGGTCAATGCCTTTGATGCATTCGCAATCAAATTTCCAATTCTCAGTTCAATCACGTTCATCGCACACCGTTCTACACATCATTAGATACTTAAAGAACCTATCGGAGCATACAAAGTAACTGCAGTTGCAAGAACAAAGGAAACATTAAAAGGACATATTATACTGAGCTACTGTTCAACGTTACTTAAAGTCACTGCAGTGCGTCGATCCAATAAATAAAAATGAAAGTCATCGATCAATACATATTGACGATATTATTGTGCCAGTTCTAATCTCGGATTTATACAGTGAGACAGAATCCAATCTAATTGCAGTTTATACATATCTTATGGTATATCATATATATACATATTGAATTTAAATTTTTGTTATTTTTTGACTTATACAGTCAACTTAAAGAATGTTATGGATTCCCTCTTTTTTAGTGTCAAGTTCGCTGTTCGTTATTCATGTGAATGGTGAAGGGGCGAGGATCAACGTGATCTTCTTATTGCAACAAACTTTCTAGACTTTCAAACACTCAACTGGTCATCGGCTCGTAGTGAAAGTATGAAAGGGATGTGATCCAAGTGACCGTGGCATTCGACGATGATTGTTCTTGTTCGGGATGCTGTTAATTGATCTGAGCCATGCTGCTGAATTATGAACTGAGGGTGGAGACGCTTGATGAAATCTAATGGTAGATTTTAAAATGAGGATATTCCTGGACCTGAGTATATACATATATTTACTTCAAGTTTACACTATCCTAACTAGAATAAACCTATTTTGTCAGACTATGATATTTCTCATGCTATTATATTACAATGGCTACAGTCTTAAGCAGAGAATTAACATTTAACGTGTAATGCACACTACAACTAAACTACGATTAGTTTTTATCAGAAATAACATTGTGTATATCTGAGCACCATTTTCTAATAAAAAGTTTCTTATCAGCAGATTCAAGTGTCTATTACTGTTTGTAAAAGCAAACTCTTCTGACTTTGACTTTGGTTATGCTTTACGTTAATCATTTAGATTAGCAATCGCAAGGCTAATTTGACATTTTTTCTAGGTTCTTATATACCGGTGAGATGGAGGAAGGTCATGACGTCATTTCACAACCCGTGCTCTTCCTTGAATTATTACTGCTGTCCACTTCGGAATAATCAGTGCAAAGTGGATACATATGTGTGTTGAATATTCAATAACTGTCACGGGACAGTTCACTGTTAAAATTCAAGAAGAGACGCGAAAATGGCACGACATCAAATAATCGCTGGCTCCCATATACATACGTTCAGACAAATTACCTTACACGATACTGGCTTCTACTATTGCTATTCTAGACTCCGAATCCCGGTCAAGAGTACAGATAATGAGGCTAATTTTAATATAAATAATTAATTATATTCTAGAAATATCTCGCAGCGATATCTACGTTATTAATAACGCACTTATAATAACTGATGAATTATCAAGGAATAAAGTGTATGATAAACTTTTTTCCCTATCCATGTAGACCTTGACCGAAGGATGGTAACGCATAATTCAAAGGTAGTGCCAGTGGTTGAATAGGCGCAGTACGAACTGGCATCGTTCTGAAGTCATGAGGTTCCTCCATGGTCTCTTCTTTGACAGCATAACTAGGTTGACCAGGTGCAAGCTCCTTCAGCCACGTAGAAGCCCCAGGAAAGCTAGATCCGGAAAATCCTTTAGCAGAAAACTGTTGAGGAAAATCTACAGTCTGTTTGACACTTCCAAAACCACCTGCAGTGCCCAATCCACTCAGTTCACCACCAAAGTGTGATACACCTGGCCAGCTTTTGGTAAATTCTTGAACCTTCCTGTTGTAATCATCCAGTGAGATGCTGTCGCGTATAACGAATCCTTGCTTTATATCAGGTCCACTGGAGAAAGATGGCTTTGACGCCACCAGCGCACTGCTCTTCAAGGATTCTATGGTTTCCAATGGTGACTTACGTTCATCTCCTGGACCTATACCAGAATTTTGTACAGACTTCAGTATTATATTCTGTTGACCGTTACCATTGGTATTCTCAAATTTGGAACGTCCTAAGGCTCTTTCTTGAAATACGAATTTACTGTCTTCTCCGTCGGCATAAAACGAGTCTGGTTCTTCGCTGTGATAACCCTGAGGAATATTGTACTCTGAAGTATGCGGATAACTGGCGCCCTCGTATACAGAATCCTGATGACCGAACTCTTCCTTCCTGTAGTCCTGCTGCTCGTTTCCAAGGGAGAAGTGGTCTTTGATATTCTCGTAAGGGATATAGCCTTTGCCATAAGAAATGGCATGAGTTATTCCCTCGCCATACGGCAAGACAACGTGATTCGTGTTTTCGTGACCTTGATCGAAATCGTCACCACCGTGTGGATAAGGTTCCTTAGGAAAGCGTACTCTACCACTCCCATAAAAGGTATTAGCATTCTCATAAAGGCTTTCCTTGTGTAAACCTTTCGATCTATAAGCAGGCTTCTTCAAATAATTAATACGACGTTGATTCTGTCGCCATGGTAAACCATAAGCTCGTTTAACGTGTCTTGGGTCTTTTAACAACACCCTCTTTCTGCAAATATAATCCCACAATGTAATACCTTACTAATAACAATATAATATATTATTATTACTTACGAGGTCACTAGTAGAGGATCCAGGACGGTCAGTAGCAGCAAGAATATAGCCTGTAGATTATAAGAATACACTATAGGTATAGTTTTATGGTATAAACACTACCGTATGTATATTATCCAATTTTATGTCATTCGAACGTTCAGATTTTTGTAATAAAAAACACATGCATCCCCACACCCGCGATGGTACACAACGAATATGAATTGTACCAGGAGTCTTAATACTGTTTTGTAAAGTCGACGAAATGGCGCCACTTACCGCGTACTGCATTCTGACCAGTCTGATAATTATTAGCAATGTCGAACAGACTGGCGTGACGTGCCAATCGGAGCGGCCGGTTGCGATAGGAACGTAGAGCGTGTGTAAGGCGAGCGTATTCCTCGCGAGTGATCCAGATATTGAAGGATCTTACACTTAGCCTCTTCTCTTTTATATAAGATAAAAAGAAGAACTCCGTTAAAACCTCCCACCAGATATTTCCACGCTGATAGTCACGAAATAGCAGGTAATGGGTGGGTAGACCAATACAGGACTAACCGATCCTAGGAGACCGTGCCTGTGGAGAGCGTGACTGTGATGAAGAAGGTGGGTCAATGTCGGTCCGATGATTTTTGTCATTCGGGTAAAAAGAGCTGTCGCTTATTTGATCGTCGATACATTACTTTTACCAAAGCCAACGCCCACAGGGGCTCGTCCTTTGTTAATGAGTATTATTATATTGGTAACTTTTTATTTCTTTCATCATTAAGTGTTCTTGGACCTCGCTTCCTTTTTGCTTTAGGGATCGTTAACGATGATTCTTCTCGACTGCGCGATAGTAAGTATTTTCGACGGACGTTCACGTGAAAAGCCAATCTTTTTTCGTGCGAACGAATTGAGGGAAGAACGAAAGAAAATTATAAAGAACGAGGATAACGTTATTAGATGTATCTTCAGTGTGTCTCACTGTACTGTAAGTAGGGGTTACGGAATGATGGTCTTGTGATTACAAAGTTTAATGTGTCGTGTAATCAAGAACGGGATGTTAGGAACTTTTGTCGCGACTTTCCCCAATTTACCTAATTTCGCTCGCGCGCCAAGCTCGGCTACGTGGAAAAATTTTGGAAATTTTAATGAAAACGTTTTAGGCGAAAGTCTTAAAAAAATTGTGTTGCGCGCATTAGTCTTAACGTATTCGTGTTTTTTGTCCGTTGAATTTTCAAGGGGCAACGACCTTTCGATGTAATTTTATCAAAAGACAAAACTTAAGTTTTTCTTATCGGTATGCTGATTTGCTTATCATTTTTATCCCTACTTCGAGTATAACCTACAACTATTGTATGGACGTGGAAAACTGATGGATAGCAAAACTTGACATTTTTATTTTGATAAATAATAGAATTTTTATTAAAAAATAGTATCCTTATCTTTTATGATTTCTCATTCACGTATAATCACTCCTTCGATGGACCAAATTCTCTGAACTGATTTCTCCCTCTCATGAAAATCCCTAAAGATGCATAAAGCAATTATGTCTCGTCGTAAATTTCATGTCGCAACGTTACGCTCCATATAATCAACATTTCTCGGGAGGACTACTAATATCCATCGTTGTCGCTCAGATGAGAAAAAAATGAGCAATTTGCCGAACAGCAACCTTTAAGAAATTTATCTACAAAATACATTAATCTTACAACCAAACTACGGTACATCGGTTAAACGCTATAAAATTTATATAGATTTTTTGATTTTGGCGAAAATTTTCATAAAGTCAAATTGGGAGAAACGTTATGGATTTATTTATCGAACAGTACAACTTCTGCCACGATTTCTGATCTGTCACTAAAACGTGATAAACATAGTTGACTTTCTATATGTTAACTGCAAATTGCCTCTTGGTATTTTCAGAACGCGATACACGCGCTCTCTTTCGATAGTGGCAGCGAGATTGGAAAGCGTTTAATTTCTCGCTAAGTAATCCCCATTATAAATTGTCCTTGGTTCTTCGAAAACCAAAAAAAGGGAACTCGTAAAATATGAATCTATCGATATCCAATTATGGTAGAAAATCGAATAGACCAATAGGATTCCCATAGAACGTATAAGGCGCGAAATCGGAACCACAACGATTCGCAATCAATATGAATGAAGTGGTCGGAGCAAAACCGCAATATATATATATATAAATTCCGATAATTAAAGTGGGTCGAATGATGTTTCTATAAGAGTGGTTTTTAAAAAGGGATTTACATACATGACCACCTGCTGTAAAAAAATTACTCTTTTATGTGTGACATCAGAACGATGAATTTCTATATACTATTATAATATACGTAAATAAATATGCATATATATCGTGCTCTATAACGGCTAATGTCGTGACACTCTTATTTCTTTTCACTCGTTCCCTATGCTTTAAAAGAATACGAACGTACCAGCTCTCACGCACTGTTATATTACGCTATTTATCTGTTTTTCAAGAGTGGATCGGTTTCCCTTTCTCTAGGATTACAAACACGACTATCGAATGGGCGCAGTGCCCTGCCTTTCTTCATTGCAAGGCGTTCAGTATCGCTGAACTAGAATTCGGTCATTGTCAATGCCAAATATCTGGTACATGAAAAAACGACGGGTGTGGATCGGTAGTAAGAATTTTTTTTTGAATTCCATAGGAAAAAGTACTCACCTCCCGCGCCGTGCAATGATTGTACAATAGAAGGTGGAATAAAATGTTAATGCCATTTTATTTCACAAGTGAATGACTTTAAAGCGTAAAGCAAGTCACGTATAGACGTTAAAAAGACTAATAAGAACATTTCGAGCAGTCCGTAATTTTCGCGTAACAAGCGAAACAAAAATTCTTTACCTAACCTTCAATCTCTTGACAGACACACTGCACGCAATGCTCATCAGTCGAATGTTCGAATGAATCGATTGGCGCTCGTTCGTTTCACGCTTCGTAGGAGGTTCTCTGGTGCAGTCTACCGAACCAGGACACTGTGTGCATTACGAGATAGGAACACTTGTAGCTTTGACACTGTAAAAACAAAATCATTAGATTCAAGGTGGAAGAAAACTAATGATTACCGAAGTAAAGAAGGTTTCACTTCAGCCTGGCAGTTATTAACTTGTACCAAGAATCCAGAATAGATTTTTTAGCACTGGTAAACAAAGCACGGTGAAACGTTTGAGGTTATGTCGGCAATCTTGATCTTGTACGTTCTCTCGATTGTGAGAGGCTTTCATTAAGTGAATAAGACGAAAAAAAAGCGGAAGATAGAAAGAGGAAGGAATCATAAAAGGCTAAGACTACTGTCGACGGTTGTGAACGTAGAAAATAAACAAACCCTGCTCCACTATGGTGGGTCGTGGATGGGCGACTTTTTGTTTTACATTCCTTTCACAGTTATACGTTTGCATGTAAAGCTCTGTATTCCTTTCATTTTTATCGTGCTATCATATAAAAGGCGAACGCGTGCTGTGGCCTAACAGATCAAAACCAAGTGGCCTGAGCTACAGAGGGATCACAGCCAATCCAGAGCAGGTTTCAGGGATAAACCTGCAAGCAATATGATGCCGAGACTTTCGGTGAGTTTTAAACTATTCTTTCAAACGGATTGATATATCTACCTTATCATTGGATCGTGAAGTCGTCACTTCGTTTCCTAACGTTTATGTTTTGCAGTTGAGTTTTCTCTTGGTCGGCGCTGCTGTCTTAGGTTTTGCTCATGCAGGAGGACACGGGCATGGCGGACAGTAAGTCTTTCTTTGATTATGTATTTACAATGGTCGTACGCCAACCAGAAGGTTTTTCATTGGGTAAATCAATGGTATGGAACAGTCACTCGCTTCGTATACTAAACTTTTTACGTTCGTGGTCGTTATTCCATGACGGGTGATATACATAAGTAACTTTGAAATGCTCATGCTGCATCCTAAAGTATTAGTGACGTCATTAGGAGTGTTTGTTGCGATTTTAAGGATATGGTAGGCATTTCTTTTATCAACTTACATGTCTCCATGAATCATTGTTATTTCGTGAAGCATCAATATCATAAAAACTTTACACCTTTTACCGGTAAATTTCGAAATCCTTTCACTGTACTTTGACATCTCGACGCTTGGCGTCTCATGGGATTACGTGGTACCTAGCAATCTTTCACTTGCAATAGCTACTTGATTGAATTTCGAAGACACATATCAGCACTCGAAAGGCTGTTGTATACACAAAGTCTTGACTATTAATTGATTTGAAAAGTGCTAATTACTATTGACATCTTAAAATATAACAATGACCTTTCAGCGATCATGTAGTAATCCACGTGCCGTATAAGATCAAGACAATCCATCATACTCATACGATCACTAAACACATCCACCATGGCGGTGGCGGTGGTGGTGATAAGTACGAAGTCCTTGGCTACACCGTGGGTCATCCTATCGACCTCGGTGGTCACGGAGGTGGTGGTGGAGGCGGTGGACACGATTTCGGCGGTGGCTTCGGCGGTGGATTCGGCGGAGGTTATGGAGGAGGTTACGGAGGAGGTTATGGTGGAGATTTTGGCGGCGGCCATGGAGGCGGTGACTTCGGTGGGGATTTTGGAGGAGGTGGTCATGAAGATTTTGGAGGGCATTAGCTCACCTCTTAGGATCCTTTGATCAACTTTAAATCGTACCAAATATTCTATCTCCTAACGAACACGCAGAATGTTTAAAATCAAGATCAACAACCGGCATCCATATTGGATATTTTATATTAATGGAATATTCTAACCCACCTGCTTTCAATCGTGGTGAAACTCCGAAGTAGTTCTTTGACAATCACTGGGTAGCGAAATCAAAAATCTCACGTAGAACGTTGATATTGTTGTTTTTATGAAAAGAAAGAAGAAAGTGCTTCGGAACTGGTTTCGGGCGGGATAAGTGAAGGGGTTGCTGTGTGGGAGTGACAATCACTTTCTATCTATCGTTATACATTCTCTTACCTGTACCATTCATCCTAGTCTGTCGTTAAACCTCCATCATGATCCGTGTACATAGTTTTAATCGTTATTATCTTTATTTTTTATACTTGTTGAAATGACCTGTTAAATAAATTATATGTAGAACAGAATAACTCTTTTTTCAATTAAAGTTTTCATCATGAAAGTCATATCTATAGTCGTTTTCAAAATTCGTTAAGAGACTCAAACCTTCTTAGAATATCTATTAATTTTATTTACCAATCCATAAAATAGATAAGAATCCAACTACAGCTCCGTCACTTACCCTGTTTCATTGTTACCAATATACAGATGAATTGAAAAAAAAAATACTACATCTCGTAGAATTAGGTGATAGAAAATTTATTTACAAACAAAGGTACAAAAGTGAACATAACCAATAAGTCAATTAATACTACCATCGTTTCTTAAAGAGCGTCTAATAAATTTCTAAGACTCTTACAATTAACATAATTAAATATTCCTATAACTTGTACATCGAATAGATCATACAACTAAACCTAAATACCAATGGTTAACGTCGCTGTAAGTCTATCGCATCCCAATCAGCCCCTATTGGAAACAATATCGATCTACCGATCACTCCGAAAGAACGATAACCAATCTACCTGTAAGTATGCTTCAAAAAAATTGTCAAAATTATCATTGTCAAGCTCAGTCATTGTTACAACAAAAAAATTCCAGTTTGATTCACGCGATTAAATTTGCTGACGTATCCGTTACCACTGCCTCCTATCTGGCATGTAAACTCGAAAGATGATCATCGTCGGCGTACTTGTAACTATCATGATCATCCATCCCGAAGTGATTATTATCGTTAGCATAGTATTGCGCGTGACTCTTGTCATATAATTCGTCCTGATAATTATTTAAACTCATATCAGCCTCGTCGTGTTTATCGTCATAAAATTTCTTCAATTCGTCAGAATAAACGTGTCCCGTTTCCGAATGTAATCCCTTACGATAACCTTCCTCGTGACTATCCTGATAATGTTGCAGATTATTATGAGGCAGTTCGTTAACTGTTTCGTGAACGGCATATTGAGGAGGATGGGAGTAACCAACTACACCATGATTACCAATGGCACCCTGAATTAATCCTTGATGAGTATCATGAAGTGTTCCAAAACTTTGAGGATGCGCCATTATCTGCTCAGCCGGCTTGCCAAAGAAGTGTGCATGAATTTCTTCCATGCTCATTGTAGCCGGTGGACTGTATGTATCCGTTATGGACTGATGTGAATTTTTGTGACCCCCAAGACCACCCAGATGACCCATTCCAATAATTTCGACCTGATTCTTATGATCACCACCACCGTGCTTCTCCTCGTGGCCACCATGATGATCGTAAGAAGAACTCCATGAACTGTAATCCTCATGATGACTCTCCTCGAGATGATTTTCTTTCTTCTTCGGCGCCTCCTTTTTCTTCCCGCCACCCCCAGTATGCACATGGATGAATACCGTCTTTGTATGTATATGATGCTTTATTATCTCCGGCACGTGAATTTTGAGGTGAACGCTGCGAGGTGAGTACAATTTTTTTTTTATTATCATAATAAATATGCATATGACGTTTTTTGACATTTTTTTTTTATTTTTATATAGTACTTACTGATGCTTTCCTCCGTGGCCTCCACCTCCAAGTATACCATCCACGATAGCAAGGAATATGAATATTGCGATTTTCTGCAAAAGGAAATTTTATTATTATTTCACTAGATTTTTTTAATTCACTGTTTACTGTCTGGCACGTTATCAGCCCTCGTGTTATATTTTTTATCATTATGTTACGCTGGTGCTATTTCTTATGGCACTTGGTCATTTTATCCCATAAGGACGACTTTAGTATCGTTTAGTTGATTTATTACCATTTTCAGGGACACCTGGAGGCTCGGGTTTGTCCGTGTTATTAAGAGTTCGTGGGACGACGGTCCAGTAACGTTTGAAGCTGTCGTCGGGGCTCTTCGTTTATATGCTATCTTTTTATTGTTTGACTGTTTTATTGTAATACGTTTTTATATTGACTGCGTGAGGGAATCTCTAAGGCTTAGTGATGCTGAACGCTTTCGCCCTGACTGCTGATTCTTTCATACGATATGCTTGATCTCTCGCGATTGGTACTACCTTAGAAATCATGGTGTCTTGTTCTCATCGACTGAATGCGTTAAAAAACTCATCGCGATGAAGTTCATTGTCAGAGTGAAATTTTCTTTCTTTCTCGCTATCGTTTGCGCCCTCTGTTTATCTGTCACAATGGATTTCGATAATGTTGACACTTTTTTTTTACAGAAAATATTTTTAACTTTTTTTTTCTAAATGCACAGTTTAAAACTCGATGTCATACAGTATTTTTCAATTAACCCTCTCACGCTTAGCTGTGCCATACGCCATTGGCATGCAACATTTTTCTTCGAACTCAACCTTAAAAAGATGATATCGCAAAATCGACGTAATGAAAAAAAATAATTCCGAAATTAGAGTATTAATGGGATACTTTTTTTATTCTTAAATCAATTATTAATACGTAATTATTTTTCGTCATATCTTTCGAGTCAATATATTTTCTTTTATAATAAAATTATAATTTTCTTGGATAATAAAATAACAAGTACAAGCAAAATTTCATTACCTCGTAAGTTTATAAAAGTTTGGAGCTTAACCATTATGAATGAAATATTCAACCGAGCTAGGTAAGTTCGAATAATTATTTTCAATGAGAATAAAATTTTAGCGCTTTCTAAATTTATAGATAAAATAGTATTAGTTGAATTGTCCTTCGCGTTTATTGATTGATTATTTCATTATGCCATAGCAAGTTTTTCAGCAGTATTTTTTGTAGCATTATCACGCAAATCTTTTTAATCGGACAGTACGGTTGGTATGAATGATAATTCTGAACCTATCATTTATTCCATTTCTTAGTCTCGCAAAGTACAGCGATCCACTCATTTTGTGGATCGTAAAGTGACATTAGGGATGCCTAAAGAATAACTTCTATCTCATCAGACATCTTGAAAACTTCTAGAGATTATTGTCCAGGAATCTATTAAATTTAAGCATATTTTTCTTAAGGACCAATTTCACTCGTCATCAACTTGTTTATAATTGAGGTCGTTATTCTCTGAAAAGTTTCAATTTTCATGCGATTTGGTAAAACCGTGAATCATGTAAATCACTTTTAATAATAACTTTTATTGAACCATATATATTATATAACAACATACAAATATAAAACTTAACATACCACTCGTTACATTAAATATAATACAGTCTGAATAAAGATTAAATTTGTACATAATAAGCCTATACAGTCTATTCTTTGGGTGTAACACTAACGTAGTTAGGTTATAAAATTCTGATGGATCCATTATATCATATAGAAATAAATTAGCCGTCGATACAATTATTTACGGTAGAATTCATAGTGTTCATTCTCATGTCCATAACCGTGATGATCATCATGACTCTCGTGATGATGTGGAATGATTTTGTAAATGGTATGAGTGTGCTTGACATTTTTAATACGATAAGGCACATGTATCAGTACCTTCTTCCTATAAAATATAAAAAAGAATTAATTAATTAAAAAAAAAAGTTAATATATCTTTTTATTTCCATCATTAAAATACTTACGCTTCACTCGATTCTTGCAGGAGAACGAAGACGAATAGGATGGCGATGATATGCTGTATAGTAAAAATAAAAAAATTAATGAATTAAAATTATTTGAAAATTTTATTATTACGCTCTCATGATATATTATATTTACCAATAATTTAGTATTCATCCCGAATTTTATACAGCTGACGCGAAAAACGTCTTACTAATGCTTTATAATGGCTATTAAAGTATAAGGGCGTACTGTGCTCAGTTCAACCACGTTTAGCTTTATATATAAGCAGTAACTAGCGAGGCGCATCGGATCACAAGGTATTCCGAGAAACTCCGCCCAGCATCTTTATCATATCTCTTTGCACCGCTAATCAAATCGATTTGCACGAAAACATGTTTAAAAAAGCCGTTCCAAATGGTTGGTGACCTGAAATTCAAACGTACCTCACGTCCCTCAATTATTTTGTCGCTGTCATCTTTATTTTTCATGAAAGTACACCAAAGGATGGAGTAACCTTAAGAAGAGTGAAAGTCAATCAGTCATGATTTTCAGGGTCAAGGTAAGAAGATGAATTGAGTGAAATTTAATTTTTTGAAAGACTTCTAGTAACTTTTATTAAATTTCTGAATGTAATAAATATAATCATTTTTCTCGTATGGATAGATACGTGCACGTATCGGTATTATGATGGTCTAATGAAAATTCAAATGTAGCGTGAATTAAAATGGTCTACAAATGAATAAAAGTGAAAACATCCAAGAAATGGAAAGCTATGCAAGACATGAATATTCCCATTAAAGATTTAGTTGAGCGTTCCCATTGAACATATAAATATCAGATTATCTAATGTATAAACATATGTAGATATAAATTATATACCAACAATATTTATGAGACTGATTCGTGCAGATTTGCTTGCGTGTCTAGTAACTATTATAATCTTATCTCATATATCAACTTATATGTAATTAAAGAAGATTCAGTGGAACTCATTAATTTCTTATTGATTACAATTTCTTTTATCGTACACTTCACCATTTTCAGGAACGCCAATGAATTCCACTTTACGAACGAAAAGAAAGCTAGGGACTTTCTGCGACTCTTTTTTCCCTGGTGTTATCACAACTGTACTGCTAACTACGCGGCATGCCGCAAGAAGTCACTAGTGAAAGGATACTCGTGATGTGGCTTATTCTCAGTAAATCATTTTTTGGCTCTTCCTTTGTTTTTTTATTTTTTTTTGAAATAGTGAAAGGTACCCTAAGTTCTTCGTGTCATTGTTTCTTTTAGGAAAATTCACTAGGTATCATTAAGTTTTATTGACCGTGAGAGAAAAGTTACGCCATAATAGATATTTTTCCTTTATATGTACGTAAAACAATATCTGTGGAAGAGTAACTAAGAAATTACTCATATTCTACAAGATGAAGATGTAAATTGTTGTATTCGTAACAATCATTAACAGTAGTATGATAACAATAGTGATATGGATAGTTGGTTCTTTTATATGTACTAATAAATAGTATGGTAACATGGTGGTAACAATGTATATTATGTGGTAGATAGTATTTATAATAAATTATTAAATTTTATTAATTGAATATCGAAAGTCAAGTTGATTTTACCAATTTTCTATCGATAGACGTTAACGTAATGTTATTTGATTTTCCTAATCTAGTGCTATCCTGGTAATCATTTTGGATCTCGTAAACTGGTTTGATATCCTGCTGTAATTTATGTGTCGTTTTATCATAATGCCAAGGATTATTCGGTGTTACTATTATGACACCTGGTGTAGATTTATGAGTCACATTCTCGATTGTTGATGTAGAATTGATGATTTTTTTATCATTCCTCACAGCTGATTTCTCCACTTTCATTAATTCCTTATTATCATAATGATGACTGGAGTAATTGATCGGCGCAATGGTATAAGTCTCCTGAATGTTATTTGAATTCGAATTTTTTAAATTAGATCGCGATCCTCCACTTAAAATTGGCGGAGTAACGATCTTTAACCCACCACCCATATTCATTTGGGTTTGAAGTTGTTTAAATGATGCGCTAGATGGCACTATACGGTTTGATCGAATTATCTGCGATTCTTGAGATAAAATATTCTCCACAGGATACAAACTATCTTGATTCTTTTCCTCAGCATTTCTACTCTTAGCTGGTAAGGGCGGATAAATCGATAAATTTTTAATTTTCTGTGATGATTCCAGTGGGAACGTCATCATATTACCCTTATTATAAGATGATCCTTTCTTTTTCTGGCGTATATTACTTAGAGTCTGTTCTATAGCAGGTGGACGAATATTAGAAATAGCTGAATGATATTCATGAGATTCATAGGGACGCTGAGAAAGAGGGATGAAATTTTTCCCTCCATCTAATCCAGGGTGCATATTTTGAATCAGAGAATTATGCCCTCGAATATTTTGAAGTAACAATGGTTTGGAATATCTTATTCCCAAAGTGTTTACATTCGACGTGTTTTTCTCGCCATTACGATGATTCGCAGGCAATGAGGTTTTATCCAAATAAGCTGAGGCGTTTGGTGGCAACAGAGCTGAGCGAATAGTCGAGGATTTTGCTAAGGAGTCTAATGACACTGAATTCGCACTCTTCATTGGAAATTCATGTGGACTACTTGATACCTTCTGTACTAAATGTATAACAACGTGATCTGCTTCTTCGTGGACAGGATCGAGTTGCCTGATGTAAACATTACCGTCTATACCAGGAAAATTAACAGGTCCTAGCAAAGGCCCAAAATTCTTAACTGACGTCATAGTCTTGCTGTAATTAATTTTATCGGAACCAATAATTCGGCTTAAAAATGTTAGCATCCAATCAAAAATATTATTCCGATGCACTTTGTGGACTAAGGGCTCCAAATGAATCACGTTCGAGACTTCCTTATGGTTGTAACTGTACTGACTTCGCTTCAGGGAATTCTGGGTAGAATAACCGACGTCTAATGATCTTCTTCTCTGCGACGAATTCAATCTTGACAATCCCATAAACTTTTTCATCTTTCCAGACTGCACTGGTAATTGTGACTTTATTGTTTTACGATATCCCATCGGACCAATTGTAACTCTTGAATATTTTCTAGCACGAACGTCCCTTCCTTTGCGAACAGATTCAATTTGTCTAGCAGACGACTTCAAACCACCCGTCATACTTCTGGCGTCTGTTTCCACCATCGATTTCTTGTAACCGTGAAATCTTCTAAATGAAAATAATTAATAATAAATTAATAAAGAAATCAAGATTACATATTATATATCTCATACCTGATTGGCGTATTGCTATTCTCTGCATGAACTTTGGACAGCACAAATGTACCAACCTGTATACAAAGTTCGTATATAATGTGTACCCACTTACGTATATATGTGTGTATGTATAACACGGCACAGGAGTCAGAGATAATTACAAAAGTATAATTAGCAAGCGTCAAACAAGACCGACTTTCCTCTAGCCTGAAAAGTTTTAATGCAGCTGAACAGTCTAGTCCGTGGTACGTGATTCGGATTATCTCGCGTTAGCACAAAAAAGGGCCATAACGTCAAGTTAACCTATTATTTTATCGCTAATTACGTTACATCGAAATCTTTATACTCATTTATATCAAATCTAGTTACCAGCAGCAGACACAGGATCTTCATATCTACTAGTAATTTTTGTCAACTAGATCGACTCACTATTGTCGCACTACAGTAACAAACTGCCATGGTGCAACGATGGTACTCACGTCTTTTAAAGGCTTTCTCGCACCATTAGAACTTGCTTCGTCAAACTGGATAAGTCTAACCTGGTCTGTGAATCGCATGCATTCCAGTTTCTTTTTAAAAAATTATTCTTAGCGAGTTTGACCGTAGTAAACTAGAACGCAATAAACTTTGACATTGACCAGGCTAAACTTCTTCCTTCACAAAACCTACATATTTTTTCTACACACAGACACGTGTATGTATGTATATATGAATGTCTCTCTTGACATTTAATAATCAAATACCTTGGAACTGGACAAAAATCTTAACATTAATTTTGAATACATTTAAATACTTTGCAGGAAATTTTGTGTTGAAAGTAATTCGTGTGGTACATTAATTTCGTATACATTTATAAACTTGGCTGTACTGTGTAATTTATATTTAAAATTTTACGTGTAACTTTTAAAAATACATTTTTCGTTGATGATCGTTAATTTTTGTTTCTGTGTTACCTATATATATATTCTACTGTAAAATTATAGTATTAGGTAGAGTGAACTTAAAATTCTTTATACAAGTCTGAGATTAATCATCTAATGAATTTGTTTTTTGTTTCCGAACCAATTTGTTTGGCCGCTTTAATGTGTAGTGTCATGGATATACGTGAGGAAACCGGTTTATAATTTCTAAAAGTGAAAATTCAATATCATCAACTGTAACGTAGCTTGATTTCTGGATGACAGTATATCCGGTTAATTTGAAATTACGATTTTACAAAGAAAAACATTTATTGTCATTGAAAATATTATACAAAATCAAATCTGAGTATACGAATACGCATAAATTTGAGGTAATTATTTTATTTGAAAGTGAATCATATTTTCATTACGATTAGTATACATATCTAGTATACTATCAATCATAATTAAACCGTCTCTTTCCATCGAACCGGAAACCATAAGCGGCACTGTTAGGGACGCCGACAAGAGCAGGATTTCTATACTGATTGAAGGATCCATGAAGATGAGCTGGTCTTGCAGCATTTTGTTGCTCACCCTGCGGCCCCTTCAGATAAAAGGCTTCAAATTGACCTTCCGGTAACAATATATCCTTCAATGAATCGTCCTCAGGATCATATCCAAGGATATGAACCACCATGGTAATAAGGAAAAACAGGGGTATCTGTACAAAAATAGTTTTCCATGCAAGATTAGATTATGAAAAAAAAATTAAATAATATATTAATAATCTACTTACCACAAATCGCATGGCGTATCCCGTAAAAAATAATTGACGTTAAAAAATCTTCCAGATCCTATGTGGATACTAGGATTTATACTGTAATTAAACAGAATTAGTGCGCATAATTAAAGATTGTAAATATTAACAAATTAAATTCAATTTCCAATAAATTAATTATAAATATATTAATTGAAAGAATTTTCGTAATGAAAATTTAAGTTATTGTGTCTATTAGCTGTTATAATAATAACCAAAGATCACTGCTTTCCTCCTGCCAGGTGAACGTTTCTTAGGGCCACAGGATTGCCATGAAATGTTCATGGTCAAGAGGGAGATAACTGATCGAGTAAACGTACTCGCTATATCTGGAAACCTTCTTGAATGTCGCGTATCACAAGTAATTCGTTAATAGTAACGTAGCAAGGTAATAATGCTGAACTTACCAAGCAGGCGAAGCAAAAGTGAAAGCAGCCAGTTGTGCCGAATACCGTGTTGCTAACTGTTCGCCTTTACGGCCTTGCGTAGCAAACTGTCTTGAAGTACCTGTTATTTGAAAGATAGGAGTTTGAGCGGAAGTCAATGAAAGTCATCAAGGTTCAAAAAGAACAAATATACCCGTCATTTTCTCTCGGTGCATTCAATATTATACAGGTTGGACTGAAATATAATTGATTGATAGTAACACATGGTATTACATAGTGCTGATTTATTGTTTATCAGTAACTTGATCTTGTAAGATAAAATTGTGAAGGTTGAATCTATCTGTACTTTAAATTTGATTTTCACTATGTATTTTGCTAAACAAAATACTTTTAAATGTTTGCATTGAATTAATCATACATCATTGTGTTGGAATGTCTTTGGATGATTTATTCAGTCAAATGATCAATTAGTATGATACAGAAAATTGTAAGTAATACAAACACTGGTCAAATGGTATCAATTAACCCGGGAATGGACATTTTGTTTTTCATTTGAAAAGCATTGAATTGGAGGGGGGGGGGAGTCTCAGACAACCCACGCGTCTATTTCTGGATTAAGGTATGGTTTAAATAAATTCGTTTGTTTCTGTGGAGAGAAACTTTTGTGTTTGACATTAAGTAGGTAGTTATTCTCTTGCCTGAAATTGGCACAATTATCAGTTGAGTATTCCGGTTATTGATGTTTTTTTTCTCAGGAGAGAAAATAATAGGCTTTTCTAAGCAAAAAAAAACAACAGATACATTGATTAAACAATAATTAACCTGCATCAGTATTATGCAAAGTCGACGCAATTCAGATAATTATATCTGTAACAGAGCATCTTTAGAAAGTGCAATACACTCGTGATGATATATGGAATAGAGATGAACAAATGATATCAATAAAGTTTTATGCGTTACACAGTTAACGCCGTGATGCATCAAATCTATACATGCTTTTCCATATTAATTTGTTTAATTAATTATTTTGATATGACTACTTAAAAAATTAGCCACACTGCACAAATCTTGATATTGATCTTTGAAGTTTATAATCCTTGAAACGTCACCTTATTCTAACACAACCGTGCTATTTCTATCTAATAATTCACTAGCTAGACTAGTTTACAAATTACGGTATAAAAGGTACATTGATTATTTGTATCAGATGCTCGTACTTTAGAGATACAGTGAAAGTACTTCTCGTTAAGTACCTCGATAGAAAATTGTCATGACCTCTTCGCGACTGAATGAAAAAAGAAAGTGATCGTATAAAACTGCAAATACGTCAAAAAATCCCTGAAAAAATACTTTCGACTTTCAATTTACGGTATTTACATATACGTAATCCTACTACAGAAAAATCCATTCATCCTACACAAAAAATAATGTACATTATACATAAATACGTCATCGAATGTATTTTCAGGCACTGTTACAAATTACGGAACATTGTACAATTAATTAAATTTTCAAGAAATACCTACACTCCTATTTATACCATACTATTATCGCACTAGTTCTAAAAAATTTATCAGTGCTGCTGTTTCTATTGTTCTTGGAGCTCCCTGAATGAACTGAGATAAGTATTACATGAATAGAAAGAAATTCTGCATATTATCTTACGTGTCAAAATGAACTCGTACAAATATCCTTGCAGAACTTCTAATATGATATTAAGTTAAATCTGACATGCGCGTATGTAATTTGTAAATTTATAGGCATAACACATTATATGTGATTTACGTTGTTATATATACATATCATCGCCATTTGGGAGATTTATGACTCGATTATTAAAATACCTTATACAGAATATAAATAGGATTCTAGCTTCATTTTAGCATTTGGGGGTGATGTGAAAGGAGAAAACCAGGCAATAGAGAATCTTCCAAATACAGCTTGTACAGACTTCCATTTACTGTTACGAACCCATCTTGCTTCCTCTTTTTTCAACTGTTCGATGCCCTGTAATACAATTTTAACCCAATAAGTTTGTGAAAAATATGGATGATATTTTATATATCAGAGGCTTTTGATCCTCATTGCACATTCAAAAAGATATGTTAAAAGTAACGATTAAAAGTCTATACGTACCGTCTCGTCATTCCATATAGCTTGCAATTGAGTTCCCAACATTACAGCAGTGAAGATAGCAAATAAAAGTGCTTCAAATGTCAAGAATAATAGCAGTACTACGGTAGCAGGAGGACTGAAAGTGGAACATTCTCGCCATTCTTGTCTCACGCATGTTGTAAACTGTTGAACGCAAAGGAAGAACGATTGGAGTGAAATGCCAGCTATATAAAACTGAAATTTTCATCTATTAGTATTTAATGCGGACCACAGCAATAGTGCTATTGTTTAAGAACTCACAGTAAAGAGTACAAAGTATTTTTGATTATTTTCCCCTACACAGTTATTAACCCAAGGACAATGATGATCCATTTTTCTAATGCACCTATAAAAGTTGTAGTGCTTTAATGATATTTATTAATGCAGCATAACTACCCAACACACCTTTGGCAAACAGAGCAGTGATGTGCTCTATCTGGTTTGATAGAACAACACCTGGCACACTTAAATATTACTTGACCCTCTCTAAGTCCCATTTGTTTAATCATCTCCTTTGTTGCATTTCCTTTAGGAACGGCACCCTGCAAGAGTAAATAATATCTAGTGCCGAAAGTAGTTAAAAAATCATTCAAATAATTTTGCATACATTGGAAATTATATACATATGTTAAATACAAATTCATTTCTCAACTCACTGGATCTGTGAACATAGTCCTAAGATGTGATGCAAAAGCCAAAAAAGCTAATGTTTGAAATATAATCATATTCAGACTGGAATAAACAGTGTTTATACTGGGAATGAGAATTACTGCCATGACTACAAATTCTGCATAAATAATTAGCAGCCATGTTAGCACAGCACATATGATACCACATATATCCTGAAAAATATTAGAACTATATTCATCGATTATAATGAATATTATCAGTGTAAAAATAATTAATTTAGCATATCATATACCTTAATGCACCAAAATTTTCCACCCCAACATTTATTATGAATATCCTTTTCCCTTTGAAAGGGCATATACTCGTAATCCATGATTTATAATTCACTACAATTCTCTACGTCTTAATACATCATAATTACTCCAAAATAAAACAATGATATTGTGGTTGAACAAAGATACATGGTTAATTCTCTGAAAATTAATAAACATGTATTGATATCATAGTATAATGAACTTTTGCTCTCATGTTTCACATCGTACATTCACCTCAAGAAAATGAACTGTGCTTGAGAGGTGTACAATTTCAACAGAGACAATACAGGTATGCATTGAAATTGTTATCGAAAATATACAATAAAATATATTGATTAACAAGAAAGAATTTATAAAACATCAGAAGAATGTAACCTACTCCAAAATATACTTACATTGTACTATATATTACTTTTCATTGTGGCCAAAATTGCAGAAAACTCATTTCACTACATGTTTCTACATAAGACGACCTCCACTCCATTGATGCTGCAAAACTTTAACATTTTCGTGAAATCTATCATTGTCACCTGTCATACAATCAGAATCAAGAAAATACACCGCCACGAATAACGGCAGTCATGAGAGTGAAACGACTTATCGACTTGTGAAAGCAATGTGGAAGCAATCAAGAAATGAAAGGTCAGAAGTATTTATAACGTCCAATTAAAAAAGTGTGGTTTTGCAAATTCTATCAGGTACAAAACAATTCACAAATTGAGTGTGAAAATTTCGGAAGTGCGTAGGCGGCCTAGGCGAATATGATATCGCACCATAAAAATCTACATAAAATCGTTATACAGAGAAACTGCATCACGTTTTACTAAACAGTCGTAAGATGTAGTACGCGTGCTACAGGATGTGTTACGGGCAGTAAAGTAGTTGCAGCTACAAAGTACTTTCGTTTTACAATAGATGACAGACATCACGCGAAATTTAGGCTTTTTGTATATTTTGGTTGATTTTGGTATTTTGCTTTTCAGTGTCTGCCTTTTCCTCCGTTATTACATATTAAATTTATAAAAAAAATGACTAGCAAGAAAAAGTCAAACAAATTGTCGAATGCAACGGACAACACTGCTACAGTAGTATGGACAAAGGCAGAGAAATGTGCTCTTTTGAAATCTTTGAAAAAATACGGTCATAAGGACATTTCAAAAATTGCAGAGACAATACCAAGTAAGTCACAAAGTGACATAAAAATTTTAATTGATAAATTTACAAAGCAAGCCCGTTGTAAGAAACATATAAAAACTGAATCACCAATTGATAACTGGTTAGCAAGTGGTATGTTTCCTGATACTGATACTCTTATACCTGAAGCATTGTTGTTTATACAGTTGTATGAGAAACATCCACCAGAAGAGCAAACTGGGGGATGTAATTTAAGGTATTTACTTATAATACTTCTAAATATTATGGTTGGTGGAACGCAGTTTATTCACTGTTGTTTCTTTACTCCTTTCAGGGAAGTATACAACTTTTTGTATAGGATGGTGCTTGGACAACCCACCGTTGGTATCTCTCCTGAAGTAGAAAAGACTGTATATTATTTAATATCAAATATTACTAGAGAAGTATGGCCTGCCTCTCGGACTGAAATCTTAAATGAAATTGCTAAACTACCTGCTAAACAAAAATGTTTAAAAGTGTATCCTGGTAAAAAAATGTATTTTTAATGTTATGTTATACTAATAGATGTATTTATTTATATTTTTTTATCTAAGGTTGTTAAAAAAATGTTTTTGAATAGGAATCTGTTAAGTAAAAGACAAGTTATTCAGTGGATAAGCATGTCGGTGATATCCATTTGTAAAGTCTTCTTGTATTTATATGAAGGCATTAAAGAACATGAAAGATTACATGATAAAATGTTGAGTAAAGAAATAGATATGTATTCTTAATGTATAATTAATATGTATCCAAACTATTACATCTACAGTGATATGAATATGCAATATAACAGTAAACTAAATGTACAAAGAATTCCAGTATATTTTTTTAAATGAGCAGTAAGATACTATTGCAACTTACTACATACTTATCAACCCTTTCAAACATAAAATATGTCATCTAAATAAAACAAAAATTGTGCACGCATTTTTAAAACTGACAGTATTATGGTTTATAAAATGCTTCATTGTTTGTTTAGACTATTATTATAATAATGTAACATCATTACTATTTTCTCAGATCAAGTTTATTCTAAAATCTCGTTCGTCAATGGAACATACAATGATGATTTTCTAAGGATAATATGCATTATACTTTGGCAATCCTCTGTCTGACTAATCTTTTAATTTGTCTAATGTACGTAATTCAGGTGCCAACTTTATTTTATTATTTCTTTGGATTTTATGTCAACTATCCATAGAAAACCAATTATACGGTCAAGAATATTTTATATTTTCTAATAAAAATACTTCTCCTAAACACCATAGTTATCAATAGTGATACACATGGTATTTTTCAACAAGTTATAACATAGATGAATTTCAAATATGCTTTTCTTCCATTATCATTGGCTATGTAAACAGTTTTTTACTATTTGATTATCATGTAGTGGATAAAACAAAAACGTATATAAATAACTAAACGATCGAAGCTCGATATTTTTTATAATTAATACAGCGATCGTTGGTTAAAAATGATCTCATAAGTAACCATTTCAATGTTGCAATAATTTTGGATGAATACTATTCCATGTACTATGTAATTGATAAACAAGTTTTATAAAAGAGCACAAGTTATGTCTCTTCGCAACACACTGTGGAATTTTTTACTCAATTTCAACTAATACTACATATCCTTACAATTTGTTATACCACACATTTTTGATACCGTATTATAAGATATTAGGCATATAAGTTCTCGTAGTATTTTATTTTATTATAAAATTAATTTAATCCCATGGTCAATCTCTACGTATGACGACACCAGAAAAAGAGCAGTAGATTTGTTGGAATAATTGTCTATTATCGACGATCAACGTCCATTAAATATTTTCAAAGAAATCAACACAATTCAGAAATCCAACAGCATATGGAATTACAACAGTAAACTCAAAACGTTATTTTTTGGGGAATAATAAGTATTCATAGCGTGCAACAATTTTCTTTAAAATTTAAAAATATTCAGGGACTACGCATACGTGTAATGTTCGTACATTAAAAATGCATTTATAGTTAGTAGCGGTAACTGTAAACATGTAGAGATTGTTATATAAGACATGTTCACAAATACGCGACAGACGGAAGCCATGCATCATTGCATCGAGGAGGAATTGATAAAAAGGAACAGCCTCTGTGTATTCTGTGTCTGAAACGAACTGTATGTTATTTCAATCCCCTTCAGAATTTCTATATTACTTCCAGCATATCTCCCGTGTCTATTATGCCCACTAGCTACCATCAGACACAAAGTCCCATAAGGCTGGCGCTCTTTACTAAGATCTCCTTAGTGATCATCAATAGAATCTATAGAAACTTTGAACTTCAGAAAAGTATCATTTACGACAGTGACATCTAATTCTTATTATTTCACCTAATTTAACAAGTCCGACCACGATTCTTCATCGGCCTTGGACTGCTTTTTTTCTTTGAAGTCTGGATCAAATAATCCGATCTCTTTCCGAAATTGTGCTTCCTCCGATAATTTCATAGTACTTCTGTTACTGGATGTTGAATCACTAGTCACCTTTGAATCACCACCCCAATCCCAGGAAGAGTTTATATTTGGGGAGTTACCTCTGCAAGTAATGACAAAGGGTTTCATTCAATGCTTCCACAGATAGGTAAAATAGAGGAAATACTTGGAAAAAAACAGTTACTTACTTTTGGCTTGGTCCTGTAACAAGAGATGACCTCTCGGTGGAATGTGAGTTAGTGGTTGCATTGTTCTGATAAGTATTTGATGTATTTTGATAATGTTCACTTGAATTATAATGCTGCTGCTCAGATGAATTGCTCCCTGCTATATCACCCCAACCTCTTCTACCTAAATCGCCAACCTATAAGTGATTGAAAAAATTATCACCGCTCTCATAATTCAGGACGTATCATGTAACTGATTTGAGATTTTAATGTTTGTTGTATTAGAGGAAACTACCTTGGCAGCTAGAGTATTAACTTGTGCTCCCATATCTTCCAACAAGGTACCATCTCTCACCTAATAAAATCCAAAGAAAACCCCCCCAAATAAAAACCAAACAATGTTCAATAATGAGAAATAAGTAATTTGATATGAATGAAAACTAAGAGTGAAAACGTAATGTAAATAAAATGTAAAAAAATTAAAAAGAAAGCATACCTTATTTCCCACAGAAACACTAACTTCTGATACCTTTTGCGTAGCAATGCCACCAATCTTTATAGCATTTTCCGTTGCTTTGCTTGCAATTTTTGTAGCCGAGGTAGAAAACATTGACCAACCCTGAAATTAAATTTTGTTAATCTTTTGCATGACAGATACAAAAATTTATTAATGATAAGAAACCTTACACTTGCTAAAGAAGATACAGCAGTACCAAAGAATTCCTGAGATGAACTCTTAGGAAGAGGATCCATTTGATAACCAAAACCTCCATATTTTCCACCTTGATTTGGGGGCAAATCGCTGCAAAACTGATACTTATGAAATAACCATTCCAAGTGGAAAATAGTAAATTTCTATTTACACATAAATAATACTCACTCAGGACGACTTGCATTTTCATTCTGTTTCCTTGCAAAGAATGATTCAGTTTGACTTTTAAAACTAGGAGAATTTATATTCTGATAAGAGGGACTTTGGTCACCCTGGTAAGATCCATATTCTTGTGTTTTACCTTCTTGAGGACTAGTGCTTGTAAATAACTTTGCACTTGCACTAGATGGACTCCAATTCTCACCTCGTGCTAGAGTTGCTATCTAATAAAAATATGTAACATTACATTAAAATAAAATAGTATAAAAATTAAGAATGTACTAATGAAGAAGGTTACATTGTTCTGAAAAGAAGTTTTGACACATGACAATATAACTCCTATTTATGAATGAATAATTACTCTGTAACAAGAAGATATCACTACACAAATTTTACCTTATCTCTGTATAATGCTGCTGCCTTGGTATTATATTTATGTGATATTGGCATAGACTCATCCCAATCTGGTTGAGAATCCAAAAATTCTCGAGCATTTCTATTTCCTCCAACTTTCATCTTTTCCAGTTCAGTGTCTTTCCATTTATCCATTGAAACGGAACGAACAAACGAGAGATGTACACCAAGTCCTCTATGCTTACCAGAGCATTCAAGGCAAATCCATATTCCATATGTAACCGAGACCCATTGTGGGTTATGAGCTCCGCATTCAAAGCATTTCTATAATGTAGTTAAATTAAACAATATCGCTATACCTGATTAAACATACTGGACTTCTTACATTATTTTCATCTCGAGGCTTTAATTCTCCCAAGACACGCCGTGTGCGAGGACTCGCCATGATTGCTTCCCCGTGCGGGCAAAATTAATTTCCAAAATATTTCAATGAACTGCCAAGAACCTCAAGTTTACTCAAGTGCCACACGTTACTTCAGCCGATTGACAAATAAGCTTCGTGGTGAAGAATATTATAGAAAGGAAAGTACGAGTTTGAATAGAGTCATGTGCTTTCATATGCTACCATCTCCGCTGTCTTTTGAGATAACAGAATATTCTGTTACATTAACTTCATAAAAAAAACCTTTACGACATTCCTCATTACATACATCTTCTAACAATATCTGAAAATATTTAAATATCAGTGTAGATCTAAAAAAACCTAACGAGACAATATACAGATTTTTGGAAATATGAGAAATTTTGCTTTATTTTTTAATTCATCAGCAAAATACATTATATAGATTCTATTTTCATAGAACTTATATAATTAGAATTTACAACTGTGTGTTCACGGTATAATTTTATAAGTAATTTTACTTTGAAAAAAGTGTTTAATAATTTGAATTGTTGCAAATGTATCTCTAGTAGTCTACCGCAGAAGCAGAATAGTTGCATTGTGGATCAGGCTTGCGCGCAAAATAGTCAGTTTAGGAACCCGAAGCAACCCCACCTATCGTCCATGACAAATGCAACTTTTACTTCCGGTTGAGTTCGGCCGCCGTACAAGATTTTTTGGGTTTAACAGTATTCTTGCGTAGTGCTTGTGTTATCCTACATCATCCGTCACTTTTCTCGACTGTACTTGCAATTTGCAGTTATATATCTTCGAGGGATATATTTTGTTTGTCGTATGTCCATCCAGAATCTCAACACATTCGGTAAATATTATATTTTCCATTCATTAAATCCTTCGTATCCGAGAGGATAGTTTTGGCAAAATGGCCGTCGCGTCTTCGCTTGCATCATACGAATCAACCTGGTTACAACGTTCTAGCAACGTTTTTATATAGTTTATTAAAATTTTGTACCATTCTGACTTTTCTTAAGTTATTGGAGCAATTGGGCTTTAGCATAACATGGAGCATTTGTTTGTTTCACAGACCCCTTTGCAGATGCAATCAAGGGTTCAGATGATGATGTCCAAGACGGTCTCGTGCATATAAGGATCCAACAGCGGAATGGTCGCAAGACCTTAACCACGGTGCAGGGGCTTTCTTCTGAATATGACTTGAAAAAAATTGTCCGGGCATGTAAAAAGGTGAGACATCGCTACTTTGCGGATCTATTGTCTCTTTGCTGTCACTTTGTGTTAACTTGTCTATATTTAGAACTGACGTGAAAGATTTTTCAACCGATGGAATACCGTTGTATTTATCGCTGACGATCTATATCTAGTAAAAATAAATTTAAATCATTTGTATTCTCGTTAGTTTTGCGTCAATTGGGCCAAACTATCGGCAATTTGATATTGCTTTGAAAATGGTAAAAAAAAACAGGTTTCTAGAAGATGCTGGAAATTTTAGTTTTCTCTGTAAGTTAGTCATACTGTGATTGTTCTAGAAATTTTTGATGAGTAATACATATTGAAGCTTATGAGAATATATTTATATATGACCTTGTCCTCATTTGGTATCACCAATATGTAGAAACAATTATGGATGTGACCTTGCTTGTGTTGACCTTATAATTGATGGCTGCTCCTGAATATGCGTACATATGATCAATGAATTCATCAGTACAATTCCATTAATGTTAATCAAATACTTTTTTCTTTGTAAGTGATTGTTTTATTTATTTCCAATGTAACTCATATGCTGATACTTTTGGAGCAATCAAAATACAACAACTTATGCCATTTATTAGAAAGCTTTGATGCATAATTAAAATAGGAAAATTATTTACTTCTAAAAATAATTACAGGAGTTTGCCTGCAATGGGACTGTAATTGAGCACCCGGAGTACGGGGAGGTGCTGCAGCTGCAGGGGGACCAGCGAGAAAATATATGCCAGTGGCTAACGAAATCAGGTCTGGCAAAACCTGACCAGCTGAAGGTTCACGGTTTTTAATCAACCAACCATCCATGCCACTACCTAAGACAACTCCACCATCACCAACACCTTATCATCTTAAATTATCTGTATCAGTCACTACTACTTGTTGATACTTCGTGGGATACCCCATTATATACGCATATATATTTCAATAAAAAATATATAACAATACCATATAGGCACAATATTCTAATCAGACATTTTGTAAGATTATAGGAAAAGCAATACCTTGCAGTCTTATGTTAAATAATCCACTGAATTTTTCTCACATTTTAAATAATAGTAATAATAGTAACTATTTGAGGAAACACATTTACAAGCGATAGATACAGATAGTAACGGATGGATGTTTCTTTTCATATTAGATGATATGTATCTGGATGCGATAGATGTCTTCAGAGAAGATAAAATGCGTTATCCTAGGTTTCAGATTGGCTTCTCCTTTGTAACTACTGACTGCTTTGCTTTCTGTATACAGTAAGGACAACAGAGTTTAGTTTGCGCTTAAATATCATTTGTTTTCGATTTTCGTGTCTTTTATTCCACATTGTATTATTTATTAAAATATAACATTTTAATGTAACAATAATGATAAACAATTTGGGGGGGGAGGGGTTTAGTTAAAATAATTTTTTTTCATTATAAAACCAGTATTTACTAAATGAATTGCCTTTTTAGTAAACACATGTGACTGTTCTAGATAAATAAATGGTAATTCAGTAGCTTTTGAATTTATTTTATTCTATCCTCTATGATACATTTGATACTAGTAGTAATACAACAGGTTATACATATATAAAAATCGACAAATTTGTATTTATACTCTGTATGATGTTTCTCATATCAGTCCATGTAAAAAAGCATTTTAAAAAAATATTAATATAGTGTGTTATTTGCTAAAAGTGAGACTTTATCAAAATTGTATATATTAATATGATATTGGTACACGTTAAATAAATATTTGGTCGAAACAAATGGTGCAACACATTACAGACCTGAGATGCACCGACATTTGTTCAATTTGACCAAGTCATTTATTTTTAGACGCAGATTCAGTTTCGTGTCCAAATCCATCGCTCACAAAGTATCTGTTGACAATGAGTGTTAAAGATTCAATTCTCTTTAACGATAACAATCTCACGCATACATGAAGTTATATTATACACTAAAAGCATATTTTATCTAGACAAATGATAAAGACAGAACGATCATTCGATCTATTATTTTATTCGTTTGCATTTTTAATTTAGAATATACGTGAACATGATCATGCAGTCGGTTGCTGATTTCTTATCAATGCTTACCGGCAAGAATATTTTTAAGACCCCTTTATATCTTTCGTATTTACTTTGACTTGAAAAGGATAAGAACTAAGCTTTATTTGACAATGTTACTATACAGTTCAAGAAGTTTTATTTTCAGATGAATGAGGTAGAAGTAATTTTCGAATTTTACGTAACGATAAGGTAAAATTTTAATTTGAGTTTAAATGTCCAACGTATTCAATACGTACGTATAAACTTTCCCGTTTCCGTTAGATACAAAATGGTTGCGGATCCACTGCAAAATTCGTCATGGACCTCGGATAACGAATGTGAAATCTTGGAAGGAGTCAAGAATTTGACGTATGTGTTAAAGGTCATGTTTGAATTTAGCACAGAGGTATTTTTTGAGAATATTAAATGAAGATTTTTTTCTGTCTTTCGGTACAGTTATGTGCGTTGTGTGCTCGTTATTCTTTAATTGTCATACGTGCGTGTAAAGTATTCTCTCAGAGTAGATGATGTCATTTCAGGCGTTTTCGGGATCATACGGGATCGTCGTCGATGTCCTTAGATTAGTCATTCCATGTTCAGATAACTCTACTGGGAGTCAGCCAAAGTGTAACGAGCCAATCGCATTCTACTATGATGAAAATTGTGCGCCATGACTGGTGCATTGCAGTACAACTGGTGTGGCGGAAAAGAAACAGTCGAAGATAGATTAAACGGTGCTGACAAATCGAGCGTTTGAGAAGAGAAAAATACTAGAAAATTAAGAAAGGAAAGGAGACAAAGGTGTCACGTATCGTTTCGGGATTAGCCATGGTTGATGGGTGTTGTACGTTAATCGGGTTGAATAAAGGGCGTTCTTGAATATTCGATCTATAAAAGAAACTGGAACAGGGCTTGAAGAGAGAAAACGGGACGTTGCAATTGCGTTGAGACGATGAGTTGATTGGAGTTGATACAACGTTCGAATCTGGCGGTTATACCGGTTGTTCGAGCGAAATCAAGAGATGGCATTACTACTAGCCTACATAGCTACAACCCACAATGCATTGAGCCACGGCATGTGCCTTTCTGTGTCGGCCATTTTGTAGTTTCCTTGAGAAATTGTGTTGAGTTGATTCTTCTCCTCGGTAAGATTTTAGCAAAATTATCAAACGGCGTAATTCGCAGTAATCCGAACGATGTAGAGGAACGGGAAGACGTGCTCGTGGCTAATGAATATTGGCTCAAGGGAAAGGAATAAGGGTGCGTTTCGCACACGGCGGTGTGTGCCCACGGTCCTACTCCCGAGAACGAGCCAGTAAACGAAGCTGGCGAGAGCAGCTATTGATAAAGGCACATGGAATCCGGGATTGTTTCGGGATGAATGGTGATTTCAGTAACGACATTTGCTACACATAAGTGCACTCGCGGAGTGGTTGTCGTTGTGGTTGCGTGCGTGATCGCCGCTAGCCCAGCCAACATCTCGCTCTATATTTGGCCAGTCGCATCCAACATATTGCATATCTTGCCCTTTCAAAATTCTTACTTTCCACGGTGTAACCTTTCTCAGACAGCTCCGCCGGAGGGATACAATGTGACGTTCCAACGTGAACATTGGGCGATCGCATGCTGTGCTTCCGCGAGGACAGTAATTCGCATGTGGTATGGTTCGTCCGAACGGCTCTTGACTTTTGCTTTTGAAAGCGCTAAGAAACGAATTTCGAGTTTTTTTCGCGCGATGACTTGTCGATTTTTCTTCTTTGCTCCGTGATAGTCTTGCTATAATTCTATGGTTTCATTTGGCCATAGCGTGGTTTATGAAAATCTGGTACAGCTACGCGTCAAATCTTCCTTCTTTTTTTTCCTTCCCTTTTCACTTCATTGACTGCATAGTCAAAAGTGCGGCGAATACAAAATATAAACTTCAGTATTTAATATTTTCATAATTTTCAATGTTGCCTCTATCAACAGTTTGTTCACGTTCAATCAGTTGTAAATTATATATTTTTAAAATATTTGTCTTTCAATGTGCAGCTTCTTACTTCGCTTGAGATTTAGCCACTCACGTCAGAAAGTCATATTATTCTCTTGAAAATTGTTGCCTCCTATGATGCAACCTTTTTCAGAAAAATCCATAACAGGTATGTAATATGTGAGAGTTCAGCTGTTGTAGGCATGATATGCTGTGCAAAAGGAATTTCTAACGTGTGTTATTACTAGCTTGGGTAAGGATTGATTTGTGAGTATAAAAGGGGGTGGGGATCTCAATGAAAGGTTTGCAGCATATCCACAAATGTTTTAGTCAGCTAGTCATCATAGATTTTTTTTGCATGCTAGATTACTTAGGACATTGATGTATAGTTTCGTAAAATTGAGTTTTTTTAATGCAACGACTCAATTTGAGTGATGGATACTGATCAGATAAACTTGAATGAAGATTAAAATTATGGTTCAAAGTTCTTTTTTTTATTAACAAAAACATTTCATGAATTTTAGTAGTAGCCTTAGATAGATCAATAAGTAGAACAAGTTATTTGTCTATAGCTGATCGTACACTGAAATATGATTCCAGCAACTTCCATAAGTAATTCTCTAATTTTTAATATACTCTTCACTTAAACATTAACTTATACAACATGAAAAGCACAAAATTCATTACACATAAAATTAGATTAGGATGATCATATTTTTTATCAAACTGAACAATTTCAGTGATACGTTGATGAACTATTTTAGAAACATCAAACACAATTAACACAAGAATATTAAGATTGTGTAAAGCAAAACCAAAATTCCAAGCATAATTCTCAAAGATCTGCAACTATGTGCTCTAGCGAAAAGACAGCACATGCATATCATACAATGCAATTTGGTACTTCCATATAAACACTGTGTAAGCATAGGCATCTCTATTTTTTTTTTTAAATATCAAATGCTCTTACCATGTTCATACAATAAAAATGACTAAGCAGTATTTTCCCATAGCGTTCACTTTGCGTTTCGGAATGATCCATAAGGAAATAGCAGCACGTGTCGTGGGTAAACGATATCAAATACATGTCATTTGTCTATATATATTTTTCGGTTATGTTCCAGGGTACGTGTACATGAATGGGGACATTGGGAAGCTCCCACCAGGGGCGGTTTACCCAGCCACCCCTGAACCCCTGGGTACTGTCGGGGGTGTTGTTGGCAGTAACGCTTCGAGTTTAGACTACGGCGTCATGAACGGAGGACCGAGCGGAGGTGAATTGATGCTCGACGCGGGCGCGGGTAATCTCGATCCTACAGGCCAACATCCCATAGGTATGGGTGGTGCTGTTGGCTATGCTCCAGTCGATGTTGCACCCTTAGGAGATGCACCCCCTGCGCCTGGACCGATGGCTGATCTCTCCGTGCCTGGCATACCTCTGGAACAATTGAAACAGATGCTCTCTTCTCAACTTGAATATTACTTCTCCAGGTAAGTCAGGTCACTTGAAATTTGGGAAATAACTTTGAGTTTTTCTCGGTATTATTGGACCATATGGGGATTCAACTTGATTATATGCATTCTGCATTAATTATTGCATTATAAGATGTTCATGTTATATCAACATTGTTGATATCAACACTACTTGAACTAACCTCGTGACTAATGTCTCGTACACTATCTTAAAAGATTTGGGTATGCTTTACTTGGAACTTATAATGTATCTTCATTCCTTCACTTAATAATAAAAATATGTTTATGCAATTCAATCTCGGTGGTTGTATTACAAGATGCAATTCCGTTTTATCACTTACATTAAATTCCATACGCGCCATTGACGCGTGAAAACTGTAAACTCGTATGAATTTAATTTAAAATATGTAGAACGTACTGACTTAAATCAGAGCTTAATACCGTTGCCAGCTTATTTCGTTACTGTACATGTATAAATTTGTATCGCTGAACAGACTATGACGCATGTGGTCATGCTTTACGTATATTTCTCGGTACTATATACCTAGTAGTATGATCTGTATCTTTATTATTGCTTTATGATTGTAGTTGAGGATAGTATTAACCGATTGAAAGAGAAAGAGAACAAAGAAAAAATGAATGATCAACAGTCACGAAGCAATTATGTTTCTTCTTTCAGAGAGAACTTAGCCAATGATACATATTTATTATCGCAAATGGATAATGATCAATATGTGCCGATATGGACGGTAGCGAATTTTAACCAGGTGAAGAAATTGACGAAAGATATAAAATTAATAACGGAGGTGCTGCGAGAGTCTCCTAACGTTCAAGTGGACGAGGAAGGACAGAAAGTGAGGCCAAATCACAAACGATGTATTGTAATTCTCCGGGAAATTCCAGATAGCACACCGCTAGAAGACGTGAAGGTCAGTCGTCTTTTTGTTTCAGATAATATTTAATATATTATATTTTAATATTTATGATTACATATGTAACAATAACTTCAAGGAAAAACAATTTTTATCGTCATTATATATAATCTCTTTTTGGATATATTTATCACGTTCCAAACTGATTGTTATATATATATCTGTAGAATATTTTTGTGCTCCGAGACTTTTGCATTAAAACTGTCTTTCTTTACGTTCACAGAATTTATTCTCAGGAGAGGGTTGTCCAAGGCTTATCTCGTGCGAATTTGCCCATAATAGCTCGTGGTATGTAACTTTTGAATCTGACGAGGATGCTCAAAAGGCGTATAGGTTTCTACGTGAAGAAGTACGAGAATTTCAGGTAACGTATTACTTTTTGTACTATGGCATTTAGAGGCACGTATTGGTAGGCGCCTAAATGACCTGTGCTGTAGTAGTATAATATTAATAATAATAACAACAATAGACGTCCTGTTGTGTATCAAGATACTACTCGTAACGCGTACACGTATAAAAAAACAATTCTGTCTCAATCAAATTAAATAAGAATAAATTCTAGTTATTATCGATTGTTCGGTTGTGGTCTTAAATCAGGTGGTCAATGGAGACATATCGATTTTAAGTCATAACACGTTAAAATACATGCGATAAGAGATAAGAGATTATTATGACGCAAGGATAGATTGACTCTGATCAGTCATTCTCTAATTGCCATGATCAATATTACCATACCATTCGCTGTAAAATGCAATACATACTCAACCACGTGTCCTTTTCGCCCTTATTATTCAGGGAAAGCCAATAATGGCACGCATCAAAGCTAAACCAATGAACAGGCTACCGATCCCAGCGGTAGCTGGTGTTGGTGGGATTAAAAATGGATACAGAACTCCTCCAGCACCGCCCGTTTACGACCCGAGCACCTATCCGCCTGGTCAGCAACGCTTCCTGTACACTAATGGTACGACTATGCCGCAGACGACTATGCCGCCATACCCCAACCAGGTTCATGTCTATGTGAGTAAACATTAAATAACGATACTGAAACAATACTTGAAATGACTTTACACTCTTATGTGACTTACGAGAGGTGTATCGAACATCAGCAACGGGTGAATAACCGTTGAGAGATTTATTTGCGGTAGCAATTTGAAGATCGCTAACGCTCGAAAGTGCAGCAGGATCTAATGTTTCAGCATCAACCGTTTTACCCGGCCGGGATGATGCCCTGGGGACCTGCGAGTCCTGCATATTTCGATATGGCCGGTGTCTTTACAATGAATGGTATTACACCGCACACTTCATTCAAACCACCCAACGCAAGATACAATCAGAGAAACAGGTAAGCAAGATCTTTTGCATACGATATGAGTTTGCCTGCCGATACACAGACGTATCGGTAGAATTTCTCCAGATAGCGCTAGATAAGCTCTAGAAAATTGTTAATGATGTTCAGTATATGATTAATGATTATTAGACATTTTTATCGTATATATTGAACGTTATTGCTCTGCGTCAAGGTTTAGTTATTTAAAAGACAAAAACGTTAACAATTTTTTTCTCTGTGATTCAGAAATAAGCAGAGAAATGGATCCGAAAGGAGTGGCTTAATGGATGGCGGTGGTGGTATGGCCCCGATGGGTCGAAGTTCGCATGCTCCAATAAGCGGTGGTGGTCCAGTGTCCCTGGGAGCGACGGCTCCCGCGCTCTCGTCGAGCTTGCCCACGATGAAGCCAGCCTCTTCCTATCAAACTGGCACAAAGTTCCATTCCTCGCATACAGCCACGTCGGCTGGAGAGGCTCAGTATAGTAGCAGCAGCAACAGCAGCAGCAGCAGCAGCCACGTTAAAGGGCCGCAGGAGAGTGACGCTCAGAGTCTGGACTCACCGGTTCAGTTTCCGCGTCATCGTACACACCGCAGGACCAAAGACCAAGATGCCCTCGCTAAAGCCAACAACAGTAGCCCTCTGCCGTCGATCAGAGAGTCCAATCCGGCCAGTAACTCTCAGTATAATCGAGGGGTCCAGTTTGACTTGGAGGCTGCTGCCTTCCCTCCGCTTCCTGGCCTCGATGCCGATCTTGCAAAGTCTCACAACACTCCGACCGAAAGTGCTGCTACCGACAGCTTGCAATCTCAGAATAGGCTTTCGGACGTAGTGAAGGGCACTGCTAAGCTAAAAAGCACAAAGGACAAGGAACCCATGGTAGGGGCTGCTCAACAGTATCACCACCAACAGCATCAGCAACAACATACTAGCAACAGCAGCAGGTCAACGAGCCCAGGGTCATCAAATGCTGGCGCTCACGGCGATCCTGTCGCCAATCCTGGGACTTCGGGGCTAACTGTATCTCAGACTGTCACTTCCGCTGTTCAGGCGGCCATCACCACCAGCCCTGCTCCTGTCGCAGTTGCTCCCGGCATCGGTGCGGCTTCCGCCACCGCCACAGCCACTACCAACACCAATGCTTCTGCTAGCAACACTGACTCCACAGACATCGCTCTCAGCACCATCACTCTCACTCCCCCGTCATCTCCCGATAAGTGAGTGTGCTTTATTCTTATATATATTTATATATATATATACATATATATAGAATTATATGTGATTATATAAATATAAATATATATATATATACATATACATATATATATATTTACACGCGCGCTGGCGCTCTAATGCGTGTACACGCGTACACGCGGTTACGCGAAGAGACAAAGTCGCGCGCGCAGACAGCGCTACACTCGACATGCACGGGTTCCATACGCGTGCATGTTAAAGGGACTTTCGTTTCTTTTCTTTTTTTTTTTTTTTTTTTTTTTTTTTTTTTTTTTTTTTTTTTTTTTTTTTTTTTTTTTTTTTTTTTTTTTATTTTTCATCGAAATATTCTTTTGCAAAGCCTTGTTAAGAATTATTCGATTGCTTTAAATGGTGTTCATTGGTATGTCTATGTGTGGGATGTGTATGCGTATGTATACATATGTGTATACGCGTACACATATGTCTACACAAAACTCGTGCAACGGCGGAACGATAAGGTGATGTACAGGTGCAGGACACGAAGCCTGCGGAATGCTGAGTTGTCTTATTAAATGTCGTTGGCTGCGTAATGTGCTATGCGTTTTTTACGGTGGATGCGTATTTGTTTTTTGTTTTTTTTTGTTTCCTTTTTGCTCTACGATCGTCATCCCACCAACGTCCACCATCTTGTATACTCGTGATTCATATATTATAGAGGAAAATGAAAAGGTGTTGCGCGCTCACGGGAAATATATCAAATGTTATCCTTGCGCCGTGGCAACGATCTGATTTTTTTTACCCCTTTACGAATAGTCTCTATTTTGTTTTAGTCATTTATAAATAGCGCGAGAGATTCGGGGAACGAGTCGTGTCTTGGTCGGTGAGCATGTGAAATCGTAACGCGAGGCTGCAAGTTCGTGCGGGAGAAGTCGCCCGGGCGTAGGATACGACAGGTCGACAGACTGGCGCGTCTATTTCTCATAAAAATTGCTTCGAGAGATAGGGAGGATATGGAAATGATATGAAAATTAAAAAAAAAGAATATGGAAATTCATGCCCGATAGTCGCATTGATTGCCTGAAATTTATTTTTTAGTTTTTCTCTCTCTCTGTTATTTAGGTAGTGCTCCGTTAGATGGCGGTTGTTTTGTGTGTGGTGGCGCATCGTGCAAGTGTCGAATATGATTTTTTTTTTCTTGTTTTACAACAGTACCTCTCGTCCAATCTCGGCTCCTCACGTTGTCCCGCTATATAATGTTCAGCCTTCAATTACGAGATTCCTGTGTGAATAATATCTATCCAATACAGTAGTATATATATATATACTTTTTTATCAGTAATTACCCTATCTCTATATTATTTTCTCAATCTCTCTCTCTCTCTCTCTTTCTCTGCTCATTCGTTCGCTCGCACGTTGTACAAATCACGGGGTCCTAAAATCGTTTTTCTTTTATTTCACGTTATATAAAACTAAAATGCATAACCGATGCAATCATATATATATACATATATATATATATATATATATATATATATATATATATATATATTCATAATTTCATACGTATACATATATAGCACAGTAATAGGACGAACGAGTGGCACATATTTTAACTCTGTCCTTCTTTATCATACTAGTAGCCAATTTTTTTTCTTCTCCTATTATTCCGTCGCTTCTATGCTTCATTCTTCGACGAGGCGCATTTAACGTTACCGGCGTATATATCGGGATTCCCCATCCGATGATAACCCTGTTGTTGTACATAACTCTCGTGCGGCCCCTCGCCTTCGCGCTTTTCTCGAACGACGTTCGACATCGTCGCTCATCCTATCCCGTATGCGGTGGTCGTTAAACAATTGAGAGATGTACGTGCTCTACCGTCGCTTCAATTTGCCATTTTGTTTTTCTTTCTATTTTTTCGCGATCACGACTCGTTTGAAACGGGCGTTAAATCTGCTTCCCACGTCATTGGACAAGCTATGTGCACGGACATGTACATAGAGTTATTCAGTAGAATCGCACTACCTGAACATGGTTGTACCATAAAAATCAAATGGACGTTTTTACTGAATAATCCTGTACATACAATCGGGGTGCCAATTGACTTTCCCAGTGCTGTCGTACCGATACAGCCTTTCAGAAACAAGAGTCGCCCCTCCGATCTCTGTACGTGAGGATGGAATAGATATTATTTAATAGAAAACAATGAAACTAAAAAAAGATTAAGAAAATTGAAAAAATGCGAAATTCGCTACGAACAGAGCCAAGGAGAGGGTATAGAGGCATTTGGTAAACGATAGTTAGTCAACGCGGGTCCATGCTGCACCCCGCGCAACGTATACTCTTAAATATGACACGCTGTCGTAATCTATATATATATATATATGCAGGTATGCGCGAGTGCATGCAGTACTATGTGGTAGCACAATGCATAGGTCTCTCTATGTAGCATGGGTTAAATTCCTTGCCTGTACTGCCGCGACAGATGAACAATACCTAGGGACTACTATAATATTCAGGGTTTATTATTATTATTATTATTATTATTATTATTATGTTATTATTATGTTATTATTATTATTAATTGTTCGGTTTCAAGTTACTTTTAAAGGCATTTTGAATTAAAGTTTGTAGTTTTAAATAATTAATAATTAAGCTGTAATTTTTCGACACGTAAATACAATAAAAGCATGGTTCATTATTATTTGGTAATGACTATAGAATCATTGTCAATGAAACTAAATAAACGATGTGTATACTGGTTTTTTAACCGTGTGTTGCCACCTTGCAAGTACCCATACTCCCGACTAGGATTAGCTGTTTCGCCAATAGAGAGAGAGAGAGAGAAAAAGAAGAAAAGTCCCGCAGGAGAGAGAGATAGCGTAGGAGACACCTCCGACAGGAAGCACGTGTGCGCTGGCTGTGAATCGAATGATTCGTGCATGATGGTTAAAATTCCGTAGTAATGCCCAATTGTCATTAGCGAGGATCGGTTATATCGAGTGTCCTCTTATTATTTACTTAAATAGCATTGTATTTGGATTATCGGTACGATTGGTATTTAAATTTATTGTCTTTCTCATTATAATTGTTATTATCTTTATAATATTTCGTATCTTTTGACGCGACACGTACATATTACTATACTTACGCACGCCTAGGTTTAGCCCCTTACTACTGAAATGCACCGCTAACAGATCTATAAAGACTGACGACTCGAACATGGTGAACGGTGTGGATGAGGCCATAAGTACAAATGCGCATGCAGCAGAAGATTCCGAACCAGTAACCAGTTGTGACTGCGACGTCCCTACTACCCCACAGAATCCTCAAACACAAGCCGGAGTGGCGTCTGCCTCTCCTTTAGTAAGTAATCTTCATCATCTTGCTTACCAAACTCTCTCTAAGTCCTCCCTCCCTCCCTGATGATCCTGACAATTACAATCGAACGCTCCGATTGAGTTGTTTGGATCGAGGCATCGTCTTCTTTGCGCTTTTCTATTGACTTAAGATTAATAATCAATTAGGTCTGTGATTAATTTGTCTCCTTTTTTTTAATTCTTTTTTTTTTCTTTCTTCTTAGTCAGATAAGCCATTGCGGTGGTCCGTAGTCCCGTTGCGTTGTTCATGGTAATTGTCCCAGTCCGTCATATCATCTTTATCGCATGACTGCTGGTCATCGACCTTGATGATTGATCGATGACGATCCATAGATCATCTTTTTTAATTGAATCGAGAGGATATCACTATCACATAGTACAGCATGAGAGAGCTTGAGGGACTGTCTTTTTTTTTTTTTTTTTTTTATATATATATATATATACAAATAGCTAGTTGATATTTACGTGTATCGTGTTACGAAATTATTGTTCTCTCAGATGTAATATGATTATTTATTGTCTCCGTTGTCAGATACGAAAGAGATACTTTGTTAGTGGTTAAGAAGACGTTACCTATTGTGCTGTACGAAATATTTATAGAAAATATTGAAGTATAGTTATACGATACTCTTATTTTCAGCGTTTATGCCATCCGGCTGGTTGGGTTAGACTTGTCTTTGGGACGATATTCAGTTAAACTGCGTTGCAAGAGCGTGCACGTGTTACTAGAGTGCAACAAAGATTTTTGGGTTCACGCTAGAACGACACTTGTGTAATGTAATATTATTTATCAAGAAAGCGAAGTCTTGATAGTCATTCTATTATTTTATGTCTTTCGCGGATCGCTAATTAGAATTGACTGTTAGCTTACGGTCTTGTGGCGTAGGGTCGATTTAGAATACGCGTGTAAATCGATGGCACCGTTTACCTTGAGTCAACGCGGGTTACTCTTTGGTACTTGGGGGGGGGAAAAAGTAAAATTGTATAGGCAAGAGTCAAATACTTTTTCCATGTAAGAAATGTATTAACGTTTGGATGACTTGATTTTTTTTTTTTAAATGAGGTTTGATAAACTGCTCGAGCTGCCCTTTCGAGAGACTAATTATTTTCTTTTTCTTTCTGCAGGATCTTACGAGGCCGAGCTATGCCCAAGTAGCGCAACACTGTCGAGAGGTACCTTGTACAAAACACAAAACGGACGAGAGGGACGGACACGTATAAAGGCAACGTGTAAGTAACGAATCGACACGTCTTTATACATTTGAGAGTCCCTGGAGGCGCGACTGTCGCCAATCCGGACGTGGAGTTACTAATGGAAGTTTTCGATGGAAGTCCTTAAACAATGACAGACCCGTTATATTCACACGAGAACTCTTACAGATATCACTGCAATCAATTTCGATATTTAGCAGTTACTCTTTATTTGGATCGAAGTGGATTGATTAACGCTGCTTTTAATCCCAAAGTGGTCGTACAGTGGGCACGAAAAGAACTTTCTACATTGTACAGTGACTTCGCCTACAATGAATGCGGCATCGATTATACCACAGGTTATTATGGAATTATTCAAAGAGACAGTAATTCGCCCTACGTTTAAGGGACACGATCGCTGACAGGATAATACATACTGTGCAGGGGGAGTATTGTTATTGCTTTGGTTCTGTGATTTTGGAGGTACATATTTGTTAGCTTGTAAAAATGTTAAACTAACGTGTTAATCCTTTTAATTCCACCTATTATTCCACGACTCCAAAATGAAAATGACAAAAAAAAACTTACCCCCACCTACTCCTTCCTACTACCTTCTTACCCCACACTCAATCCTCTTGTCCCTCGTCCTTCTTCTTCACTCCCGTTCCCCCTTTCCAATGCAGGGCCGTGACTGGGAAAAAGTTTATCTTTGTGCCAAACCCTGCTAACTCATACGCATCTTCGTAAGCATCTGGGAACAGCGACAGACTTGCTTAATTGCGATCTAACCTTTATTCGAGAATATACGTTATTATTTCAAGACCGTGTCGAGAGTCGCTATTCGAGGAACCTCCTTTTACTTTTAAGAAAAAAAATTTAAATGGAACTCATCGTATATGATGTACTTGCGTTCATGACTTTCACGAGCGGTATAACTTTTAGTTTCATTTGGATGTTTAATTGTCGACTTTACGTTTTTCCAGAATATCGACCGCGCCGCGCCAAAGGGAAAGAGAGATCGAGTATGGCTATATTAGATCTAACGTGCTTTGGTATGACTTCCAATATCAGGGAACAGAGATATACATATAGTTTATTGCCAATATATTGGAGGATTCTAATGTTTTTTTTTATTCGCCATTCTTTTAGCATACTTGTAGGAGCTCGACAGAAATGTTTAGGGAGTTCAGGAGAAAATTATTAAAAAGAAAAAAAAAAGATGCAAACGACAGCTTCCGTAGTTTAATTTGTCACGATACTAAAAAAAAATTGTACTCGTATAATAGACAAAGATTCTTTCTTTTTTTTTTTTTAAGAGATAGAGATAGATGTCACTTTGCCTGTGGCACGGAACAAAGTGTATCGAAGAAGACGTTACAAATTAAGAATGTTTTGTCTCATGGAAAGGAAAAAAAAAAGAGTAGGTTTCATTTATTACGTTTTTATTCTCATTTATGCCTTTTGAAAGAAAATCAATTTATGATACTTAAGCTATATCTCAGTCGTGTAATTATTGTAAAGTAATAGGGGTACTAGGAATATTCAATTTAGCATAATATCGATGTTCCAGTATGTTACACCTCATAATATGTGGAACAAGAAATGATATCAATATACTTCACGAAATACGAATTAAAAGTGTATTTTCGAAAATTTACGTAGAAGGAATGTGCTTCGGTTTTCGCCAGGTAACAGGATACGTCAGATCCCAGTTACAGGGATTAGGTTACGCGGAGAGACGAAAACGACGGTAAAATGACTTGGTTGACGTAAGAGATAATTCGAGTGAAAAATTCTGATGTCGAGGTAAAGAAGAAAAAAAATGTACGCTGGGCTCCTCTCGAAATATAAAATATCCAACGACGGAAACCAATACGGTACCTCAGCGAGAAAACGTTCACGCGTTACGATTATAAAATTGTAAATTGCGTGCACGCGATCTTACCCGGAATGGCACTGTCGCCATCTTGATTTAATCGTGAGAATTAGTGAAATAATTGTCGCGATTAAATTCTAGTCTCTGTTGGAGGAAGCTTTGTAAATTCTCTCTCGATAATCAACGACAGAGACATCAGATTAAATCCCTGTATATCGATATTCTGGAAGATCTTCGTGCGACACTTTAAATTCGCGTTTAACCGAGTGAAATTGTAATTGTTGCGCTGTTCGACGACACCTCATTACGGCACTGTTTTATTTTAAGGTCGTTACGAGAGATAACATATTTAGAATTATGCTTTGGCAAGTAACATAAGAGATGTCAGGAAAAATGGTATTTGAGCACACAATTAAGTGCCTCAAGTGTTGTGTATATTACAGGAGCTTGGCTTTAGATGTTATACGATTATATGTACCTATACATTATAGTAAAGAGCGCATATGATATATTTGTTACTGATATGCGTGCAGAATTAAGGTAATGGATGCTAAAACTAAACAACAAAAAAACCCAATCTCCTGAATCACGAAGAATTATTGTCGTATGTAATTAATACTTTAAGTTGAATGCGCTGCCTTCTTTTAATTTCACTCTCTCCTTTTTTTTTGTATTTTACGCGATCAGCAACAATGCCGCAGATACGACGAGACATGGTTAATTTGTATTTGTCGCCGACGAACCGATTAATAATATTAATTACTTCAGTTTGTAAGTTGGTGCTGTAGACGGTTAATTGTAAAACTATGCGTCTTGGTTTTGGCCCTGTTCTTTCTCGCATTAAAGATCAGAAAAAGTCTACATAACCTCACAGATAAGTTGCGTGCGTAATCGATCGATCAGATTTGCATACACATCCAAAAGTTGTACCATGACCTTTTAATTGGTAAATCGACATTTAAACTAGCCTCCACGATCGAGGCAGTGCTATGCTTTATTCGATTGGATTATTTTCTTTGTCAAGGTCACGAAGGTTGCCAGAGAACTTTAATGGACTCTCTGCACAACCCGATTTGCATGAAATTTATCTACTCGCAAATGCGTTTTACCAATGAAAAGAATGGGCCGGCCTTAATTGTACGAAAATCTAAAAAAAAAGTAGTATTGGCGAAGAATTGTCAGCATTTCTCGAACTTTTTTCATTTAATATCAATGATAAGCCATGAGCGACAGAGCGAACGAAAAATTTCATCTATCGTCGCGTATATATATATATATATCGTCGTTTCGAGGATGGTAAATTTATGATGCGTGCTAGTATATTTAATTTTGCAATTAATTGACATTCGAAAAGTCGAAAATACGATTGTCCGTATCGTGGACACTCTCTTTACTAAGCACGTAACGTAACGTGGCACCAAAATGGATTATAAGCGTACGACCATGTTAAAGATACGATGACCAACAACGTGACATTACCTTAGCCTTGGATCTAACGTTTAACAAGAAAAGTGAAATGTTAATTTTCACGAAAAACTAATTTTAAGGATTTGTATCTTTCTACGTTAATGCGTGCACGTGTCACTTGTATTGCATTCGGATTTAAGATAGTTCTTGCTCTTCTATTGGAAATAAATTGCATACGATTGAGAAATCAATGTGTGGAGCGTATATCAATGATCGTGGTCGCAGGGATGTTTGTATATACGATATGAGGAACGTAAATAAGTACGTGGGTAATATATATTAATTTTTTTTTCTTTCTCCATAGATCCAAGGTGTAGGAATTCCGCTTGATCGGTACTAAGTTATTCGAAAGTAAATGCAGAGTAGGGAACTAACCTAAGCATATTGTCACAGAATTCTCTCCCTTTACGATCCATCAACAATATTGTGGCTGGTAATATTTAGTTACTCGATAAATCAGCATAAACTGTGATTAGATACAAAACAAAGTAAATCCACGAGAAAAAAAAAAGAAATACGATGTAATGTACAATGTAATGTTTGTTTGGTAGGCTGCGGGTCTACAAAGTCTGATTTTTTTAACTACTACGAGAATGTGTATTATAATATGGTCTACGACGTTTGTTTATTACTATGTAAAGTGACAGATTTCAAAATTAAACATTAATTACTGTTATTCGTTTTACTTTTTATTTTCTGTACTTACGGGGTTGCTTGAATCGTTATTTGGTACTCTTTGCCGCCGCGTTTCTTAATTTCTCGAATTTTTCTTTAGTTTTCATTACTTTTTTGTTGGTCGCGTGCTGCCAAACGTACAAACATATTTTAGAATTAGTGCGGCCTAGCATTACAAGACAGTGCATTACGAAGAGATGCTGGAAACTATTTCGAATCTGTCTTTACCTATTAAAAATCTATAGTTTTGTGCACGAGGTTTGAATCAGGGCATATACTGGAAACTGCCGATATTCTTAACAAGTGAGACTGACTGTAATTTCACTAGACGCAAATTAGTTGTCTTCGTCTGTAAAATCCCAAAATTCTTTCGACACGACGCCAATCTTTTAATTTGATGCGTAAAGTGCCCATTTGAAAATGGGCACAGCTATTGATAATTTAAGAATTAGAATTTACTCCAATCGCTCTTTATTCAAATATTAACAATTTAATTAAGAACCGCCTCCCCGCTCCCTATCGTGAAAAATAAATAAAAGAACTAAGAGAATGAACGAAATTATATCTCAAAGGTGTGTGCAAACTTTTCAAACGATCAAAATGGTATGTTGCCATCGTTTCGATATTCAAGTCTGGATTGTAATTAACATCTTGTAAACTAATCAAACGTAACGTTGTGTGACTCTTCGAATAATTATCGAAATCTCCAATTTGGTGTATAACTGTTATGCGAATGCAATGCTATTGAAACATTTAAAGAGCTCTAAACGGATTATTAAATTTAGAAGAAAAAAATAATAAAACGTAAATGAAGGTAATTGCCGGAGTAATAGTCCTCGTTACTTAATTACGTGTAATGTAACGTTATACGAATTGGACAAAGTTGTCATTCACAGTTACGAATAACGTATACTAGGAGTGCATTATCAAAATGATCGTATCGTTTCGTATTTTTCGAGATATAACGATAAACAATTCAGAGGTTAGAAATTGTAATTGGTTCTATACGCTCCACTTTCTAACGTAGCTGCTGCTAACTTTGTTCGTCTTATCGGTATTTCCATTTTAATTGCTACGACCAGCTTTACGTTTTGTCATAAGTCGACCGTGGAAACTAATGTATCATTAAAGAAACGATAACGTAGTCGGCAGTAATAATGTTCCTTTGAAACAATTAACTACTGCTTAATAACAATATTAGCAATGCCATTTTTTACTTATATAATAGTCTATCTGTACAATAGAATTCGTATAACGTGCAAACATATAAGACAAATCTTTCAAAATTGTACAATTCATTTGTGCTCAGTCAAAGAGAAGAGATCTGTTTAGCTCTGTGTTCGATTGATGTATACCATTTTTTTTCCTTTTATCTCTATCTCTTTCGCCGGTATGCACTTTCCTAGAGTACACGATATAGTATTATGCTAGAATTATTTTGTAAAAATAAAGAATGATCGTCTCGACTCATGAGCGTCAATATATACATAATGGCCAATCAAAGTGGCTTATGAATAAACTTTGTACCGTTAACTTATAGCGAATGCTAACAATAAGCACCACGATAAAAACCATCCAAACCTTTTCTGAAGATGAGAGGAATGCTGCTTTTAAATCAGCCATTTTTATGGATGATGACAGAATGGATAGAAACAGAAGATATATTGAATTAAACTATTACATGGCAAATAGAGCCCAATCTGTTAATTTGAATTTTCTATTACCACTCATTCGGCCATGAACAATATTTACGTTTATAATCATTTTCTTATTACCGTTGCCACTGCATGCAGTTTATATTATGGTCATGGTCGTATATTATCATTTTCATTCTCTTTGTTATTGATGATTAATAAAAACGATTGATAAAAGCAAGATTAAAGAATCTTGCAATGTAAATGACAAAAGTATTTATTCGGTATTTATTATGAGACTCGTATAACCGTTTATATCTACCGTGGCTGATTTTACTGTACGTTCAGTGCCTTTTTAGTACACGGCCAAAGCTCATTATGACAATGTATATTCATATTCTTGCCATCTCAGCTCTTTAGACATAAACAAAATAAGCTCATGGCAATAATTGCCGAAACCTCCCCAAGCTCGTATTGTATGCGTTAATCAATAACGCAACTGATGATTGAAAAGATTTTTTAAAATATCAGCATTTCCCTTCATATTAGATTGGCGGATAGGACGACAACTGCAGACAAAGTCAAACGGAAGGTTCAAATAGTTTGCATTCAGTTAACAGTAAGAATACACATATTTTTATAACTTTGTTTCGATATCGACAACATTGCTTATGGAGCGTACGTGAAAATGTGTATGAATGTTATATGGGCTATTGTTGTACACTAAAGTAACGTATAAAGAGGTATTGAATTAATTCGACAGCAAAAAAATTTAAACGGAATAGCTATGTATACTACTCAAACGACGAGATATAAAAAAAATCGCAGCTCATCGAGTACATATACGTTTGTGACTGCAAAGATTTTTGGTGTACCTATAATGATATAAATGTATATAAAAGGTTTATCCATTGCGCCCAAAATATGGTTAGAGCCTACTTTGTACATAATATAAATAATATAAATAAATCGATATACATACCTAGCCTAACAGTGTGTTTTTAAGTACAAACCATTTTTTTTACCCAAAGAAACTTGTTACTTAAAAACTGTGACGTTACTGATAATCATAGGTCACATACGTGAAATCACTATCTTTTTTATTATGAATATTATTGACGATTCTGTACAGTATTAAATTAGGTTAATACAAGGTGATAGTATTTAACTTTGTAGGAAACTGTACATCCAATTCGCGAAACTCAAAGGCACACTGATTACGTTCCACTTTATGATCCAACTCGTGGTAAAGTAAACTTTGCAGGTACAATGTGTTCTTGACTCTACCAAGTGCTTCGACTTTATTAAAATGATCCTTTGCTTTCGACAACGCCTTAATGGCTTCTTGTACTGCGGATTTTCTTATGCTGTTGGAACTTGCTGGAGCTGTGGCAACTAAACACTTAGCATAGAGAACAAAAGCTCTGCCTTGATCATAGCATCCACCGTGGCTCAGTATTTCAATAATGGCATTATCAACTAAGCGCATTGCTTGACTCGGCATGCCCATTACTAACTACAAATCAGTTAATTAATGATATTAATAAGTTATTTCTGTACATTGAAAAACACATACTCACTTGTATATTAGCAAGATGCATTTCAAGCAAGGCTTTGTAGTAAGATAAATGATGTCGAACAGCTATATCTAAGGCTGAGTTAAGAAGCACTAAGGAATTTGATCCAGCTATTCCACTTCCTGGCAATATCGACGCACACATTATTTGGCTTGACAGTATCATTGCTCGTACTTTATTTTGTGGCGTTATGTTGTCTGTCTTTTCAATAGTGCTGATGTATTCAAGTCCTTTTGGATAGTCGCCTTTAGCTAAGCAGACTTCAGCTTGCCTAATATATTTTAAATAATTGTTAATATAAGTATGTTACCAGTAGACGAGTAATATTATGAACTGATGTTTACCTAAATTTACTTTCTAATGGATCCAAACTCGATATTTGCATAGCTATGGCTTCAGCTTCGCTCCATTTTTCATGTCTCATCGATTGAACAAACTCGTAAAGTTGTTCACTTAACATCCAGATCTGAAATTAATTGTATATTGATACTATTATGAGTTTTGATTCATTTTTAAACAAATTATCTCGTATATGCTTACCTTATTACTTGGCTCATTGGGGAATCTTTCTTTGGCGTGGGATAATACAACATTAACTAAATTGTACTCTCCAAACTCAACTAAAATATTTGCTATAGTAACGACTGCTTGACACGTCGAAGGTCCATTGAACATATGCTCCTTTTTATCACCACTATTGTGAAGAAGTAACAATTGAGCACATATCGATGACATTTCAGTCTTACCATAGTAAGCCCACAATGCTGCCTTTTCGGCATAAGTCATAGACATGAGATCTACCATCGAGTGCTGACAGTTCAACACATCTGATTTGATCAGAATCTAAATAACATTAAAGCTTGTAATGTAATCTAATTAACCCTTCCCAATCACGACTATAAAATCTACAGTGCACATTAATATATCGTATTACCTCAAATACTTGGCAAGGATTTTTTCCTTCTAATGCGGAGTGATGAGCTGATGCTATGAGTCCAAGACTCGTCGTATGAGTAATTCCTAGCATACTTGCTTTTCCAACAGATCGCTCGATTAGGAGACCTCTGTAATAGTATAGATTCTTATTAAGAAAAATAATATTATGCAGTAATGGGGAGATCGTACTTCTGTTGATTTGTTAAGCGATATATCCAAGCATGTGCATGCTGCAGGCACACATTATCGCCAGCTTCTTGAGCCAACATAATTGCTTCCTTTAATGCAGACTTGGCAACTTCTCTGAGAAAAGTTATGTTGATTAAAATATCATACATTTTAGTGTTTATAATATGATAACTTACTTGTGACCAAACTGAGCATGTAACGCAGCTAAATTTAGAGCTGCATAACGAAATGTTCGAGATCCATCTTCAGGAGCAGATCTACTTTCTAAAGGCGCAAACCTGTCGAAGCAATGATAAAGGCTATCCAACGCTCCGCAATATTCGTTCACTCGTAAGCAGTTTAGGTAACTCAAATAATGCTGAAAGTTATAAAGATAAGTTACATTTGAATCATACTTACTATATTCAATATTAAAATAATATTGCATACAGCTTCTGCATAATATGGACTACATTGAAGAAGTTCATGGACAAAAGCTTGAAGCTCCTTAGGAGACAAAGCTTTCTGCTCATCTGTCTGCAATGCATGTGCCTGTTGAGCCACAAGCAGCTCCGCTTGTCTTCCACCCCAAATGTATCTGTCTCTAATAAAACATATTTTAAATGATATTACATTTTTTGGAAATATGATTAAATACCTCTTACGCGAGTCTTTGCATACTTTGAACTTTCAGATTCATCCATCTTTGACTTTGTAGATAGCCTTGACGTGTCAATGTACTTTTCTATATACTTCCATAATGCATTATAGAGTGTTACCACCTGGTAAAATGTCAATTTTTCAAACAAAACAATAACACGTCGGACATACAATCCAAGAACAGAATTCTTATTGAGAGCAGGTAAAGAAAGAGAGTGGTCCAAAGCAGGTTTCGTCAGACGACCAAGACTATCAAATAAATCCAATAAACCCTCAATTTCTTTCGATGCCAATTCACATAAATGAGTATCTAGGTGACGACCGATACGTTGTAGAACATATTCTGGTGAATTAAGTATATTCAATAAACTCGACAAATCCATATCTGGAGACTGAAAAAATGACAAACACAAACATTTAATACAAATGAAATATAAAATATTTTTTATTCAGTATTCACTAATTACCTGTATAAGTTTCAATGCTACTATGCAAAAATCCCGTCTCTCCAATATAGCTAAAAAAAATGAATACAATTTCAATTTTAAATATTTTACTTAATTACATTCTATACCTTTTTCTCGGTCCATGCAATACTCTCTAATTAACATGACAACTGCTATTTTATACGGCGTAAGTATTTCCCTTTGTGGTTTCTTTAAATTTGCATCAATATTTGTTAAATCTTGATGCATAATTATAGAAATATTTTATGTTTGAAAAAACCAGTTGATACCGCAAGAGCCGGCTGTCATTAGGATGCATAAAGGCGATTATTCATGTGAACCGGAGATGAGTAAGGAGATTGCCAATGAGCTGATTTTCATGGTCCAAGTTTTATTTCGGCGTGGATGCGCCACCTAAGCGGTGGACCCTCGAACCAGTCTCCCGTTTATGATTAGTCGAGTATATATAGTAATACTACGCGTCATATTCGTATCCGTAGCTCCGTGAGACGCATGGATTTATGTCGGGTGGCACTCAGTGCTTGGTCCACAAAAATCGGCTCATTTGCAATCTCCCTACTTATCTCAGTGTCAACGATGCAAGAAACTTTTCATAAGAAAACCTTGGACAGATACAGTTGGACAAACTCATTTGGCGAACACACGGAAATTCATTCGTATATAACTTGTACCGGCAACTACAATTGCTGATTCAGTGAAAACTCGCCCTCGTCGTGCTGCCCCTCAGTAATGCACCGACAAACTAAATAATCGACGTCAAAGCTGTCAAATATGGCGAGAGCAACGAAATGTAATTGACATGTAAAAATGTGAATAGGCGCCGTCATAGTGATTTGTGATTGAAAGTGGCACCGTGATGTGCTCGTTAGAACGTGTATAATGTAAAAGCGAAATAGCGCGCCGGAAGTGGATGTGTAAGGTACTCGTCCTCGGCATATTTGCGGCCGGGGCGGAATATAAGGGCATGTTAATCGAAGAACTATGGGTGCCCAACAGACTAAAGACAGAGTGATTCCTGCCGGGTCTGCAATACGACAAACTCGGAAACAACCGAGGAACCCCAAGGAGTCTCGTATTATCGGATCGAACATTTTCACCGAGCACAGCGGTAAATTTTATCAATGCTTTATTAATGCCCTTTCGCCGCATATTCCATTTCTTTTTCTCGCACTTTGTTCCGGAATACGATCTCGATGAGGCTGCATTTAGCTCAGGTTAGATTATCGAGGAGCCATTGCGTGTAATCGATACAGCATTAATTAAAATGCCGACTACATTAACCAACACGAACAGGAAGTACATTCTTTCCTTGCCCCCTCCCCCCTTATTGCCATATCTATTCATTTTCCCATGGGGCACTGTGCGTGCTCCATGATGGTAGGTGGCTATTTTTGAAACGTCCTGTACCAAGTTTATCAATGAAACGGAAGGTCTTCTATCAGTTTTTGCCCTCTTTTAAAAATTACATCAACATTATCAATAATTCTTTATTGAGAAACGTTTGTCAGCCTTTTTTATGTTAGAGTGTTGCATTCATATTTTACTATAGATAATGATGGTAGTGATTATAGATACTGATCAGTGATTCATTCAAGTCATATCCACCATTTGTATTGATAGTTTGATTGTTTGTTATCAGTGTAGCTGATAGATGTATATATTGGAGCTGCTTGTCAAACTTCTGCCTCTTTATTACTGCAAGAAATTTCCTTATAAATTCGCATTTAAATGTGATATGCTTTTTTTTCTTATCAGAGGCACTTCTGCAAAGTAGACCTCTACCTCATATCCCTGCATTGCCTGAAGGAGATCCTCCTAGTGGCTCAAGTGCTCAATCAATTTCTCAACAACCCAATCTTCAGCAACATGCCAGTGTATCCAGTAGTGGACTTCTGGAAGCTGCCAATAGGTAAATAGATAAATTATTTTTTTTTATTATTTAATTTTATGATAAGTTCATATAAAGTTTTATCACAGTGTCAGACAAAAAAATCATACTGTATTTGAGAAATATTGAAAAATTTATTATGGAATCAGATTCACTGCACAAATTTTTTTATTCCTTTAAACATATGGTTCCATAACCATACAACGGGCACCAAATTTCTTCTTGAGGTATTTGAGAAAATTTTATCTTATAACAGGTGGACAAGCAAAGAAAATCTCTTAGCACAGGAAGAAGACGATCCGCAGTTATTCGTAGCTCTTTATGATTTTCAAGCTGGTGGGGAGAATCAGCTTAGTTTAAAAAAAGGTATATTAGACTTGTTTTAGAACGGCTTCTGCATGTATCCAAGTAGTAGCTTGTCCTGTGCCCTTGTACCGTAGAGTATAAGTAGTTCTGAAGTCTGTATAACAAACTGTATAACTAAAAATGTTTTAATTCAGGGGAACAAGTTCGTATATTAAGTTATAACAAAAGTGGAGAATGGTGCGAAGCTCATTCAAGTACTGGCCAAGTAGGCTGGGTTCCATCTAATTACGTCACCCCTGTAAATTCTCTGGAAAAACACTCTTGGTATCATGGAAGAATATCAAGAAATGCTGCTGAATATTTGTTGAGCTCTGGCATAAATGGCAGTTTCCTCGTTCGAGAATCAGAGAGTAGTCCTGGACAGCGTAGCATTTCTTTAAGATACGAGGGCCGGGTTTATCATTACAGAATTAATGAGGACAGCGATGGAAAGGTTAGTTACTTATACTCTGTAGAAAGACGATTAAACAAAGCCGATTTTCCTTACACATTCTGTAATTGCAGATGTACGTTACGACAGAGAGTAAGTTTAATACCTTGGCCGAGCTGGTGCATCATCATTCTATGCTAGCGGATGGCCTCATTACCCAGTTACTATATCCAGCACCGAAACATAATAAACCAACAGTCTTTCCTCTTAGTCCAGGTAGAGCTTTTGCTCGATATAAATAATATTGTATTTGATAATTTTTAAATTATGTGGTCATATCTTACTTTGCAGAGCCAGATGAATGGGAAATCAATAGAACGGATATCGTAATGAGGCATAAGTTAGGTGGAGGACAATATGGTGACGTATACGAAGCTGTATGGAAGAGATATAATATGACAGTAGCTGTAAAAACATTAAAGGTACTAGAGTCGTCTAATTTTTTTTTAATACTGCACCTCATTACACGATCTTCCATTTAAGTTTATTTCTTCCTGTAGGAAGATACCATGGCACTCAAAGACTTTTTAGAAGAAGCTGCGATTATGAAAGAAATGAAACATAGGAATTTAGTGCAATTACTAGGGGTTTGCACACGAGAACCTCCATTTTATATTATAACAGAATTCATGAGCAAAGGAAATCTGTTGGATTATTTACGCAATGAAAGCAAGCACCAGATAAATGCCGTTGTCTTGATGCACATGGCTACACAGATCGCAAGTGGCATGAGTTATTTAGAAAGTCGAAATTTCATTCACAGGTATGTCTGGCAAATCAAGTCAAAATATATGTGAAATAAAAAATCAAACCTTTTAATAATCTCCTATCCACTTTCAGAGATCTGGCTGCACGAAATTGTCTTGTCGGTGAAAATCATCTGGTAAAAGTCGCAGATTTTGGTTTAGCTCGTCTCATGAGAGATGATACATATACTGCTCATGCTGGTGCCAAATTTCCAATAAAATGGACAGCCCCCGAGGGGCTGGCTTACAATAAATTTTCGACTAAGGTAACATATCGATGCATATATCTATCCTTGGTGGATATAATGAAGTCTCAACATGTCTTGTTATCTTTGCAGTCTGATGTATGGGCATTTGGGATATTATTATGGGAGATAGCAACGTATGGTATGTCTCCATATCCTGGTGTCGATCTAACGGACGTCTACCACATGCTAGAGAAGGGCTACAGAATGGAGTGTCCTCCTGGCTGCCCACCGAAAGTCTATGAATTGATGCGTCAATGTTGGCAATGGTCTGCCTCTGAGCGTCCCACCTTCAAGGAAATACATCATTCCTTGGAAAATATGTTTCAAGAGTCCAGTATTACAGAGGGTAATATTTCCGATATATCTATTTGAAAATCTTAGCAAATTCCTAAAGAAAACCCTATGTCAACGTAAGAACATTATTAAGAATATATATTTGTTATTTACTCCAGAGGTAGAGAAACAGCTACAAGGTGGCGGTGAGATTCCTTTGTTATCCTACAAGAAGACGCAGACAGGGAGCACAGGGAATATACACGGTTTAGTGCTCGTATCGGATCAATTGTCTACATCAGGTTTAACTCAAGGTAAGAATCTGAAATAGTCTCTATTATAGTTTTCTGACCGTCTTTCTTTTAATGAAGTAATTTATTGTAGACGGCGTAAGTACGATTAATAAGCTAAGTACTTTCATGGGAGGACTCTCGAGCAAAAGCAACAGCAATATTGTTCAAATGCGACGTTCCACAAATAAGAAAGGAAAACAGGCCCCAGCTCCACCGAAACGTACCAGGTATTTATATCATCTTACGCAAACTAATAAAGCAGTAAAAAAATCTGTCATATCGACCTTGTCTAGTGCACAACATGTTAAAATATACATTTTACTTTATTACTGTTACAGTCTACTCTCGTCATGCAGCTCTTTCCGGGACTCTGCCTACCAGGAACAGGACCAACAGAGTACTGACGTAAGCGCGGTGACACTTGATGATGGCACAGATCTAAATGGTATTGATAAGATTTTTGAAGGTATTCCAATACACCAATTAAGCGTAATGACGTATGCACGTGCTGCTTTTATTAGTTTTTTTCTGTATTTCAATTTGGTTTGACTTGACTTTCATTTTGCATATCATACAGCGAATCGAAGCTTAATGTACGTGGGTCATTCTCCTGGAATCGAACCGTTCAATACGTATGTCAAAGAATGCGTCAAATCTTCGGATTAATTGACAAGTTATCATAACTCCCTGAACGTTGTATCGATGTACAACTATAAGCCGATGCATTGTATAAGAGTCGTACGCTGTTGCGAACACGACCGTTGCCTTAAGTACTATTACTTGAAAGCTAAGCATATTCCATCATTATTTTATTCGAATCTTACTTTCCATCGAATGAAGAGGATATGTATATTTCTGCATGATGTAACAATTAGTTCAAACGGTAGATCAAACTTGTCATTTTCTTATGGGTATTACACGTGTCATTATTATCTTCTGTTTATCTCCTTATTTCGTTAAAGATTTTCTATACGTTCAAGCAGTGTTACGTGAGTTTACTAACGGTCCTGTACACTGATGAATTTTACATATGGGAAAAGTCGTGCAATATTATTGTCCATTTCAATTTACATCTAGTAAATCTTGAGGTTGATATTATAATTGGTAATAACACAGTCCGTCAAGTATATCAATATAGAAAATAATGATATTGAAGCCATTTGGCTATTTAAATTGCCCGCTCATCGCAGAGTCATACAATGCTACTAGTGGTTCGTTAGAATATTTGAATAATGAATTTCAGAATAATTACGGGGATAAATAAATAGTACGGAGAATGACCCATACACGATTGGATATTGCGTGCAGCCTATAATCTCTGAATACTATCCAGTACTAATAAGTACTAATATACGCATTCAAGAAAAGCCGCACTCTACTCTGAAATCTGTCATAAACGCAAAATCATACATACACCCGCCTCTGTATTCATACTTATTTCATCGAAGCATTGCTATTGATGTCGACGATTTATCGTTCACACTGTTTCTCTATTGAATGACAACTCAGGTATCACGCGAGATCTCGTGACAATGGCCACACAGTCAATTACCACAGGAGGTTGCGAGGCGGACGACGATGGAGATGGGTCTCAGGGAACAGCCGAGGGGAATTTCCCACCTCAGCCATCCACCTCGCCAGAACCTGTATCCAACTTACAGTGCAATCAGAAACAAATTAAAACACGACCCTACCCGTCTAAGGAAGTACTACCGCAGAAGGTATAATGGTATTGCGTGATGTCGACAGGGCTTGTGACGCGTAGTTGTAGTCAGACGGCAAAGAATCGCCGCACCTGACAGTCCCAGTTATTCCGAATACGTCTACCGAGTTATTTGACAATTGATTAAGAGTACGTTTGACGGTAAATGCATATAGCACTGCTTGAATAGTCCTCTGAGATCACTCGAGTGCTGCCGCCACAGGATTCCGCTTTGTTTCAGTTGGTGCACGTGGGAGCCCTGGAGGTGCAAAACGTTAAAAGGGCTATCAATCGCTACGGTACCCTGCCGAAGGGTGCTAGAATTGGTGCCTACCTGGAATCTCTTCGACAGAGTGGATTGCCTTCTAATCAGGAAGGTGTCGCCGTGGCGTCCCCACTCTCCGGTGCCGTGGAGCATCACGAAATCGCCAGCTCCGTGGATACACCTCAGCATCGCTCTCTTTCACCCCGTCAAAACAATCTACGCAATCAGCCGCAAATGACACGCAGTAACTCTTCAAGTGGTGTGGTAAGCACCTATCAACCGCCTAATTCGCCAAGAAGCAGGGCTGTAGCTGCTAGGAAGAACAACACTGAGAGTATTGGCCTGAGGACCTTCCGCGCACCTAATACATCCACCTTTAGAACTGCCAGTCCCTCGAGATCGGTACAGCCTACATTGGCTGATTTGGAATTTCCACCGCCACCGTTGGACTTGCCACCTCCACCTAACGAACTATTCCCACCCGTGGATCAATGTGATTTACCTCCTCCTGTGACAGCATCACCAAGTGGCGATACTCATATGAAGATTACAGGATCGCCTGTAGGTATCAGAAAGGTGAAAACAGAATGGAAGTCTAAGGACGATGCTACAGATGACCAGGAAGAGAGAAATAGTGACGTAAGGAATGTGGAACCTTCTGTAAAGGAAGCTAGTTCGCGATTTGGAGTCAGTCTCAGACGTCGGGAACCTTCTGGTGAAGTACCCTGTAACGCTGGTAAGCCAAGTGACGATAAAAAAGTCCCGTACAGAGCTAAGGAACCTAATCCAAATACTAAAATGGAAATAACCGCTCCTATTTCTCCTCCTGACGAAGCACCACCTCCACCGCCTTTGCCTCCACCGCCGCTATCTTCAGATAACATCGCGAGTACATTTAATTCAAAGCCGGGAATGAAGGAGATGCTAGAATTAAAGCTCATAAATGAAATAAAGCAAAGTGCTGACATGAAACATGGCAGTTTAACTAAAAAAGTCAATGCTTCTCACAGTACAACTTCAGTACCCCTTGACCCCGCCTCACAATTGCTCTCTGAATTATGCGCTAGCTTCAGCATGGACGCTAACAAGCACACGTTTCAAAATGAATATGCAATCTCCACATTGAAGATCACAGACAGTTCCACTGTACCCCAGGAACATCATTTATCCGGTCAAAGTGCTCCTGAGAAGTATGGATCCTACAAAGAAGTGCATGCAGCTTTACCGATAACTGAAGGCATCCTGAATACCGGAAACGTGGGCTTCAAATTGAAGCGAGTGGATAAGAGAACTAATACCCAGAAGGAGGAAAACGTAGATGGTCAAATAATCGATTTCAAAGCTCGACTACGAAAGGTGGACAACGTCGAGAAGCCTGCAGAAGAAAAGGGAACTAAGCGTTTCGAAGAAGTCAGCAGTGGTATTACAGACTCCACAGAATCCATGACGGACGATCCGGCAGACGATAAACGTCGAAGCACGGGAAGTATCAGTAGCTTGAAAAAGCTGTGGGAAAATAAAGAAGCTACTGGTGATAATCAACCACTGAGTCCTAAGTTAAGTACGAGAGGTGCAAGTAAGCAGGATATCGTTGATCCTGGTGAGGATTCTCCAGAAGATCATAGCGGTGCATCTACTCGTAGTTCAACAAGTAAAGAATACTCAAGAGTATGGCCTCCTGCAGCATCTGTCGAAGTGGAGAAACCTGTTGTCCCAGCTAAACCACCAAAAGCCCTGGTGTCTTCGAGTAAGCATTTTGCATCTTCTATATACGCAACGCCAAATTGTAACAAGCCACAGACTGAGGAAGAGACTGCAAAGCAGGCTGCCGAATCTAAGGGTGCAAAGCACAACGTGATGGAAATTTCAAACGTGATTGAAACCAGTATCTTAAATCTTAAAGGGAGCCCCACTATAATAATGGCTAGTTGGCTTCAGCTGTCCGACAAAGTAGGCTTACTTCATGGGATGTGTGTCAATCTCACGGACACTGCTATAGCGCCTCACGCGAGGTTTCAATTTCGCGACCTGCTCACCCGTTTGGAATTGCAAGCGAGACAATTGCGAGCTGCCGGTACACGCAATATCATAGAGAACACAAGACTACTGAGTGAGGTTCAAAACACGATAAAGGACGTAATGAACACGGTACAGAGATAAAGAATCACGTTCGATGGCAAAGAAATCAAAAGCGAAGTTACGTATTTCCTTATTGAGTTTCTGTGGGGAGACGAAAGTATATGTAACCTGATCCGAAGAGGTACTTGCTGCAACTAGGGTGAATAAAATAATTGAGATCGCACTTTAATAGATATACATATATTAAAAGATGAACAATTTTATTCGAACAAGGTGAAATTGTTCTGTAATCGAATATTACGTTTTGATTGATATCCTCTTAAACACAATTATGTACTCAAATACTGCTATTCAGTCAGTTCTCTCGTATCAGTGCGTTAAAAAGTATCTTAATTGTACAGGGTGTTTCATTTAACGAGTCTAATAGGATTGTGGCTTCACCCGAGCGGTCACGTCCATGTATCCCCATTACTCTGTACTCTTACAGTATCACGAGGTCAGAAGTTCAGTCTCATTTTCCATTTCTTAGTCGAATTGAAATCTCCCAAATAATGAGGAAGCACAGGTGTACTTTCTTAATACGAAGCCATAACCTTGTTGGGCGTCTTAGACGGAACATCCTGTATAAAAGCATAATGCTTGTAAAAATGTCATCTTGTCCTTTAAACCCATCCGTTTTGGATACTCCTAAATCTGCAGCTGTTCTAACTCAAAGCTGATTATTCGATTCACCCTATATGTAGGTACACACATATATATATTTATATATGTATCCAAGTCATTAGCGAGATCCCTCAAAAGACTATTCCCTCTATTTCTGAATCTCTGTTTTTCCGGTATCCTGTTACTCTCTATCTCATGGATCACAGACATCGCGTTTGTAGCGACATCGAATAACTAATGTGAATAAATTTTACGAATAATGATTTTTCAAAACGTAATTATTCTATAACGAGTATTATTCTTCGTATTAGAAAGCGGAGGTGTCTCCGGTCTCAAGTTAAATCTACCAAAAAGTAGCTGTTCGTTGCCATGTGGTAAACGGAAGGATGGATCATGCTATTTCATGTATTTCGTACGCGATCATTAATCACATTTGTTTCGATAATTGACATGCAAATTGTACACTATATTATATTCAAAGTACAAAGGAGATACTTGGCTTCGAAATTTTCAATCAGAATTTATTGATCATGGTGCAATAAATGCATTTGGGCCTGGAGACATGGCCTTATCATATATACATTCTGCATGGTCTGAACCAGCTTTAAGGGAAAATTCAAAGCTATACTATGCAATAGTAAATATGAAATTTACAATTAATCAGAATGAATGTAGTGTGCCGGCATGAAGGGGTTTATCAAGATGCGATTTAGATACGTGAATAAACAAAAAAAAATGAGAAATAAAATAATACGCGAATGCATCGAAGCATCATGAAGACACAAAGCCATTTTAAATTGCTAGGTATTAATTTTTCAATTAAGTTGCTTACCTATCATACCACCATCTCATTTTACATGTAATTTTATACACATCACGAATATTGCTTAGTATATACGATACGCGAGATTTTAGACTAGATTATAAATACGAAAGTTACTGTTAAGTCATTTTATGTGTACCGTGGGACAATATAACAATTTTGTATTTGTATAGAACAAGTTGTATAACGGCTATATTAATTGTACGCCTATATGAATTATCCAGAACATGAAGCAAATTCAATGTGACTAATCGGAATTTTAAGTGTCGTGTGCTCCATTTTGCACCGAGGGATTATATGCGAAGGTTCTTCCAAGTCGTGTGCTAGAAGACTGGATTTGGAAACTTCCATGGGACTCTTTCTGTCAGTATCAGACTGTTTGGAATATCAAGACGTAAATACAGTTTGTGGAAAAGTGAACGGATAATAATTGCATGGGAGTTTTCAAGTGTATGTTTTTGCTAAGACTGCGCTACGCGTTAAGGCGAATGCAATAGAACTGGATTAAAAGGAAAAAAAAGAAAATATCATCGATGAAATTCTACTTCTTATGACACTGCCTATATTACATGTTAACAGCTAAGTAGTACAGTATTGAATTCGTCGATATCCTAAGGACTATAAAAACGGCAAATTCGGCACAGTATCCCAGTTTAAGTATATTATTTATACCTGTGATAAACTGATTCCCCATTTTTCTGCTTTCCCTTTTACCAATGAAACGTGCTCAACTTACTCAAACGAAAAATACTGATTGAATCATTGATTCTTAGTCATTGAAATTACATTTATTTGAAATGAATTGTATTATTCAAAGAGACATGAAAAATCGATGTTTTATATGATATGTATTATAGTAATTTTATGATTATTTATGTCTGTATTTATTTTTTAATTTCTCGTGTAAAATTCTCTCCCTATACAAGTGACCAACAAACTGATCCACCAATACAAAATTTTAATATTGCTTTATACATTGATATAAGATTGAAAATAAAAATAATTATCAAATTATACATGCTTTTCATTTTACACAATGAAAATACATTGATACTGCTTTGTATACTTTGGAAATTAATGAGAAACAATTGTACAGTATTGCAAAAGTTTAAAAAATATACTTCTGACATTTATTTTCTCTAATAGAGAGATTTTATTTCATGATTGAGTTATAGCTGATATAAAAAATATATATAATACATAAATAATTCATAAATACTAGCTATTGTCCAATGCCTCCTGAGCTCTAAAGCAGTCACTCACTATTTTCCATTTATCTCCAACAGCCGTTATGAGGAAGTTTTGATTAAAAGGTTTCGATGACTTTTCTTGATATTTTACTTGTCCGCTAACTTTTACTAGAAATGTTAACTGGTCTGCTACTGCTGGTCCTGAGAAACAATGCATTATTACGTTTATGGTACAAGTGTTTATGCAAAAAAACCCAACAGCCCTTTAATAAAAATCATACCAGTAATTGGCTGAGCATCCAAAGTAGTGATGGTATGGTTCGTAGATGGTAGGTCTATCCAAAATTTTTGTATATGGTCTTTTCCCTCTATACCATTACCATTCCATATTAAAACAGCAGAGTCTAGATATAACCTTGATATCAACTGAAAATAATAAGTTATTAATATAACATAACAAATGTAACATAATTCTAAGGAAATTTTAGTTACTCACATATCTTCGCTTGTCCAAACTCTCATAATATAGCTTTGTGAATTCTTCAGCCGTACGACAGGCATGGTCAATTTTTGCCTTTATATCCTGAAAAAAATATAAAACATTTGGACATATATATACACAGCATCAATATATTTGTTAAAAAGTATTGAAAGAAAACAAAGCTGACTACATCATTATTTAATTATAATCATGTAAATATATTCTTGAGGTTAGATGGACGTTAAATTCTTTTCTAAAATGACATTTATTATCACAAGTTACGGAATTCTGACTGATGATACAGATTAAAGAAAAAGCAGTACGTTTATTGTATCATATCACATATCAAACACATTGAACAATTAACAATTGCATTTCAACGCTGCAATTCTATCCGATAATTATTTTCAAAATGCAAATCCAGTCGTAATAATTAATTAGTGATAAATTGTGTTAGATTCTACGGCAAATAAAATCTTATACCTGTTCCATGATTTATAGTGCTTCCTATTATTACTGTATGCTCTTACGCTGCTTTATGTCAGCTGCAAGTATATTCAAATTCCAAATAGCACCACGAAGATACAAAGTGCTTCTAGTGACTCGTAGGGAGAAAACACTCATACGAATTTACACATCAACGTCACCTCAGTCATCAGTCACGTCTTGATTAAAGTAATATTCGTTTTCAACGGTACCACTATTAGCAGTACCGATTCTATTATTAGTTTTAAGAATATTGATCGAACAATCACGATGTTATTAATCTACGTTTGGTGAGTCAAAACATGCATGGGCATTCTTGGAATTCGCGCAATTCCAGGCAAATCAGGTAAACGAAGAAGTAGAAGACGTTAAAGGAGGAAACAAACTGTCATATGTAAATTGCGTGTCAGTTCACAAGTTCGTTTGTCTCAGCTGGCTGGACAGTGTCGCCGATGCGATTTCCATGGAGATGCTCCCGGTTTGTCTGGCGCAGGCATAAAAACGTACGAGCTCGCCAAGAGGGGGCGTAGAGGACGCGCGTACCTGTTGACCTCCGATCTCAGAGTGATCTATAATCCGTGAAGACGAATCGCGAGATCTCGTTGGTACGGTCACGTGACACCGTACTTCCACAGTTATTTTTTCAGGCATGATGGCGCCAAACGCCAGTATCTACTTTTATGTAAATATATTATCGATTCGGTGCGTTTCGAGATCGAACGCGGTCGAGCACGGTCGCACGGGTAATTTTTGAAAGCGAGCCAGGGGACGTAGGAGCGTCGCAGAGTGAGTACGAACTGGCTATATGTTACTGGAATCGCTAATGAGGACATGTTGGTTAGGCTGCTGTGACAGAGGCGTACGCACTTATCGCTCGCGGAACCTGCCGCCGTACCAAAGATCTAAAGGTAGCGAAGCTCGCTCACCCTGCCGCTCTGCTCCTCTACGATTTTATGAAATCACGTGTGCCAAGTGCGCGCGAAAGTATATTCGGCTAATAGATCAATAATAAGCTATTTAATGCTTTTCGGAGTGTGTGTGGAGACTTGTGTGAACTGCGCGCAACCTGTGCTGCCATCTGTATTGTCAATGTTGTTGGGCAGCACAGCAGCAGCACCAGGAGCACCAGGAGCAGCACCACAGCAGCGTAATGGATCCCTGAGCATTTTCTTCGTGCGAGCACACCGTTATCCATTCTTTCTCGTCTATCATGCGACCTAATGTCGCCTCCGGTGCACCCCAGCCACGACCAGTGCAGTGAGTGAGAGACTTTTCGCGGCAGCCACGGCTTCGCCGCACTCGATAACTCCGTGTCAATGTTTACATGATCTCTAGGATGGGAGCAACCTTTCACGGTTTTATTAAGTTCCGCGACTTTCCTGGCCTGTCCAGTATCATCCGGATCCTTGTAAACGCTCAAACGACTCCCGAGTTAGTGGTGAACGCTCGCGCAACCCTAATTTCCCCGTGGAAATGCCTTTTTTATAACCTCTTTTCTTTCTTCAGCCAAGACAGGAGTGGGATTGTGCTCAGCCAGGAACTACAATTTTATCCTAACCAACGGCTTCGGGACTGTTTGGCTATCGTAAGACACGCGATACAGTGACCGGATTTGATTTTTCGTGATTTTTCACATTACCTGACAATGGTAGCAAGATGAGATCAGTGGGTCTTCAAGTCACACTTTACTCCGTCAAACTGGCTGTGCGCGATTAAATTCATTCTCTTTTTGGCGTGATATTCTTGCAGTTAATTGAAACACTTCGTTGACCAAGTGCATCTTTAAGTTTCATTCATTTGACATTATCCTGTTACTAAATGCGTACTGTACTTACTTTGTGTACATACGATATAAGGATCGTTGAAACACTACTTCCACATGTAAAATGTCGTAAATATGCTGTTTTTAATGCTCATATTTAACATACTTTTGTTTTAGTAGTATATTTGATATAATTTTACTATGTTTTTATTCTCACATAGCATGTATTGCTTTATTTCAAAGATTCCAACATATTAATATAATTTGTTTCTTTCGTGAGCTGGATTCTATGAATAGCTTTAGTTTTTGTGTTCATCATAGAAACTTTTTGTTAAAATTTATTTATATTACTAATATCAGAACTGTGTAACTTATTAAGCTGAATTTAATATTTTACTTGAATTATTTAAACATCTCTGAATCTTTCAAAGTATTTTGACTGATTATTTATTTTCATTGTAAGCTGCTTCTTATATATACTGTTTTTATGCACTCTGTGTATCTATCTGAAATTGTTATTGTTTTATTTTTGATAACTAGAAATATTTTAGCCATCTATTGCATATATACTTTATATTACTTCTAATACTAACATGTTAACTATTATGCATGCCAAATATAAAAGTGACTTCTTGTTTTTTCTATATAATGGTCATAGTACACATTTAATGATCATTATAAATATTATCTTTAAATAGTACTTTCTTTTGTAAAAGATTTAAAATTAGCATCTACAAGTATCGAGTATATTAACAGCAGTGTATTTTACACATTTTTCTCTTATAGCAACACAGTCACCTAGTACAATGCCCCGACATATATATAACACATTCGAGAAAAATTATATCAGATTGTACTTATATCGGTTAACAGTGATAAATTAATTCTCATTCTTTAAAGCCCTCACAATCAGTATGACCAACAGAGCCTCGTAATTTATTATTTTTATGGAAAGTACCATTTAGTAATTAACCACATTGATATATTTCTGTTTCAGTTCTAAGGGAAATTCCATTTCCAGATAATAGATATATGGTCAGCTATGTAGTGAGTATTCCTGAGAATTTACCTGTGAACTAGGAGCAAAGCTTTCAAATGTGGACTTCCTTGCTGAGATATAAAATGTTTTCAGGGTGCGCGCAGCTCACCTGCATGTGCCACGTACCACTAGCTAACGCGGTCTAGTAGAATGGCACAACGAGGAAAGAGAATCAATCGAAGCGACAATGACTTGGCGTCTTGCCCGGGCACGATTAAAAGGCGCAAATGCAGATTGGGCCCAGCAGCCGCAGGTTTATCGACATCGGCGGCGACCCTGGGGCCCTCTGAGGAGGAGGAAACGATGGCGTCGTCCAGTCAAGGGGGGGCATCCTGGACCCCCCGGCCTCTTAGCGATATCAAGATATCCAGTATATACAACCGGTCGGCGACAGAGGCCCCTGCTGAACTCTTTCGCAAAGACCTGATCAGCGCCATGAAGTTACCCGACAGCGAACCACTAAGTCCGAATGAGTACTGGGTGATAACTGATCAGTGGAAGCAGGAATGGGAAAGGGGTGTTCAAGTTCCCGTCAACCCGGACTCATTGCCGGAACCAACGGTCACCGTCACTCAAACCTCACCTTTGAATAAGTCACACGGCGAATTCAAATTGTGAGTAACCTTAACATTCAGCCATCTAAATCACGCTGACGTCCTATAAATTACCTAGATAACCCTACGATACATGTGATCATCATTTTACAGGCCCAAAAAGTTTATAAGAATATCACGAGATGATTACTTCAGTTCTGAGGATCATCACTTGAGCACCACCCCTGGACGTGCTGAGAAGGCATGTGGTTATGACCTTGACGACACTGATATAGCTTGGCTCGATGTGCTTAACGGAGAGAGAGCACAGGTAATTTTAAATATATTAGTAATCTAATCTGGCACGTGTTTGATACAATTTAATACGTTTCGAATCTATGCTACAATTAACAATACAAACTTTCATACAATGTGCTTTTCAAAGACGGTGGAGAAGGTATTTCTAAGGGATGCTGTAATGTCATTGTTTTACAGGCGGGTCAGACGCCAGTATCAGAGTCGCAACTTGAGCGGGTAATAGAAGAGTTAGAGGTTCGCTGCTGGGAAAGGATACAGACGATCGTAAAAAATGAAGAAGGTCTTGGCATTGAGTACGATGAAAATGTCATCTGCGACGTCTGTAGATCTGTGAGTATTTTTATTTTTGAATGAACCTTTGACAAAATTACAATTGTCGCATGTAACTGTAGGTTGTAGAGAATGTCGAATCGATTGGTTATTTTAGTGATTCTTTTTTATATGTCTTTTTTCGGCTTACGTAATAATACCGCGTTGATTACATAAACATAGAAGACCAAAAGTGTCGTAAAAGTTCATCCTCCCAAGTGTTTCTCTGAATCGAAAAACTATCAATAAACTGATATTCGAGTATTAACTGGTATTCGATCGACTTATTTTATTTTTCTTTAGCCTGATTCGGAAGAGGGTAACGAGATGGTATTCTGCGATTGCTGCAACATTTGTGTACATCAAGCGTGCTACGGCATCACGTCGATACCCGATGGCTCATGGTTGTGCAGGACTTGCTCGCTAAGTCAACGTCCCGATTGTGTATTATGCCCTAATAAGGGAGGTGCAATGAAGTGTACGCGCAGCGGTCAGAAATGGGCCCATGTTTCCTGTGCTCTCTGGATTCCTGAAGTCAGTATCGGCTGTGTGGAACGAATGGAGCCGATCACGAAAATTTCCAGTATTCCGGTAAATAAAACTGCTTAGAAGGGGCTTACAGAATTTCATTCTCTCGTTAATAAGTATTCTTGTACGTCGAAAATATTCAAGGTAAATGAACAGACGCATCCGACACACCAGTTTGAAATTGCGCATAAGAATTTTACAGATAGATGTAACGGATTAAGGTGCTTTATCATTTTCATAGCTGATTGTATCTTTGATAATCGATAGTCGATAACGCTGAGAGTTTACAGCACATTAGAAGAAGTGTGCGATGTCATGAGTATATGATATTCGTATGAAGCAGTGATTTCAATGCTTACAGCAAAGCCGATGGGCGCTAATCTGCGTGCTGTGCCGTGAACGCGTGGGTGCCTGTATTCAATGCAGTATAAAAACCTGCAAAACGGCGTATCACGTTACATGCGCTTTTAAACATGGTCTCGAGATGAAGGCTATTATAGAGGATGAGATGGCTGACGATGGTGTGAAACTAAGGGTGAGTTCCTGAAGACGTTAAGTTTACGAAATTGAAGGAGTTTTACGAAAGTAGAAAACAGGATATTGAGGATAGCGGAATACTATGAAAATCTTCTTTGCAGTCGTACTGTCAGAAGCATAGTAGAACAAATACTAAAGATAAGGTCGGTGTTGGAGGAGGTGTGGGTGGTAGCGGCGGTAAAGGCGGTTCGGATTCCGAGGACGGAGAATCAAGAAGGAGAAAGCGCAAAGACATGACATCTGAAGAGAAAAATCAAGCGCGTGCAGCCAAGTAAGCTGGATTTTTCGTTTATGAGAATTTTCATTCAAAATTATGCACGAAAGGCGCTAACAGTGTCTTTATTTAATCTTAGACTACAAGAAATCGAAGCCGAGTTCGATAAACACGTCAGTTTGAAGGATATTACCTCCCAACAACTGGATATTGATCCTGATGGCGTTGTCTATATTTATAATTACTGGAAGCTGAAGAGAAGAGTAAGTTTCTTGAAATTTTAATATTTCGAGCACTGCCTGTACTTTGCTAGTTCTCTAATGCAACAACCGTTTCATTGCAGGCTGGTCACAACAAACCTCTGTTAGCGCCACGTTGTGGTGAACTCTCAGGTGCTGGAGCACGTGCACAAGGTCAAGCAGCTGATCTGGAAAAGATGCGTACGTTTGTCCAGCTACGTCAGGATCTGGAACGCGTGAGAAACCTGTGTTACATGGTGGGAAGAAGGGAGAAACTATGTCGTACGTTCCTGAGACTGCGTGAGCAAACCTTCCACAAGCAGGCTTCGGTTATGTCCGGATCTCCGCTTCCTCCGGCTGCAGCAGCCGCCGTAGCGGAGGCAAATCATGGACCCTCGATATACGACCGGCTTTATTCTCATCCCGATTCCGAAGATCACACTCGAGATTTCGACACGATAGTGGCGAGGATCGCGGGCATGAAGTCCCCTACGCCTGTCTCGAGCGACGAAAAGAAGGTTCAGCCAGACTTCAACGGCGCTTCAAAACAGAAGCTTTACTTCAATGGCTCCGTAAAGACGAGAAGTCTGTACGGCAGCGATTTATCCTCCATGAGCAGTAGCGAGACCGACACTGCTAAGCCAACTGTCAAATCGCCAAGTAAGAGCTCCACTAAATCGAAGAACCACGATCTAGACACCGAATCTAGCACCGAGGACGAGTCCGCTTCCCCCAAGTCGAAAACGGGTCGACGTAAAACGAAGAAAGCCAGTGCTCCGGATCGGCCTCGTGCAACGTTACGCGAGAGCAGTGAAAGTGATAAATTGGACACTACCGGCACTAGATCGCGTACATTGCAACACATGGAGCGCGAACTGGGCAGTGCGTCAGGCAGCGACAGTGACGAGTTGTTACCTCTAAACACGACGACGTCGTCCCGTCTTGGACCTTCTGCTGCTGATACTATTTACTCGGACACCGAATCCGATTCTCAGGAGCACGCTTCCCACTCGGTTGTACTTATAACAAAGGCCGCTGTCAAGCAATTCTCGGCGGCGGATATCTCCAAGAATTCACAGAAGAGTTTTGCGAACAAAGACACGCGACAGGATCATTTCGTGGATGAAGCCTCGAAGAACAAGGAGAACGTGAAGTCTTCAAAGAAGAAGGATTACATACCGTCTGCTCTCATAGTGCCTCAGAGACAAGCCGCGAAGAAGGCTTCCGAGATTATGCAGCGTTCTCAGAGTAAGAAAGATAGCGCGGTAGAATCACCAGAATTTGTCAAATCGCCCACGGAGGAGACGAAACCGTCTAAACCCCACAAGGAAAAATCATCGACGAAGAAGCAAAAGGACAGTAAGCTGGCGAAGGATTCCAAAAACAACGATATTTACGATTTCGACAAGGAGTTCGGCGACGGTACGGAGATCCTTGCCTATGTACCGCAACGGCAGGCTGCTAAAAAAGCAGCCGAGCACATTAAGAGCGGTATGGGAACGAAGGCTGCACAGCCAGAGCCAGAAATTCCCGAGATAAAAGCAAAGAAAGAATCTCCAGAGTGCGTCAGAAAGAAGGAGCCTAAGAAAGAGGAGTCGCCGAAGAAAGAAGAGACCCCGAAGAAGCCGAAGAAGCTTCAGGAAAGCAAACCGCCGTCAACGCTATCCAGCAACAGCGACTCCAGTAGCAGCAGTAGCTGCAGCAGTTCCTCGGAGAGTAGCAGTGACTCCGATGAGGGTAAGAGTTCCACCCAGCAAACTTCGAGTACTGCCAAGGAATTGGCTATCTCGTCGACTACCTCGTCGGAAAGTGATTCCGGCAATCAAGCGAAGAATAAGACTGTGAATAGGAGGCAGGTGAACAAGACTGTCGAGAGAATGGATGCGGATAAGTCGACGGGGCGGAAACTCAAGAAGCTGCCCGATAAGAAGCTTAAAACTTCCGACGGGCGGCATGGATCCGAGTTTCAGCCGCCGTCTATTGAGAGAGAAGAATCAGGTAGAGCCTCAGTGTCCAAAGAGCATCAGCATCAAGCCAGTAAGAAGACAGATCAGAGAGATTCATCCAAAAAGTCACTATCATTGCAATCACCATCACACCAGCAGCAGCATCAACAACAACAACAGTTGCGACGTTCCCCATCACCAGCACATCAACAACAATCATCTAACCAAAGCTGTTCAGTTAGTGGGTCTCGAGATAATGATGGGCCACGAAATACTTCTGGGCCCAAGTCCGCAAAGAAATCAAATCAGTCTGCTAAACAATCACAGCAGCCAACTACCAAAAGCAAAGAAGACACCGGTAGTGCAGCAAGAGGAAAGCCCGAAGCTCGTAAACGAAAATCAAGCGAGGCACCCCAAAAGGAAGAGAAGAACAGTAAGGATGCGGCTTCGCTCAAGAAAGTGGAGAAGAGGGTGAACGAGAAGGTGGCAAAAGAAACTGAGAAAGACAATAGCAGTAAGGACGAGGTCAAGATTCTTGAAACGGAACCGGCCAAACCATTCAATGCTGAGAGTCCGCCTAAGCTTGACGACAAGAAGTTCAAGAAAAGCAGCAGTAAGAACTCAATAAACACGCTGGAGGAAGAGATGAAGCAACGACGTGCTGAGAGAGACAGTCCTAAGAAGTCATCAAAAGGCTTGGACAAACTTCTTGAGAAACGAGAACACCTTGACAAGTTGTCGAAGGCTAAGAGTATGGACATAAAGATGGAGAACTTCAATGAGGAACCCGTCCAGAAGGAGTCGCTTCAAGCTAAGGGAATGGTTTACGATACAGTGAAGAGCGAAGATCGTAAGAATCATACCAGTGAGGATAACGTCGTCGTCGTGAGTAAGGCTATTACAGTGGATGAAAAGATCAAGAAGGATGCTGAGGACACTATGCCCGATAGATCCACGGAAAGGAAGAAGAAGAATGATCAGAAGATGGAAGAACTACCTGTCACTGACGGTTGTGAAACTAGTACGGTTCCTGATACGATCCCTAAAGAAACTGTTGATAATCTTCTCACAAAACCAGTTCCTGATAAGCTAACATTAAATGAGATTTCTGAGAAAGAATGTCACAAACGAAGAAAGTCTATCAATCGGTCCATATTCTCACCGCAACATGGTAGCAAGGATCAAAGTGTCTCTGAGCTGTTTGACTTCGATCAGGACATACTAGCAGATGATATGGTTAACGACGATGGTTTTAGTATACCACGCGATGCAGAAGAACGTGCAGCACCCTTGACCTTCTCATTTAATAATGAACTCTGGTTCAAGGAAGATTCGAAAGAGGATAGTGCGCGTGAAACTCTTCATCTAGTAGAAAAACTTCGCATGGAACTGTCCAAAAAATCGAATTCCAGTCAGTTTGAACTTGAATCCGTGGTAACTGAGGATGAGATCAAGAAGGAAGAAGTTCCAGTTGACAAACCGATGGAGCAGCTTGTATCGGAAAAGGAAGTTAAGATATTAGAGTCAGAAAGTGCACCACCAGCTGAGATCAAGAGTAACAATGACATAGCTCAAATATCAGAAGATCTGAGCTGCAAGAATCACAATGTTGAGGAAAAGCAGAAGACCTGTTATCCAAATAATAGCGAGGGTTATGTACCATATAGTAACGAGGATCTGGAGACTGGTAAAGTTACTGTGGCTGAACGTGAAAAATTAGATAGGGCCGAAGCTGATGAGAGGTGGGTACCACCTAGTATGGAAAACTTCAATCCAAATGATGTACACCCGAACACCTTGATGGAGAGTCAGAATCATCGATATGCTCCTCATCAATTTACGAATGATATAAGTGCCGTTATCTCAGACAGTAATAACGAGAATTTGGTCCATTCTCAACTGAATATGAGTATGCAAGATCAGTATCAACTTTTGCAACAGTCACATCCAATCATAAGACCCACTCAGCACATTGATCCCCATTCGGAGTCACGAATGCAGTCCGTCCCAATGATGGATCAGCAAGTGGGACCTCTGACGAGTCAGATAGTCGATGAAATGACACCCATGGAGATGGTAAACAGACATCTCATAGGATTACCAAATCCTGAAGAAGAGCAAGGAAATGAAATGGATCGTGTTTTGGAAAAAGAAGAAATTTCTTCCGATATGAGACAGGATTATACCCAGAGTGGTTCACCTTACAATGATTTGAATAATTCGCGCCAAGATACGCGATGGGCTGAGAGCCAAGTGTTACCGTCGCGAAGATCGACGTCGTCTTCCATCACGTCGGCATCCTCGGCCGAGGAACATACAGCGATGCCACCCTACAAAAACATCGCACCACTTCCGTTTCCCCCTTGTTCCATGGATGCAGGTCCTTATCACTCATACTCCGAATCCAGTTCCTATGCAGGACCTGTCTCTTTATTTCCGCCACAATCCTGCGCCGCATCTTTACCTTATCCGTCACCAGGAACAGCCATGTTTCCTCCACAATTTGGTACACCCTTTCCAACACCACAGTCTCTGTTACCACCTGTTCCTAAGCCGCTGGACGATTCATTGAACATGCAAGCCTCACCGTGCACAGCTGCGTTCACGTCATCCTCTCATAATATGGCATTCACGGCAGCCATGGTCTCGCCTACAAAGATTCCTACACCTCCGCCGCAGCCACCTCTGGCACAAGAACAAGAGCACACTCAGGAACTCCAGCAGCAAGTGAATTCCCCGGCATTGCCTATGGGATTCCTAAACAACATGCCTGAGACGCAGGTGGACTCTGTCGTTGAGAATCTTCAAGAGATGCTGACAGAGAGTAAAGCACCACAATCCGGCAAGAAGTCTCCATCGAAGCCAACAAGAACATCGGCTAGGGTCACGTCGCTCCAGGGTAAATCCCCAGGAAAGTCACCACGTCAGGAGAGTGCCAAATCCGTTCCAACGTCCCGTGGTAGAGGCAGAAGTTCTAAGAGTTCTCAACAAGCAGGATATAGAGGTCGTGGACGAGGACGCGGCCGAGGTCGAGGAAGAAACAGTCAAAACAATTCAGCCTCTCTCATATCCACAATAGCAAATACTATTCACAGCGATGATTCGATTCAGAACAAGCTAGTGGGAACTGTGTATGATTTTGACTCTGATGAGGATTCTGCTAACGAGACGAACATCGCGGATCTACGCACGATGAGGGAGAGGAAGAAGTCGACTGACGTCAATGAGAAGCGCGAAGGTTTGTGTATGATGAACGAAGGCATTCAGTCCCATTTGTCTAGTCCTACCTTGCATAAGAAGTACACCGACGACAAGAGGCTCTCGTCACCAGTGCAGCACGACGGCTCAATCGTTGCTGAAACCGAGTCCAATGCTGATCAGACATTTACCGATACTGTACTACCCTTGCTTCCAGGACCTGTCGACATGAGAACGTACAATTCGACCATCGAAGCGCAGACCTCATTGCTACACGCTCAGTCCTACCCCAATCATTTACTGGGTGCTTTTGCCAGTGGCTCAGCCGACCAATCGCTGCCAGACATCGAGGAGGATCTTGAGAAGGAGTTACACTCTGCCTTGATAGCAAGTAAGCAACAACCGGATCCATGTTCAGAGCCAAGTTCGAACAACCCTACGGTGGAGGCTCCCTCATCAAATATCGAACCCAGCAAGGTCTCCCTTACGGACTCACGTAATCAGCTCAAGGTCAAGATCAAAGGTCCTTTCCTCGATGCAAATTACGTACCAGCCTCCTCCGTGCCACCGTTGGCACAGCAAGCACCTGTTATCATTACACCAGCAGCAACAAGTGCTTCGGTAGCTTCCGGTACGTCGAATCTTCGTAGAATGCGCAAGAAGGAATTACTCCGACAGTATTGCTCGCAGGATATGAATATGGATGATCCTAGCTGCGGTAATGTTGCATCTGCTCCTATTACTATACCACCTATCAATAGAACCGTTATCACTATTCCCAAAGCCGTAGCCTCCATGACAAGCATACCGACCAGAGAGGACTACAAGGCCGTGGTGGATGCAAATATGGAGAAGAAACGTAGAAAGGAACGAGGTAGCTTCCTCGACATACAAGACGAGGAAGGTATATCGGACAGAAGACGAGGTGTGAACGTGAGTAACGTTGATCGTAGAAGAGGTAGACAAACAAGACCCTCAGCCACCAGTGTGACGAACAGTGGACCACCGAAACTTAAGATCAAGATAGGTAACAGTATAATGGGCCAGGAAACGGGCAACGTGCAAGACGACAGAAGCAGAATAAGACCGCCGAAGAAACGGTTGAGCAGTATTCCCAGTAAACCAAGTATAGAGGAACTAAGGCGTGAGAGTATGAAGTATCGTCGTATGATAATGGCTGGATTTGATAACGACGAGAAGACCAAGGTCAAGAGTAAAAAGGATAAGAACGGCAAGAGAAAAAAGAGGCAGAGTAAGAAGGAGGCTCATGTACAAATTCTCGAGGATGGTCCAGCACCTCCTAAACTGATCATACGCCTTGGTAAAGGCAATAATTCCACAGCGAACGATATGCCCAACGAAGTGATAACCTCGAAATCTGTTAACTTAGAGGATAATCGGGATAAACATCATACTAGTGCCGAACATGCTAATGATAACAAGGAGAGTCGTGTTGGACCTCCTCCACCGGAACCTTCCAAGGAGGACGTGGCGTATCCTATGGACAGTAGTATAAATGTAAAGCTGCCGACGGATCCAAACTCTGGTGCCGCTTCCCTGACAAACGTACGCTCCGCGAAAGTCACTCCTATAAGATTAAAATTAACAAGATGTCAGAAAGGTTATGAACTGAAAGCACCGGTGGCAAGTAGTAGTGCAAGTGACGACAGTGCGACGGTGAACTCTATCTCGTTAGCCGCCCCGAAGAAGTTACAATCACAGGCACAATTGCAAACGAAAACGTTAGCTTCGTCCGAACATGAACAACAGCAACAAGACGCCGTTACGAAGACAGAGGAACTTTCGGAAAAGCAATCTTCCAAAGAGGACGAAAGCCCCCTGCTGCCTCAACCTACTGCTCACAATTCGCCAGGTTGTCCGCCTGCACCGCTCCCACAAGGATGCCAAGTTAGGTGATAATAAATGATAATTGTATAATACAGTAATTAATGATTCTTAATAGAAGATACGTATGCGTATACGTATATGCGTTTACATACGCGCCCGCCTGACTTTGAGAGTAATGAACGTGTTATGTGTGGCTTATACGTATACGTATATATATATAATATTAAATGTTGAGACAGAGACTCACTAGAAATGTTTTGTGTAATATATATTATTAATGTATGTAAATGATCTGAGGGTGAAGTGAAATGTCACAAAGTGCCCAAAAATTCACCATAATTATTAACATGTGCATTTCAGATGTGAGGTACTGGTGGTTCGTTAAGGTGTCTTTCGTTAACGAATAATTACTCTACCAGCGAATTGGTCATTTCAGAAAGGGCCATTGCTATTCTCCTACGATCTTCTAAGTGCAAGTTACAGTTGAGAATTCGCGATGACAGATACATACCGCACAAAAAGAAAGACAGTATGTTCTCAGGGCTGTAAACGTAGGGACGTGTTTTCTGCGCAGCTCTCGTTACTGCTTACTGACATCTTCGAAAAGGGACCTGACTAAGATCGCATACCTTTCTTTTTCTTTTTCACCGATTGCCTTTCTTTTGACATATGGAATTTCGAGGATAATCACAGAAAGCCCCCCACCCCCCACCCGGCTATGCCCAAGTCTTAGAAAGATGCGGACGTTGTGTTTTTGTCGATTTTCAACGGACGTAAAGTCGAATATCTTTGTTTCAAAGGCAGAACGCATTCGATTGTATAAAATGAGATTGTAAAAAGGATTATCGTTAGCTGACTTAGGATAATCAAGAACTGTTGGTGCAAATACGTTCTATTTTAGATTTTAGTCGTTGTGCAGGAAAGGCTTAGCTAGTAACGAATTGTCTCCGTGTACTAATTTATTAGGACGTTCTCTTGGAAATCGCTTTTATTCAGGCGGCAGATATGTAGAAAAAAAAATACTGGGAAGGATATTATTATTTCTCAATTGACAATATTATTATTTCTCTATTATTCATATTATTTCTCAAATGACCAATGCGTACTGTTTCGCGGATAGTGGAGGTGGTCGGGACAATTTTCATAAAAAGGTGTTGAAAAAAAAAAAAAAGAAAAAAGCAAGAGGGAGAGAAACGAAGGAATCAGAGGGACGACGGTGAGGCTAAAGTAAGATTACGTGGAGAAAAAAAAAGATTCATTGAATCTGCTCAAGTAACGATCGATACCTTAGCAGACGCCATAACTTTAAAATTGCCCTGTACAAATATCCTTCATAAATCACTGCTTAAATCGTGATTTTTAAACATTAGATATAATAAATTTTAATAAAAACACTATAATTATATTTCCGAAGACTATTAATTAGCGTAAAGGATATATTAACCGTGAAATGAATAATCGAACAGAAGACAGTTTTCTTTTATTTTTTATTCTTTTTGCTCATAGGGAAATCTAGGCCGTCGCTTTATTTAATGAAAAAAAAAAAAAGGAAAACGAAAAATGAGTGAAAATTACGAATTAATCGCTATCCTTCGCTCCTTCTCTTGTTATTTTATCTCTCTTCTTTATTCTTCTTCGTTTTCGTATTCCGCCCCTAATGACCACGCAAATAATTGCGATGCGCGTCTCGCGTCTCGCATGAGAAAATACGAATGAACAATGGCGTCGCGCCTGGTCGAAGAAAAAAAATTAAGTACACGAGCGCGACGCTTGCGCGCATTACGAGATAACAAAATCCGCCTTACCGAGTCATTAAAATTAAGTTTTGAAAATTTTTTGTATCACTTTTTTATGTATAGTTGCAGCTACCGTGTAATCTATATGAAAGGCATATATTTTATATTTAGTTAACCTAGTTATTAATTGTCTTCTTTCTCTTTATTCTCTTTCATTTTTTTTTTTGCTTTAACTCGTTTCGCCTACTTTCGTATCTCTGCCGTGTGTAGCATATATTTATTTATGACGTCAGCTATACAGACAATATTATTTATTTACGAAAATTGGCGGCCCCGAAAACGTCCACCCTTTGCGAATCATCCTCACTCACCCTGACATCCCATATCCCGTGCAGTTACTCTAAGACGTCTGACGAGCTTCGTGGAATACATTGAGGAGCTCTAATCCTTTCTTTTCAATATTTTAATCAGCACTTTCGTGCTGTCGAGTTACGCGTATTAAGAAAAAAAATAAATAAATAAATACTCACGGTTCATCCGAGATGAGAGACGATAGTGCCATTACTATCATACCGGTGTTACAAGCTAAGTGGGTGCAAAAGTTTTGGGTGTCGCGACGCCCAGGATTTTTTCGTCCTTGTTAAGGCGGATAGAAACGAAAATGTCAAAGACAAAGGAAACCCATAGAAGAATCATTCGTGCTTGCCGAATGAACGCGGATCATAGACTCTTGCCAAGTGCGTGAGACCAAAAATCTCGAGTATACTTTTTAATGAATATTCGACTGTCGTGAGGCTAGACAAAGGACAAGCGAGTTTGCGTGCGCAACATTAATCCTGTAAGGTATTTGTTTTTTTTAACAATCAGATTAGTGCAATAACCTTATGCCATCGTCCGTACGTCCCCGGGTAACTTGTGCACGTGCACGTTGATGCATTCACCTCGTTTAAATTTCCTAACCGTTAGTAATCCTTTCTCGTATCTATATCGATTCTCATCGATCTATCGAAGGTCGAACCGATTCAAAAGTCCAGTGCAGTCGATTGCGAGACGCAGTCGCTTCGTTATTATATCCTTGTGGGAAATCTTCTACCGAGAACTGTAGTGCCTAGACGAGTCGCGAGATACATTGCTGGTATTGCACGACACAGGGGGAATCTCATGTGAAATCGTGTGTTTACGTTCCGTGAAAACACAGCAGTGGCCAATGTCAACACAGTTCACAATGTCCACGCGAAGTACACAAGTCCGTATTACGAAAATCAGGAGGAATATATTTGCGCCTAGGTAATATCGTTGCCTCGACACATGGCGATTATTGAGGGAGGAAAATAAATAAATACAAAAATAAGGGAATATCGTAGTTTGCGACGTAAGCAATACACTAGCTAAAGGTATATATCGATAAATCGTGTACAGTTATAACGGAACTAGAGAGATACTCTGACGGAGCGTAATTTATAAATGTTTTACTGCAACACTGTTTTTTTTCTTCTTTTATTTTTCAAAAAGGAATAGACTCGCTTTTTTTAGATACTTGATCTACTTTACGTCTCACGACACGGTCTGCGCGTTAACGAGTAGAAGAAGAGGATATGGATAATAGAACGGAATGGCGATACACAGGGAACGACCTGTCGATATGTTTGTATATATTTGTATCCCGCGAAATCTTCGCTTATCATTACTAATTCGTCATCGGTATGAAGATTTAAATAAGACGGCTGTGTAATTGTACGGTCTCACTCTTCCAAACTTTGTTTCTGTTGTATTGTAGATGCGCTCTAGCGCGCTTTTTTATTGAACGATCCGACATGGCACCGAAAGATTTATCTCATTTGTTTGACTTGCGTGAAACGATACTTTCTTTTTTTGTTTGTTCAAAAATCTCGTTTCAACGGATAACTCGTTTTTTTTTCGTACGATTCTGCAATTTACGATCTGTTCCAAGATTTTAAATATCGTTCTTTTCTTTAATCGACTAATTTATACTTGTCAGTGGATTGCTACTTTTTCAAACTCCGACCGAGGACGCTATACGTAATCCTTATTTTAATCGGCAAAGACTTGTCTACTTTGCCCTTTGGTGGTAAAACTTTCGACGAGCCATGCAAAAGTCCTAAATCGAATGCGAGCGAAAGTTGTTTGGATTGTCGCACATCTTTGTGCACCTCTCTACTTTATTTCTTCTTTTTTTTTTTATTAATAGTTAATTAACGTATGCAATCGAGTATAACACTTTCCAAGACCCACACTTCATACCCTACACTGTACTGTACATTGTCAGTGATAAGAAAGAGTTTTAAGAGCCTATATTGTACAGATTTAAATAATAAATATTTGGTTAATTTTTAATTGTTTCATACACATAATTAACGATAACGATAATAATAATAACAATGATGAATTTAATATTATATACATAGTTTTATTATAATGCAAAATGAGTAATATGATATTTAGTTACTGTATATAGTGTACAAGAGAAGCTGGTCTTGTAAGATAAAGATAAGGTGTTTTAATGTGCACATAGCCGCGTCATTGTCAATAATCATATTACTACGATTAATAATAATTACAGTTTTTTAAATATTGTCTCTCTTTTACCTTCCATGTAATTCATTCATGTTGACACTTAAAGTTTTTCCGCCACCACCGGACTGTACCTCTGACAAAATTGAGAAAGGTAAGTAATACTACAAATGATAAGATAAGACTTATCGAAAACTGCATATTTATTGTTTCAGTCTCAGTGTTGTACATTGTGGGTAAAACAAATATAATGCGACATTTAGAATACTTTGTACCTACGCGAAACGCATAAATCACATAATAAAATCTAATCGACTTAAATGCGCAGTCGATAATCGAACACAAGCGATACATCGAACTGATGCCAAGTAAATAATAAATCGATAAACAATAACAAGACCATCGAGATTTGATAATATAATTATTTTCATGAACAAACGAGAGGAGTGTCAGGATAAATAGGTTGAACTAAATAATTTTCCAATATGCAGACAAACATAATCTGTTTACGACTCTCGCATGATTTCAATTAAAATGAAATTATCTGATTTTTATTTGATCAATTTTCGAAAGTTAAACGAAAGGTGTGACTGTGAATGAATTTAAGTTACGTTTACCTTTCGCTATCAATTCTGTTACTACGTGCGAAGTAAGGCTTTTGTTAGTCGTGAGGTTTTTATTTTTTTCAAATCTACCACCAACCAAAATAACGATCAGAGGAACACTTTGAAAACGACATCGACAGTGATAAGTGAAATAAAAGAATGAATGTGATCATCCCAGGTATTCAAGTACCGCCTGTCTACCTGGACACAATGAATGCTATTACCCCGTAATTATTACAATTTTTACAGTAACTCCATCAGATACACACACACACACCTTCGACACAATTAGTCGTGCACGAATTTTTGCAAATCGTGAATTTTCTTAAGCAAGCGAACGCCAGTATGCACGTGCAAGCAAATTTCATTAATTAATATTTCAGGATATCACTTGACCGTACATGCATATCGGAACACCTGGTTTGAGTTCTGTACGTCCGATTGTATATATCTGGCTAGTTATTATTACACATCATCATCCTTAGATTAATTAGCCGAATAATTTTTTTAATTCCTAGCAACGCCTTACTTTTACAAAGTGATCGAGACGCTCTTATGTCACGGCCAGGACGACGTTGGCGTACATGCTACTTCTACAAGGAATAAAAACGAACTTTATACATCTACGTATTTAGTATTTGTACTATTATATTACAAAATAGGGGTTTGATAAACTTACATCTGCTGTTACTGAATGGTGGTTAATAGCTTAGGGAAGTTACATGGGTTTTGTTTTCTTGTATGGCTTTCTTAATACAGTAAGAAACGGAACATTCGTATGGAAGATATCGCGAGGGTCTATTCAGGAAGATATTGGAAGAGTGGAGCTTCTTTTACAGGATTTTGGACATTGTTGACATTCCGTTAAGTAAATACTTGAGTGCGGTATGATTATAAATTATTCTATGGCAACGTGTCCGTTTAAAATACGTATCCGTTCGCTTGAAATTCCTGTTATAATAACGTGACGGAATAATCAGCGTTTGATATTGATTATAAGTAGAACAGTCAATGGTATCTTTTTTTCTTTTCTTAACAATTTCATACGACAATGTCAAGTGAATGGAAACGTATTCTTATACTTGTAAAAGACTAATCAGTTAAAATGCATAAGTCAGTATTTGACAGCTGTCAACATGACTGACGTGTACATTTGAACTGAACGGTTCATTATAATAATACTCTACACGAGTTTACAAAGTATCTTGCGATGGGCTATATAAAATATTCTTGACTAATCTTATATAAAATACACAAGTGTTGTTGCAAATAATAATAGTAATTTCTCTTTTTATAGTAATATACGATCTTTTTTTGTTCTTATTAGATATTACTTTTTATCTGCAATATCGTAAAGCCTTAAATAATACTTGTACTCATAACTTGTTCTTAAAATACTACAGGGTCGCTACGTACAAATCAACTTGATCAATTCTACAAATCGTCGAACGCTTCATCTAGTCAGTAATCCGTTAATGCAAATAGACTTAGCTATTCCGCGAACATTATGGGATTTGATATTAATAAAAACAGAATTGTTTACACCAAAAAGACATAATTCGTACGAAATGCGCTATTGTAGGGTGTATTATCCAACATAGAATCTCGCTCTGTCACATCGCGCAATTATAATAAATAACTAAATATGAGGTATCAAAAGATCAGTCTATATCGATCAGAACTCCAGTTTGTCCACTTAATGAGAAATAGCTTCGAGTCATATTTATGGCTTTAATATCTATAACAGTGAGTCAACTGTTCATTAAACAAATACAAATTAAATTACTAAGCTGGTTATTCGATTCGTTTTCAAGCTCGATTTTGATAACATGTTTATATAAAATTAATAAAATAGTTTATTGTTAAAAAAAATTTGTCATGAAAGTAAGCAACGATTTGCCGATACGTACAACAGTCAATATTAATGTAACCAAAATAATTAAGTCTTTGTTAAAGGAAAAAGAAAAGGACATAAAATAATAAAATATCAACCACTCCTGGTTATTCTACTATAATCTAGTTGGAAATAATAAGTTCAGCTATTCAGTATCTTCTAATGGAATGATTTTTGTTTGGAATTATTAGTAAAACAAATTAATACGATTCAGCCGCTCTGGAGAAACGAAAGTAATCTCTAAAAAAAAAAACCATAAGAGTACTACTACTGTACAAATTGATAATAATTATTTACAGTTATACGGAGCAATTACAGCAAAGGCATATGCCTTGCGAGTTAAACAAATTGCCAAGAGATCATTCATATTATACAGTCTAGTATACTCTTATGTAATAATACATGTCCTCAATCTCATCGTGTTTGTACATTATTTACAATCAGCAGACTAAAACCACTAATGCCATAAGATATCTGGAAACGAAGAAATTTTCATAACACGTGTTAAGATCGATCACAATATATCTTCGGATATTTGTCGCAAGTGAATAAAATGTAAATTATTGTAATACGATACAAAAATTAATTTCATTGTTCTTTTGCACGCAAAACTCTCTTTCTGTAATGACAGTTAATGAGAACTTGACTTGTTTTCATATATTAATGACTGCGAAACAAGCGCAAAGTGGTCTCTGACAATAACGACCACATATATAGACATATGTCACATCTCTTATTCTTTTTTTCCTTTCGTTTTTCAATCTCCTTTTTCTGACTAATACAACGAAACTCGAGAAGTGTGTACTACAGTAAAATCGTGGCAATATTCTAATCTGAAGCCGAATCATTAATTGTATATGTGTAAACAATAACTTTCATTCGAAAAATTTTTCAATAAGGCAGTTGAGATGACGGTTAAAATAGTGAATGTTTAAACTCTGATGAAGAGTTTTTAATCAGCTGCCACAACGAATATTGACTACAATCAATGATGTATAAATATTAGCGATTCTTACAGTTGCACGTGGATGATTATGATGATGACGAGAATAATGATGATAGTTGATTAATGATTTGTGGTTAATATGCTGATTTGGTTTGTTTTATGTATTCACTGGTTTCACCATGTTCACTGTTTCATGGACACTCGTGGGAATTCATTATCCATCAGACTGTAATTATGATTAAAGTTGTTAATTATGTTAGGGCTAAAAAGTTTTGTAGGATTCATAACTAATATACTTACCGATAGTTCTTTTAGTTTTGTCTTTGCACGCAAATCCTATGGTTAAAAAGAAGAAAAAGAAATTTGGATTAGAGATCTGTTAGTAGATGAAGAAATTATTTTACAAAATTTATCTAATAGATCCTCAATCGTGCTCTTACCTTATCTGTGTATTTTATATATAGCGTAAATGGTTGACGACCATTAAATAAATTCACAAGGAAGTTGCTTTTGCGTAGGATCTTCCATTGATAATATATCTACTATGCATAAATCTTTGCATATGATTCAGGCACATATAGTATTAAGTACTTTGTTATTTAACAGGATGCTCAGTATTGTATCTTCTACGATAATCATTATAGAAATGTCAATTAACTGAATGTAATATATAGAAATATTCGTTCTTTTTGTTTCATGTCAAACGTAATTGCAAGAAGAGGATAAAATTTGTGCAAGTAGAAAATTAAAGCCAAGGAACCATCTTTAACCTGATGATTCAGATCTTCAATGATGATTTATCTTCCGGTGTTGTATTCATTTCTTCCGTGTAGTGATTCATGTACGCTTGCCATTATCGAATTTAGATTTTAATGAAAAATAGTTGAAAAAAGTAATGGATCGAATCCAGCATAGGATGAAGAAATCCAAGATGTGAATTTAAAGTTAGACCGATAAAATAAACTAGAATCCAAAGCCAAGCGACCAGCATATATTTATTACTGAATTTACCTTTTTGAATGGTTTTGGATTCTTTTCCTTGAGGTTTCTGCTGATTCACAGCAAAAATGACTCTGTCGTTTTCTAAGTGAGGTAACAATTTCGAGGTGACCTTCCTTCTCTTCATAGATGGCTCTTCGACGCTCGTAGCTGATGAAACAGATCTTCTGACATTCTGTTCCTTCGCAAACTTGGTTGTATGAACTTTATTATTTCGCATAGACCATTTAGCTCTTGATATCCTGGAAACCTCCTCTGGAATCTTAGCGACATTTCCACTTTTGGTATTAATAATTGTTTGAGTCGGTTGATTAATACTTTGCTTAACAGCAACTCCCAATTTAGAATGGACTGTATACGGCTGACTTCTTGTTGAGGATGTGTTAACAGTTGAGCTTGCTTTGTACAGAACACTGCCACGACTGGGCACATCCTCTTGTAAAGTCTGCAGGAACTTTTTATTTTTCGGACTCCTTTCGAACACTATCGCTGGAGTAGTCTTTCCATTTAGATTAACCAACACTTGCTTATTTTGTTGAGTAGTCCCATTTAGTTTACGTAAATCTATGTGTTTCAATTGTTTACATACTGATTGCGGTGAATAGACAATATTTGATTTATCATGGCAATAGGATATTTTGACAGGTGTTAAGGGGGCATCAACTTCAACTTCTCGTCTTCTTAACCGATTTACAGTCATCTGTGTATCTGAAGATTCTGTAGTTTCTTCTGAATTTTTTTCGTTTGTAGTATCCATTGCACTTTTGACTTTTTCCCTGCAAACTCTCTTTGGACGGTCAAATGTCTTTGCCATGAAATCTTTTTTTATATCGTTGACTTGTTCTTGCTTCACCTTCATGGAATGTAAGGTTCTTTGTTTGAGATTACACGAAGAGAATCGTTCAGCACAAGATTCAATTGATCCTGGCGACGTTGCACAGATGCAAGGAGACGTCGGCGAATCAACACTTTGAGGTGGAGTGAAATCTGTGAGAAGACTTGTAGACAGATCTATACAGGTGTCGATTTCGTTACTAGATGGAGTTATTAAATCCGTGAGAGATTCAAATTCTTTCAAGTTGTCCACTTTGGAATATAGATAAGGTGCTCCAGTCAAGGCTATGGAGTTAAAACCATGCGCTGGTTCAACAACACCTTTAGATAAGGACGTACGCGATAACTCGGGCGTTACACTATCAGAATGAGTTGACAGTGGAGACTGACACGTGGATGGCGTTATGGGAGTAGTTATTGGATCCTCTACTAATTCATGTTGAGATAATTGTATAACAGTTTCTTCTTCCGATAGCACAGATATCTCAAAAGTTGACTTATCTGAATTCAGATCATATTCTACCAGAGCCACCTTCCCACTAACATTGTCGCTTTCATCAAGAAATACAGGATCCTTCGTTTTCTTTGAAAAGGCTTCATTTTCATTAATGGAGTCGATGAGCAACTGTTCCTTATGCGCCAGGAGATCGATGCTACCATTTGAGCTATTAGTGGTAAGATTTTCATCTTTGGGCGGTATTCTGATCAGACGAGGATCTACTGTCTGTACGTTTGAATACATAAAGTCATTGGGAGGAGAATTCATACTGGTTAATTCAAAGTCAAGTAACGAGTTTAATATGCCAGTTGTACCCAGGCTTCCTTCAGGCAACGATTCTATCGAGAATTCTGAATTTGAATTGCAGACTGAAGTTTTCTCTCTTTTCATGCGTGATTCTACTTCTCCGTGTTCAAAAAAATCTGTGATGCAATTAAATAAATTAGTCGAGTTATCCTTGTTGGGTGAAGCTAGTACGGCCGAAGTAGGATCCTCTAAGATTTCTTGTTTATCTTGTAGACTCATATCTCCATGCAATATACTATCCAGTATATCAATATTTTCAAACTCGTCAACTTCATTCCTGCTGGGAGTCCTAATTTCTTCTGTATCTGCGTCATTGAATAATGATGATTTAAAGGTATCCTCCGAATTGGATAAATCATCATCATTCTTCGATTCACACTCCTCCAGGTTTTCATACATTTTTTTAATCCGCATTTTTCTCGTTGCTGTTATCGAGTGCTTTTGAATGAGACTCATATCGCTTATTCCCAAACTACTAGAAGCTTTTCCAAGTTTTTTAGCGGGTGATACGATTTGAGAGTCCTGGCCTTCAATTATACTTTGTGTCAAAACTCGGTCCAAACTTGTTGGATATGCGCCCGGTATTACATCCCAAAATTGGGTCCATACTTTTTTTGGTTTCACAAATAAATCACACGCACTAATACAATTTGAAATGTCCATAGATTTATCAAGATTATAGAACTCGCTAACTATATGTTTATCACAGGCTGATTCATTATCCATTGTACTATGATCTACTATATCCTGTAGCTCCTTCCCCTGTGTCACTGCTAAATTATATTCATTGATATCTTCTGTATTGCGCATTAATCCATTAAAACTCAACAGATTTACTTCTACGCTTTTATTTGGAATAGAAGCCTGTTTATCGATAGCCTTATTCGACTTAGGTTTGGTTATTCCTGTATTATTTGATATAACTCCATCACTGCTATTCATGCGATACACGTCTTTCGATGAATCTTGAAGACGATTACACGAATTCGTAAGAACGTTATCATAGGATACATTTAGACTATTCATTGTATTATTATCTATAGTTGAATGTGAATCTTGCTTTATAATCTCTGAGGTTAGGTTACAGTCTTGGCACAACGCGGGTGAAGCTATTGCTTCTACGGAGTTTTCTCCCTGAGAAAACAAGTCGTTATTGACCTGAGATTTCGTATAATTCAAAATCATTTCACTATCCCTCAAAGGAGATACTTCCGACAATATTCCATCTTTTTCCTTTTTCTCTGCTTGCTGCAGATTCATTGAGGCATAAGCGATTTTCTTGACACTGTTGCATAATGATTTGTTAGTTTGGCCATTTGACAACATACAACCTCCGTACCTTTCGGTTACTTTGTTCTCAGATACTGGCACGCATTCGGAAATAGAACTGGATGGATTATCGTCATGATTTTCAGTAAGTTTCGCATCCGGTGTATTTATCCAGTAGTCGGATTTTGAAAGATTAGCCTCTTTCTTTGCCTTTAATTTCTTCTTACCTTCCCTTAACCATTCTGGCTTTTTCTTACATTTTTTCTTCTTCTTTTTCCTCAAATTTGTTTCTTTATTCTCTTCCTCTTCCATTATCAAGTCAATCAGTATAATCTCACCTGGTTTTAACTTTGGTACTAATCGCTTGAACTTCTTCAATTTCACCGACTTCTTAGCCGGAGATATTCCAATCGCTGGAGTTTCACAAAGTGTCATGATTTTTGGACGATTCTCATTTCCTACCTGAGTTTGTTGCTGATCCATTGATACTGGATGATATGAGTTTCTCTGTTGAAAAAGAAATATATAAATATGCTAGCCTTGAATATATGAAAAATGTATTGCAAAATAATTGCAAGTCTTTCAAGTTAATTATATATTATAATTAAATGATAGAAGTTACCTTTGCAGTGGATACGACGTTATTCTCAATCACTTTTGTCGTTGATTCCTCCTTTGGCAAGGACACAAGATCTTTATCTTGAAATGACAAAAAGTTATCACACGCACTTCTCAAATCGAATGAGTTCGGTTGCATTAAAGATAATGTTCGGCTTTTATGACACTTTGGTGGTTTCGGAATAAATTTCGCCAACTCCGAGCCCACGTTGGGTACCAACGGACCCAATTTGGACAGAGCTAATTCGTTGATCTTCTTTTTGTCACGGGAATCTTTCTTGATCTTTTTCCATAACTTCAAAGCAAGCAAGTAGCGCACATACGTCACGTCCGACATTGGCTCTATGTTCTTTGATACGCTTGCAAAACATTTCCTGTTTAACAAATGAAAATTTAGAATGTTACCACTGCAGTTAACTGATAAGGAAATCATTTTTACATACGTGAAAATAAGGTCAAATATGTCACTGTACTTCTTTGTGATGAATTTTGCTCTGAACAATACTTTGAATGTATGTTCCTCCGAGTTTTCTAAAATAAATTATCTTATTTTAGCAACTTATCAGAATACTTGTTGCATCGTTATATTTGGTAGATTCTAATGCCTAAGACAAAAAATATATATTTACCATACCTAGAAATATGTGCAGAGCAGTGAGGAGTTTTGCGGCAACTTTAAGACATGAATCTTTTCCCCTTTTGGATGCTTTAAGCTCCATATCCATATACAATCCAACTATTTCAGACATCTTATCCAAATATGAACTGTGATCATTCACTCCCTGAGAGGAAAGATTAGTGATTAATATTTTTGTATGAATGAAGTAAAAATTAAACAGTAAGGGAAGAATATACCTCTTTTACGTCTTGCCAGTAAAAATGAAAAAATGTAAGAGTATTATTCATATGATTCTTTAGTTTAGCTGCTCTATAAGGCTTAGAGTAGCATGTATTTACATCTTTGGATACATTCCTGTGAAATACAAGTACAAATTTGTGACCAAGATATATTAAAGTGAAGAACTTACTGTAAACTTGTAAATTAAAATAAAATTTAACAAATGCTTACTCTATATAAATGGACAGTAACCGCTCCAAAAGCTGGTAGCTTTTATTACCAACCGCAGAACACATAATTTTGGTGAATTTAATAAGCCAAGGAAAAATTTCTTGAAGTGATTTGTTAGCTTCCAAATGATTGCTTTGTGATTTATTACTTTGATCACATTTAATATCATTCTCAGACAATAATTTTGTAGTATCCAAACTCCCGGAACGTTCGCGTTCTTCTGACAATTGCTTGTCCATTGTTTTCCCTAAGAAAATACAGTAAAAATAGTAACAGAAAGGCATAACAACTGTACTTTAATTAAATAATCAATGATTTGTATTTCACGGAACTCTCACTTTGGCTGACATCTTTTAACAAATGTCCTTGTGGTATTAATGAACTCGTAATATCAGTATCTTGAGTTGGTTGTGCCGTATCTTTCAGATGGAAACTATAATGCATATAAATCAAAACTTCATTCCATGCCTATCAGTTAACTAGGTAATATAATAATTCCAAGGGACCAAGATACATACATATAATTAATAAGTAAAAAACAAAATAAATATATGGGAATCGAAAGGAAAGACTGTTATTCAGTATAAATTTGTATTATTAAAAACATATACTCCAAAATTAAATAGCCTTTTTTATAGAAATTATAGCCAATTAGTAAATAGGATAAAACTGCAGAATACGTTCTTGAAGAGATTCACGTAAAAAAAAATAAACAATCCATAACTAACTTCAAGAAGAAGTCGTATTCTACAGTTTAGCCGGAGAGACTTTTTATTCTAAAATGAAAACAATTTCTTAGGCAAATAAATATGTGTTACATCAGATCAGATCCAAAATATGGAATGTTACAGGAAATAGTATTTTGAATGGAAACTTGGAGTTCATAAACACCAATTGAAGGTGCATGGCCATACCTTAAGCAGGAGGGGTTAGCTGTGTACAAGTAATTATACATTCTACATATTCATCCATAAAGCAAAAGTAGTTTAACAGGATAATAAACCTATCTCAATTCAATAAATATACTGTCACAGTAGGAATGTCATTTTTCCTGGATACGCCATACCAAGGAGGGCCGTTTCAATCAACAATGGAAGTACGCAGGTTTTCGGACAAGCCTTTCGAAGTCATGGAGTCAATGTAGTTCGATATTAAAAGGATCATTGTACCTTCCCGTGACGCTGTACGGACTCGTTGCCAGTGTGCCCCACATATCCAGAAATCACCACAAAATCAGATAAACTCGTCGAACCTCGAAGAATGCCATTGTAACGTCGATCCGCGTTTATGTTTCTGCATGTTTTGTAGTTTTGCGGCGTGTTTTGCCGCTCGTGGTGCCGCCTATAGCTCTTTCCTGCAAACAGAGCAGCTTCGACCGTGGTTTCGACCAAATGGACCGCGACGCCTTGCGTCCCGTTACATCGACGATTCCGTTGCAGCAGCTTCGGTTCAAACAAAACGTGAATATAGTATTTAGGATCGAAAATCAAATTGATGAACCCTGGCCTTATGGCTAATTTCTTCACCTTCGGATAAAATTAATCCAGCGAATAAACTAAAACATGACAATGATTGGTTAGCCGGGAATTTATTCGCAGGATAGATTTTATCCGAAGGTGAAGAAATTGGCTATTACTGGTAAAAGGAGCACACCAATTTTTTAAAGATACTATTCAGGAAACTGTTGCAAAGGATAATTTGTGACATTAAACTTAATTTATGATACTATAGTCAAGACTGAACGTAAATTAAGTATTATTTATAAAATAAAGGTTTATTTCTATTTGCCCTATAAGGGCAGATGGCGCTAATGCAGAATGCCATAATACTATGAAAACAATTCGGTATAACAATTTTTTACATAATTTATCAACATTATGAGGATTAATTTTTCAAGACGTAACAGGCCTACTGTAAATGTATGATCGTAGAACAGTGAATATGAAAATGTTCACAAAAAGTAGTTCTCTAGCGCTATACGCTCCTGAAGGAAGCCGTGCTCATCAGGCACGGGACGTGAAGTTAGCCAAGGGTCTGAACCGACCGCTAGCGACCGATCACGTATGTGACATGGCGTCCGGGTAGAAAGAAAGTTGACTGTTAAATAAGCGTTAATGTTGTTTTTATGACATTGACCGACCGAAAAGGGAACCTGCGAGTCCGCGAATTTCCCCTAGACACCGGCATTGATGGTAATGCATGCAAGGAAACCACAAAGGATCAGCGATGGGTAGGGGACCACCATCAAATACCCGATCCTGACACAACCAACCTCACTCACACCTCACCTCTCATCTCGTCGTCCGTCCGTCCGACCTACTCGACATCATCACCACCGCCATTCGCAAGGGATTTTCCCCGGTGAAAAACGAACTCATTTCCACCGCGGATATCCCGCTTTATCCACCGTTAATTCACCTTCTTCTTTCTATGATTTCAGGTACTTCGAAAAGCACCAGGCCCATCCCTATCAGGTAAATATCGAAGGGGCTATTCCCGTTGGGCGACTCGGAGGGGGGTTATTTCCTCAACACCTTTGACACACGCGATTTTCCTCCGAAACTTTTGTATTAATCCCATTAGCCTAAACTCTATCGTATAATCGCGATTCATATTCCCGCGAAGATCATACCAGTTCGATAATTGTGCTCATTGCTTTCGTTATCGGTCAACCTTTCCACCTGGGTTTCATCGTAGAACACCTGTCTTCACGTTTAACGCAATCCCGTATCAAGGAACTTCGGAAGTTATTTTGCTGTACGTGTCATCGCGGTTTTCCTATCGTTAACTTTCAATGGTTTTTTTTTCTTTTACCGCGAAATTCTTATTCTCTGAGCAATCGATTTTTGACGACAGCTTGATGGGGAGTTCTGATATTTCAAGAAAATACGAAGAAATGCTGACACATTTTTTTAATACTTTGGTTTATGTTTTCCCTTAAACTCATTGGTCCTCACGATTTTGTAAAGAAACTCTTCTGCTCTAAGTGTATTGTGACTTCCGCTAGGTTAGATTTAATATTCAGTTTTCTGTTGGCTCTGTACTGTGCATATAACATAGCTCATACATTGGTCTTGTTCGGGATAGGTTTGATTCGCGTTTGTAAATTTCTTTGAGCCATTTTTCGTTGACTTTCTTCATTTTCTCATTCCATCCTTTGTAAGTCAATAAGGAAGTTCGTATTCAACAGTGTAGCTGACTCGGATAAAATTTACGTGATTTGCTCATGTTCAAATTTCGTTTCTTGTTTTCCTTCGAATTTTTGAACTACTAGTTTGTTGTGATTGATGGCAAAATTGTGGCATTATCATTTAGATCGTACGGTAATTAAAAATATTAAAGAAGTTTTTAAAACGCATCGTCCAATGCATTTCCCTCTGAGAATCTGAATAATGTTCTTTTTTTTCTGTTATTTGATTCATTGCAAAAATTATTTTAATAATTCATCATTTCTTTGTGGTTTCCTATGAATTTTAAAGAAAAAGAGTTAAATATACATATTTAAATAGCATTCGAGATATTTAAATGTTATTACAAAGACGAGCTCTTTAAAGTCTTGTAAACATAACCTCACTTCTACAAAAATCAATAATCTGCATATTCGTAGTTATTTTACATTACGAGTGTATCGCGAGATCATTATTGGGGATCCTCGTAAATTAAATGTCGAGTATTTTTTACATTCATACTCATTCAATTTGAAATCTCATTATTCAATGAAATTTTCTTTGTTGAACATTGTACTGCTGCTTAGTATCCCTCTTTACTTCCTGTTTCGGTATTAATATATCTAAAGCTACTAAATTTTGTTGTTTTCTATTAATTATTGTATAATGATAAGCTATTTGTAATTGAAACAATATTTCCAAACATATGATTTCACATGACTGTTGCATTCTGTGTACAAATAGAAGTTTCTAATTGATTAATATTTATTTGTTCAGAACGCTAAATACGGCAGTTCTAAGGGTGGCTATTCATCGTCGACCACGTCGTCGGACAGTCGTTACGAGGGGCGAATGCGTGATTCCCCAAATGGAAACTCATACAGTCCAGCGGGAGGCATGGGAATGGGTATGGGGGCAGATCGAGACAGTCCCCGTAGCTATGCAGCCAAGCCCCTTTACAAGAAGGAGAGAGAAAACAGAGACTATAAGTTATCCTCCTCTAGGGACAAGTATTCCGGTAAATATACATACATATATTTATATATACATTTCTTTTTCTTAGGTATCGTCTAATATTAATTGGAGATTTGGATAAGTCATTGCAATTAACAAAAGGTCCATGGAGCGCTTGCTATAAACATAACAGAACGAAAGAAGAACATTTTCCACTGTTCAGAAACTTATAGAAATCATGCTTCCCCCTTCAGTATAAAAACAGGGTTGTCTCTTAACATTTTCAGCTGTAACATGCTTGCTTGCATATGTGTAGATTGTGCACGATCCCCAAAAGACAAGAGAAGCCGTGAGAGCAGGGATTCAGAGCATAGGACCAACCATGATAGGAGCGGTGGAGAGGTAAGTCTATATTTTAATCAAATAATAGTGCAAAAAAATTCGCAAAGTAATAAAATCCCTACACAAAATCATAAGATTACTTGCTAAAAATCTCTAAACGTGCTTTTGATTCCCTGTTTAAACAAGTATTATTATCATACTGAAACATTATATTTTTTACAAATACAGTAACCAATCTAATCGAACTTTCATTCAAATTCTATTTCATTCATAAAGCATACATTAAAAACTCTTTATTTTAATCTACTCTGAGTTTCCTTGTAAGGATTTTGGGATATATATTAATTGGTCCCAGCCCCTAATTATGATATTAAAAAACTGGCAATAATATATCATTTTCTATCACTGCTATAATAAACTATAATGTAAATCAACATCGTTGACACTATTAAGAAAATTCCACTAAAAAAAGCAATATGTGATGCTTTTCCATAGTTGAATAAATGCTTGTCTTTCTCTTTAATAGATCTTACACCCAATAAAATTGTCATCAAACTCATCAAGAGATTCTTCATCTCAAAGGAAACCAGCACACAATTCCTGTCAGGTCAGTATTGCAACGAGGCACAGCAATTATAAATTACCAAATAAACGTATCAATGTTATAAACAACAATATGGCACTGACTAACATGTAACAAGCATAACATGAATCCTATGCACAGTGTTTACTTTAAAATTACCTATTACAATATCACAAGATCCCTTTAGAGTCAGACAGACTAAACCCCAGTTGCCTCGCGTAACTCCGTATTTCCAGACGTAATTTCACACCAGTACGTATTAGTGTTGCTATATCTCTTTAAAAAAGGCTCGAACAAAACAGCTCCGTCATAATGCAGAGGCTTTGATATAAGTCCATTGACCCTTCGACGATTGAATTTTTCCGAAAATTTTAGAACACTATGTTTAGGACAAACGTGGCGATGAACGAGGAGGTGCGATGGAACGTACTGCCAGGTTTGGCGACTGGTCAGAGCACATGAGCTCCTCGGGAAAGAAGTATTATTACAACTGCAAAACAGAGGTATCCCAGTGGGAAAAACCTCGGGAATGGATCGTCCGAGCAGACAGTCGACAACGCCAGTCCAATGACTATTCTTCTAGGTCAAGTAAGTTGGAGAAGTAAATTGTATCCTGAGATGATCAATCGGCACTCTGACACTGATGCACATAATACCGATCTGGTTTGTCGTGTCGATAGGTCATGATAAACATTCCAACTCGCGTTCGAATAGCAGTAGCGGCGCGCGAGACGGCAAATCCTCGCGGCAGTCCGACAAAAGAGAATATTGGCCGTCCTGTGGCGGAAGCAGTGGTGCCAGTGGTAGAGACGAGGTCTCCTCACGAGAACGTGAGAGAGAGAAGGAACGAGAGCGAGAACGCGAGAGGGAAAGAGAGTCCTGTAGGGAAGAGGTGGGAGTAGAACGTCAAGCACAGGATATGGACATTTCACCAGGTGATTCCACACCTACCTCAGAAACACTGACATCCAGCGCTCATGATCCACTACCGCAAGGACCCGTACTCCTGGCCACCGGTACGTATCAGAAAATTTTTCTTCCAGGATTACACTAATATCCCGCTGTTCTACTCAAGGTTTACAATATTTTTTTCTTTCTGTAGCATTACCTCGACTGACGTCTCACCCGCCGTCTACGCCGCAGACACCCGGTAAGCTGAGCTCACCTACGCAGCAGCAAGGGAACGGTAACGCGCCAGGACCACCAGTCTCTTTGGCAAGCCTACCAAGACTTCTTTCCCAAATCACTGGCAACAAGGAACAGCCGGACATCACGCCACAGAAAGCATTACAGACTATACAAACTGCCATCTTACTATCGCGACAAGTGAGTGATCTACGAGGGCCTCTTTTTTTTACGAGTGATTTATTTTGACAGTGTCATAACCTCTTGTGAATTCTGTAGCAGTCAGGTAGCGGAGATCGAGGCAGCAGTGGAAACGACGTGATGGCTCCACTCAAAGTGGACACCAGTGGCAATATTGCCGGTGAGGGACCACCTACTCCCACGCACTCAGAAACCCAAGATTGCGTCGACGCACGAAAACGTAAAAGATCCTTTAAAGTCACGTGAGCCTAGAGTGCCGTCCTCTGTCACTAATCATGATATTAACAAGCGTCTTCTCATTGGTAACTTCAGTGACAAGCCCTGCAGGAGCGAATTCCGGCGTGCAAGCACTCAGCTCGTTACAAGGATTGAGTAACCTGGGTTCCTTGGGAGGATTGGGAAACGGAGGAGGACTTCAGGCACTATCAAGAGTACAACCACCTCTAACCCCATCTCTAACACCTTCACTCGCCAATCACTACCGGGAAGACCTGACCCAGCACGTACGGGCCTTCCCCGCGGATATCCTTGAGAAACAGGTGTGTATATCAAATGTTCAAGGGAGTTCACTTTCTGAGATGCGGATCGTATACGCTATCTCATTCATTACGAAAACGTTCAGTCATGGAATGTGCTCCTTCCCGAGACAAATTCTTAAAGAGTTTCGTCCTTTCGGTAATGTGTATGCAAAGACGGTTCCTCGATCCTGTAAGGGCTACGATTTACAGGCGCAAAAGCTTAGCGAGGAAGCACATACGATGGGCAGTTTACAGTGTACGCGAGTATCCGCGGAATTGAAAACTGCGCGGTCGATAGTGAGGCTGACAGAGATTCAGGCGACGCTACAGGAACAAAGGTGAGTTTTCTATGCTTGAAATATATTATGTGACACGATGATATCACCTGCACTGTGTCAAATGATTTTCGCAATGTTAAAGATGACAACACGTTTACGTTTTCCATGTTACAGGATATTATTCCTCCGTCAACAAATTCAGACGTTGGAGGAATTGAAATCCCAAAATTCCTTCATGTCTGACGATTCTTAGTGTAAGGGACTTTATAAAAAATAATAATAATAATTACAACCTATAATTAATTCATGCAAAAAAATAAAACATAATTATTAATATTCTCATTAATATTGAATAATTAAGATTGTACCTAAATTATAATATCATCATAGAAATGATATGATAGCGAACGATAATGGTTGGGCTGCCCAGAGTGGATGGGCTGCTTCGATTGTCAGCCCACAAGTCTTATTATTAATAATTATTAATTAGTAAATGCACCTCTCTGGGTAGTACGCAAGGCCTATCCGATAAACATAAAACACTACACCACACACAAAAACACAAACACACACTTATACTTCTGATACACGTACACAATCATACATTTATTTCTATGTTACAAACGTACACACAATCACCCTATCAGTCATTGAACACAAAAACACAAATTGAATAGGAAATGAATTGACTCTATCAGTTCAATTCAAACTGTACTGAATTGTATATCTGAATTGTCCACATTGTCTTGTATTACCTATGTTGTACGTGTCAATGTTTCATATCCCAAGAATAAGCGGCATTTTAACTAGTTGGATCCGTTTTGTTGTAAATCTCGGAATAAAATTCGTGCCACAAGTTTTTAATCCACTTCTTTACCGCCGTTCTCTCGCAACGCCTCTTTTTTACTTAGCTGTAACCTTAAATATGCGTGTGCCGTGCGTTGTGCTTGTCCGAATAATTGTCCAAGCCAGTTAGTACAAAACAGAGAGAATGGTAATGTATATAACGAAAGCGCGATTACTTACGATTTGTAATTGCGTGGGTAGTCAGTGATGGACGTGTTTATAGGCTGTTTTAAATACACCAAGCATAATATTACTGTATTCAATATTTATTGAGCTATAACTTTGGATACAATGTTTTTAAGAAACTTCAATCTTTACTTTGTCTTCACGGCTTTTTCTTTCTCGTCGTTAACACACACCCTGTGTCGTCTTCTCTTTAATCTCTCAACGATAAACGAAAATAATCGTCAATGTAAATATTATTTTCTTCTCGTAATCATTGTCGCTTAACAATAAATTCTGCTTTGTTACTCTCAAGAATGTCTTTAAAGTCCGATGGCGCTTTGCCTTTACCTGAACAGACGAATATCTGGAATAGTTGAATAATGAACACAATTGTACAAGTCACAGTATGAATTTCTCACATTATGGTTATATTTCTTTGAGGAACTGTCGAACGTGTCATCCTGCTTAGGTCAGAGAAACTAGTGAGAAAAAGTGAATGTAAGAAAAAAGGAGAAAGGATAAGAAGATGCTCCGTTACAAAATAATGTATTCGTGGTCTCCATTACCTTTTGTTCGTCTCGAAATCGCAATTCTCCTTTGTATCGCCTTATATCGGTATGATCCAAAGAATTTTCATTCACGAGCTAAGAAACAAAATTTCGACATTGACTAACGCCGTTCGTGAGGAGGTGAAACAAGGATAACACATAAAATACAATCCTTGAGGATGTCCTTGTCCTTGAGGAAAGATAAGAAAAAAGTAATAATCGTGAACTGAACATGGAAAAATTCTTTGGTTCAAACCTCCGCACGCTAAACTGACATATCCCTAAATTCATAAAGAAAAATTTCCCTAGCTAGTGCGTGAGTCAAAATCATAAACCCAAAAATTCGTTCAACGTAACATTATTTTGAAATATTATTCTCGTACATTCTAGTATTGAGTAATACAATTATTACGTGTACAGAGGAGAATAATTTTAAGAATAATAATTATAATAATATTTAATATTACTGTATCTCTACATGTCACGGTGTTTCTCAACTCAAGCTCTATATTAAATTACATTCGAGAATTACGAGTATCCTTGTTACCGTTAACCGTGCACGGCGTCATTTTCGCTTCGAGACACAACAACGAAAATTCGAAAGAAAAAGAAGAAGTCGAATAAGTTACGTTAAATCAGTCGATGTAGGAAGTATAAAAGGGCGTCAACGAAATAACCACTGAACTTGTATGTCGTCCCTTCGCGCTGCCTAATTAAAATTAAACGTTATCACACATTGGTAAGGTTACTCGATCAGTCCTGAAAATCGTGAGAATAAAATACGAAATAATATATCTCGACGAAAATTAAAGAGAAGCTGGCGTATGGGTGTAGCGCAGGTACGAAGATGAAAGAAAAGAGAAAAGACAAGAAACGTCAAACCCAAGAAACACGAATGATCGTCTTTCTTAACTTCTCGTGCTTTGTGCGAATAAAGATGGCGCTCTTCTTTTTCTTTAGTCTCGCGCGTTACGTATATACAATGTTTCACGTGAATAGCAAACACTACGCGACAGTGTCAATCCCCTACAGGATCTGGCTCCGTCGTCGATCGGTTGAGAAACACCGGAGTTTCGTGTTCATTATAATAATATTATTAGCTATCGTTACGATTAATGTCGTGAGTACGTTATTACGTACCCACAGCACCCGGAGCGTACAGTGAACATTCTCCCATGTATTACTTTTATTTTACATACAGTTCAGTCATTGGATTTATTTCATAACAAACTCTCGCAATTTATGAATAGTCGCGCGTGATCGTTACCCTCCTCGTCTCCTCGATACACCATAAAAATCCCCGCTTCGAAATAATGTTACAGACGTTCGTGTTTAATTCAGTTTACAATGCATAATTTAACCGACTAATAAGACGATAATAAGGCCTCGGAACACTTGACACTGAGCAGACATCGCGCGACTCCCGGAAACCAGTCGCATCTTTCTCTATGCCAATCTCTTGCCTTTGTAATCTATTGTTAACTTCCGGTAGCAAACTGGAAGTCCGTAAGACGCCATCGGAGCCTGTATAAGAAACTTAATTTATATTAAAAAAAAAAAAAAAAATGAGTCTTCTGTATTTTTCTAATTTTTTTTTTTTCTTTTGAAAAATAAGACCAACAACTTCTGTGTACGGAGTATCATTGTAAAACCACTCCACACGAATAAGCTCCTTTTAAACTGTATATTTTAAGTGGATGTTTCGTCACGTTTTATCTCAAATTTTATTTTATCCTCTAAATGAATTCCGATAATTGCGAGATGTCACGCGTATCAATTGCTGAACCGTTTTCGTGTTTTTTTTTCTTTTTTTCTTTTAATGTATCGCTCTTTTAATTATTTATACAAACATATTGCAATGGAGAGTACAAAATGCTACAAAACAATTCCAATACGATTATTCGCTTCGTAGTCGGTAATAACCTCACTTCTAAGTCGTACAGCTCATAATGTATCTTTTAAGGCCATATACAAGATTTAATACAAAGGTACCGCCTCGCAGGGCAGTGTTCGATATATTGATTAATTTGGAGATTCGTCTGTCTCGCGACAGACAAACGGACGACACAGCCTAGACAGAGAATGTTCACGGTGTATAAGACAGCAGCACAGGACATAACCTCAGCGCACGCAGCCTCCTGCCCTTCGTCTCTTCGCCATGAAAATTAATTCTACGTAGTCGTTAGTTAATAATCACTGCGTTCAGCCGAAGTCTTTGCGTTACGACCTATGACTAATTGTATGAGCTTGCAAGTCCCTTCGTACATGAGGGGCGCGCAAGGTTCGCCATAAACATAAAGAGAGAGAGAAGGAAAAGAAAAGGAGGCCATAATGAGAATCATTTGAGACATTAAGAGTCTCATGGATTAAATGGCTCTGTTTAGCCTTGAAGAAAAATAGAAAATCAATTGGCGTCTGAATCGATGAGTGATAAATTAATTATTTCCTCCTGCAGTGTGATTTGATTCATTGTGAAGTTAATGAGAAGTCGGTCTACGAAGGGTTGTGCGCAGCCATTACGCAAAAATACGTCAGGAAGCTTGTCAATTTGAAAACGTAATTGCTAAGATCATATTTATCGTTCTTATTATTATTATTTTTACGAACTTAAATGCGTCCTAAGACCTACGCGTAAACATTACACAACAACGAATAGAGTAACAATATGTAACAGAATGGTTTTTCATTTTTTTTCTTTTTCTTTTTTTTTTTTTACCTACTTGTCTACTATGGCAGAGGGTGGGTTCATGTGCCGAGTTATTCTTGGCCACTGTCAATTTTAAGCCAACACTATAGACGTAATGTATCTATTCTATGTCCTTAAATAAAACGGTACATGGCTGAATATTGATTCGTAAATCACCATTACGCGTTGGACTAACTACTTTCGGTTTTTTTTTACTCGTATATATATATATATATATATATATATCTTTCTTTGTTCTTCAGAAAAAAAGAAAGGGGACTCCTAAAAAGATTCGCTGCCATTTCAATCACCGCGACTTGCAGCGTATTTATCTTTCTTTGTTCTTCAGAAAAAAAAAATCACCATTACGCGTTGGACTAACTACTTTCGGTTTTTTTTTACTCGTATATATATATATATATATATATATATCTTTCTTTGTTCTTCAGAAAAAAAGAAAGGGGACTCCTAAAAAGATTCGCTGCCATTTCAATCACCGCGACTTGCAGCGTATTTCTCTTCCTCGTCGGCTGAATTTTCAAGAGTCGAAATTATTTTTCAAGATTTTTAACTTTTTCAAACGTCGATGACAGACTTTACATGTATATCGAATAGTTTGTTCGTAGACGAGAAATTGCGTTAAGTTTCGAACGGATTTAAAAATCCACATAATTGTCTGTTGAGATTTACTTGATTGAAAAAAAAGAGTATTTCTTTTGAGAAAATATTTCAAGCCCACGAGAAAGTTATTGATTTGGAACTCGTGTCTACATTTTGAAAAAATGATACTTGCTGAATCACCGTTTAAAGTAACAACATATTGAACTCGTTATTTTCGAGTCGTTTCAACTAAAATCTCAATTGTGATAAGACGGAAAAAAAATGGAGGAAAAGAGTCTACAGCGTCAAAAACAAAATCAAAAGCGGAATCCCGAAAAATTGGACAGATATGAATTATTTAAGTAACAAAGTATTAAAAAATACTCTTTAGAAGCCCCATAATAATTTATTTCCATTCAACATGCTTCTCACATCTCCTGTATTTTCACTCATCCTATGATAAAACACGCAACATTATTATACCTTAATCCTAACAAAATGGCATTCAGTATTCGCTTATAGGATTACTTCATTCGATATATAAAAAAAATATACAATTTCGACTACTCAATTGGAAACGTACGGTAATCGTGACTTTGTACTATCCGAATGCCATTTTAGTGTATGTTACACTTTCCCGGGGCCAGTTCTACAGAGTCTGTAGGGCTGCCCACGAGATCCTAGCTAAAATATAATATTAGATTTTTTTGAATTAATATGTCTATATATATATATAGTGGGATTCCACTGATAGAGTCGCTTCACGACACTCGCAACTACTAGGAGATTACATAAAACTCGTTGGAAATTTCCGGTACAAATTATTGTAAAAAAAAATTATTTCATTCTTCGTAAAGCCGTTTGTAGGAAATTAAAAAAAGAGAACCCAAATCAACCGAACAAAGTACAACGAATGTTACACGTCGACCTGTCATTGACAAATTTTCTGTAACAATCTCATCCCGAATGGATCCCCGGTAAAGATAACGCTCCCATCACTAGCTCCTGTCTAGGATAGCAATTCCACAGAGGAACATAAAAAGAAAAAAAATAATAAACGATCGTTTTCGCGGTTTTCTCCAAGAGATATATCGTAATTCTCATCCCAATAACGTATAGTCTAATATTTAATTGGTGGCAGCCTAATTCCCGATCGATCCGATCTGTCCGAACGGTGTCGAACAAACTTATCGTTAGACACGAGTTAGCCAAAAGTCTATAAACGAATAGTTGGGACACGACGATTATCAGTGAATAATCGTGATTTGCGAAAAATCCAATAAGTTGCGAGCTATGCGAATGACTTATACTTACCTTCGCAGGGTTGCCACACTCCCGCTAGTTATCCCAATTGCACGCAATTTTTCAGCGCTCGGCCATGTCTCGCGTCCGCGTTATCCCAAAATTTCGTAATTCTTCGTTAATCTTGCATCATTAGTATCATTCACGAGAGGCCATTCTCGTCTTAATAGTTTTCAGCAAAAAGGAAGAGAAAAAAGAAGAAAATGATTTTGCTAAGTCATACGTGCGAATGCATCGTTCCTACAGATTAACGTTCAATGAGTAATTGTACGGTAGTATGTTGAACGCGTATCTCTTTTTTTTAATATCGTCACGACGTTACGTCCCGTCGAATAAAATGAATGACTGGCCATCTGACGGCCAATATCGTAAACGTCGCCCGTTATATTCGCATATAATTTAAATAATTTATAATTTACAGTTCTCGGCTGTAGAACACAAGTGGTCATACACAAGCACATTCCGTCGTCGGCACATTACTCATTATATTACACACAGATGCTTGGGTATGCAACCACCTATCCTCGACGCGATCGGCCATCGATTCGATTTCTTGTAAACCGTTGAAAATTTTAGCGGTGTTTATTATACAACGCCATTTATTTTTTTAGTCGCGCGGCATGGGCTAACGTAAAGGTGTTGCGCAACACCCACGTGCATGCACGCATGTTCGCTTGTGTATTACGTTGTTACACGTACGTACGTGCGCGCGTGCGCAGAACCACACACAGATCACGCACTCACTCCTCAGTTAACAGGAAACTCGCGACGACGTCTACCGGGGCATTCTTCGTACTGCTTTTTTGATTCTTCGGGTGGGTTGTGCACTGTAAAGATAATTAATATATTTGCACTGCTCATGCATGCTCTTCGAAGAGTGATACTCCTGGTGCAAAAGTATGAGTTTGAGTTATTAAGTACAAACAGTTTGTGAGATACTTACTTGAAGGTTGGTGGTGCGCTACCTCCGGTAAATTTAAATGAAGGAGGAGTATTTGGGTCGAAAGAAACGACTGGCGCTGCGCCAGGAGCGTTGAAGTTGAAACCGCCGGATGGTGGAGCAGCTGATGCCTGGATTAATAATAATGAAAAATAAGTATAATCTTTGATATTGAATAGATGGTGTTTAGATGATAAATGAAACATACCGCAGATCCGAAATTAAATCCACCTGTTGACGGAGTAGGTGCTGCTGCTCCGAAATTGAACCCTGTATTAGGTGTGGGGTTTGGAGATATGAATGATGGAGCTGATTGATTCTGTCCTAGACCAGGTGTTGACTGTGGGCCACCGAATAAATTTGGCGTAGGATTTACTGGTTGTCCAAAGGCAGGAGTTTCTGGTTTTGGAGCGTTGAATGCAAAACTCGAGGGTGCTGAATTTATTAGAGCTGGTGAACTGAATGTGTTGCTGCCAAAGGCCTTGGCTGGTTGGTCAGTGGTCGATGTGCTACCGAAGGTGAACAGTGACTTCTGTGCAGGTGCAGCAGGATTACTCGCTGAGAAATTGAAACCTCCGGGAGAAGGTGCCGGGCTAGCGGTCGAACCAAAGGTGAATAAGCTTGAATTTGAAGGTGCCGGTGCACTTGCATTATTTTCACTTGGTTTCGAAGTCGAGAAGATGTTCGACGGTGTTCCCGTACCGAAGCTTGGTGTTGCTGCTGGACTTCCAAAGACAGGAGTTACCGTCGATCCGAATGGCGTTACATTGGCAGAAGGTGCACCAAATGTTGGTGCTGGTGCACTGAAAACTGGTGCAGCTTTATCACTGCTTCCAAATGTTGGAACTTTGTTTTCAGTGGCTCCAAACAGCGGTGTCTTTGCTTCCACGTTACCAAAAGCAGGTACCTTGTTATCTAACATACCGAACAAAGAAGGTTTGCTCTCTGGTGCTCCGAAAGCTGGAGCAAGAACTATAGGTTTGGCTTCGTTAGCACCGAAAAGAGAATTGTTACTGGGTACATTGAAAGCTGGAGTTGTGGTGGCGTTTCCGAAGGATATAGCAGCTTCCTTTTTTGATGGTGCTCCACTTTCCTCGGAAGCCTTATTTCCGCCAAAGACAAATGTGGAAGACGATGCTGGTACTGGTGCCGTTACTGAAGTCTGCCCGAAACTTGGAATTGAGGTAGCCTGCGGCAACGACGTTACTTTCTTGTCGTCAAACGTAAACGGACTTTGGCCTAGACTTGGAAGACTTGCAGCTGTTGTGGTCACGTTCGTTGGGACATTAATTGCTGCAGCTAACGTGCTTGGTGCACCGAATGAAAATACAGGAACTGCCTTAGTTTCTGTTACTTTGTTCAGAGCTGCTGATGCTGTAGGAAGAGACGCGTTACCACTCGCTATGGAGCTTGGTGCTGATTCCGAACTCGGTGCACTAGTTTTGGGAGTCTCTGCTGCAGGGGTACCAAAAGTAACTTTTGGTACTTCCTGGGCAGCTTCAGTTTTAGTTATGTCCGTCTTGGTAGTTCCAAAAGTAAATTGTGAAACTGTGCTAGCCGTGACACTTGGTGTACCGAATGTAAACGGTGTTTGTGCAGGAACTGCGGCTCCCTCCGTTTTCGGTACCCCGAATGTGAACAATGGTGTTACTTTGTTCTCCTCTTTTACTGGATCAGGCTGGGGCTTAGCTGGTTGTTTTGTAACATTGAACTGAAAGCCGGTTGTAACTTCAGTAGTCTTCGGGGCCCAGAAAGATGTGGCTGCTGGTTTTGATGTCTCTGGTGTAGCTTGCTCTGCATCTTTGGGTATGCCAAATGAAAACTGACCACTTTCAGTAGTTTGTGGCTTAGAGCAGAAAACGAATGTTTCAGTAGATGTAGAATTTTCAGGTTTGGGTACATCCTCGGCCTTGTCAATACCAAATTTGAAGCTTCCGACATTGGCAGGTATTCCGAAGTTGAATTGAATAGTCGAGCCGGTGCTCGATGTCGTGCTCACTTTATCAGGTTTGGATGCTCCAGGTTTCACAGTTCCACAACAAACGCATTCTGTAATATCTCCCTTGTTTGGAACCATGCAGGCGTCGCAAGTCCACGAACCTTCAGGTTTCTTGAAGTTGTCGCCAAATCCGGAGGATGTCGACTTCTCCGATTTCTTAGTTCCATTTTTAGCAGCAACAGGCTTCGAAGTGTTGCAGCAGGGACAGGATGTATCGGCGTCATTGTTCCTTACCATACAAGATGGACACTCCCAAGTACCTTTTGCAGGTTTACATTTGTCCATTGCATTAGAAGTATTCGATGGAGGGACATTCAGACCAGAGGGTAAAGTTTTAAAAGAGGTCTGATTGTTCATGAAGTTTGAGGCAGTAAAGTTTGTTCCCTTAGGACTCGCACCCAAGGAACCGGGCTTTCCTGTGTTGCAGCAAGGACAAGTCGTGACTTTACCAGTATTCCTTAACATACAACCAGGACACTCCCAGGAACCTTCAGCAGGCTTAAATTTCTCCATCAGATCCGATTTACTTGATGGAATCGTGTTGGGCTTTGTTGTTGAATCCACTCTTTCAATATTTTCCCCTGGTTTTGGAGTGTTACAAGAAACACACTTAACGTCTGTTTGTTTGTTTCTAACTAGACAAGCATCACATTCCCACAAGTTATTGGACATTTTAAATTGCAAACCAAAATCATTATTGTTAGGCTTAACTGTGGGCTTCTGAGAAATTTTATGGACTTCGAGGTTCGACTTTTCAGAATTCAAAGAGTGTGACTTTGATTTTGAAAAATCTGTGCTCGGTTCCAAGGATCCTGTTTGTTTCTCTAGATGAGATCTTCCAGGACTAGATTTCGAGTCAGTTTCCATCTCAGTCTTTTTGCCAAGAATATCCATGACACTTCCTGCTTTCAATTCGTTGGCGACTTTGGTCTCGAAAGAGTTTATCACTTTGTTCTTCGATTTTTCTTTTGGCCTAGGCGCAGTAGATGAACCGGTCCACATGAAATTTGACATCGTTCCACTCGATGTACAACTAACAGTGGATGCATTTGACTCAAGACTGACGTTCTTAGAAGGGGAATTCGATGAGTCGTTCAGCATTTCCTTCTCGTCCGCATTGAGTGGTTTACTGAACGTAAAGTTACTGATGGACTTAAGATTGTTTGAAGTTTCCGTAAGCTTTATAGGACTGGCAAACTTAAAAGTTTCCTCTTTAACGGCATTCTTCTTGGCTGCGCTCGGATACTGAGGTAGTGTAATATCGAAATTCGGAAGTGAGGAAATTGGCAGAGCTATACTTGGCAGATTGACTGCTGCCACCGTTTCCTCCTTCTCCAGACTCGTTTTCGATTTAGATTTAACCTTACTATGAAACTTTGACTTTTCATCGTTTTCAGACCTAAAGGGATTCAAGGTATTTTGGGAGGGAAGAAAAGTAGTTTTTCTATAGTATTTCATCAATGATAGCAATAAACGAAAACGAGTCTTGATAAAACATTGTTATTAAACTTACCGTAACTGGTACTCTTGAGATGCTGGCTGTGCTGGTGGTCCATTACGAGCAGAGACGATGTCCCTAGCTGCAACTGTAGTATCCTGCAACTTTCGACGCCTTCTCAACTTCAGTAAATCCGGTACAGTAGGAACGGTTAGCTCTCTAGTCAGGTGTCGTAGGCCCACTCGAGGTGTTCCTGGATTATCATCTTCTCGAAGTCTCTTTTTCCCCGTTGCAACTGTGTTAATATTGTTTGTATTCTTCAGTGGTATCTTCTTCGCGTCCAGTATCGGCGAGGAAAAATGTTCCAGTGCTTCTAATATCCTCTTTGCGGTTTGACTCATGCCTGATGAATCAGTACCTGCCGCATTCGAGGGTTTCACTTGCACGCTTGTTCTTCTTGGAACTTTTATTTGAGGCTGCAAGATAACGAAAGATTAAATCGACTGAATCGCTTTTTTATATACATATTGTGTTCAAAGTCTTTCTCAGGCTCAGATGATAAGTTAGAAGATACAAACGTCAGAGGAACGAGAAAGATCGAGTAAAGGAATACAATGGCAAGATATAGTCATGTAAAATGTGACAATAGGCAAAGCTATGATAACGTACTTCGTTTGAGTTGTTGAAAAATGAACGATTTCTTCTATAAAGTCCAGCTGCATTTGCTCCGCCAAAGGTGGTATTGCCATTGTAGAATGGAGATGACAGAGATGAGGCACGGTCCAGCGTACTGTTCATCATCGAAGCATTGAAACTTGGTCTACGACTACTCAAGCTATCTCTGGAGGTGCTCTCTAAGAAAAGGGACCGTGGCGACTGTAGATGATTTGCTGTAAATGAACAATATTTTTCTATCAGGTTATAAAAAACAAGACAGATTTCATAAGGAATTTCGTATATCGTGTATATGTGAAAAGATTCGAGAAGGCTATCTAAGAATGATACTTACTGAAATTTACTTTATCGTCCATAAACTTTTTCCTGTTTACATAGGGTGCATTATACGAGGTATTTGATGGACCTTCTTGTCTATTAGTTTGTGGAATGAGAGAGCTACAGCCACTAGTGCTTTCACTCGATTCCGAGTTATCGTCTGTGCCATTAGTCGCCCCATTATTTTGTGGCATTGCTAACGAAGCTAGTGAATTCAACTCTGATCTCTGCGTGGCAGCTGTTCTGATGTCCATGTTGAGTGCAGGTGTTGAGGATACCAAACGACGAACACCACTGGGTCCTGCAGCAGAAGGTTCACGAAAATCCTCCATCTGCAATGAAAAATGTTTCATTATATTTATAGTGACATCAAAGTTTTTTTTGTTTTGCTTTTAATGGTGCAGTATTAAAATTCTTACTGTGTCATTGTGATTAGGAAATGATTCTTTTCCAGAATTGGCTTTGTCCAGTGAATTTCTGTTTCTAGGTCGAATGGCAAATGTGCCTGGTGGATGGGTCACATCCATCCTTATGCAAGCACGTTTCAATGGTGGCGGCTGTTGCATCTCCTCCTCTTCAAGTTCTGACTCTTCTGGATTCTCCATGTCATTCAAGATATCTCCATTATCTTGAGAACTATTAAACCACTTGCTTATCCAGGATTTTTGTGGGATTAAATCTGTTACCTTTGTTGCCACTTTTTTTACAAAAGACTAGAAAAAAATGTTACTTGTCAACATAGAGTTCAGCAATAATATTATAATAATCAAACATCTTAAAGACTTATATATCTTTAACAATATTATAAAAATTAAAGCCACTTTAATGTAAAGTACGTTCTGGCTAATTGATAAAAGTACAATAAACATGTAGACCCAAGGAAATAACTGTTGCAAAAAGAAACTCACATTCTCAGTTCATACAATCATAGTTCAAAAGAAATGTCTATTGCAAAACTGCTAATAAAAAAAATATTTTCGACCTAAACTTAAATAAATGTTATTCAGAAATTTGGACAAAAACTCCATACAATCCACGATTAATTATTCTTACGTCAAATACACGAGTAAAACCGTCCAAGATACACGAATAAAAAAAATGTCATACCAGGGTGGAGAATATATCGAGACATACATACATATATATATATATATGAGTTTGCAATTAATTATGCCCACGCGCAAAAAGTGTCATCTAAAAAGGATCGGTTTAACAGTGATCAGAAACATAACGACGATACTACCCAATAGACAACGAGTATATAGCAAAGGAATCGCATTTCAAGGTTATAGCATCTCTTACGCGAAGATGTATGAACGTGCGGGTGTGTAAAGAATAAGATTGAGGTTATTTCACACACTCACATGATTGTGGTATCGAAAGGGTCTCGCGGTAACCCATTCAGTTAAAAGACTTGAAATATACAGTACATTTCGATGATATTCTCGACGGGAGTAACTCTTAGAAGATTCTATTTCGGGAAAGACGCGGAAAACCGTTGGGAGGCTCGCAGGTTTGGTTCTGCCGCGGAAGGCCTTATCCAAGGCGAGACTACTCACGTTGTTCGCGTCGTAAGGCTTGGAGCCATGGGCCCGCTTCCCGGTGAGGCTTTTGCTTCCCTTGGCCATGATAACACACCAGTCACTTGTTAGTTATTACACGCGTACGCTGATTTAGATAGTTGCATCCCAAATTGTCACCGCACCACCTTCACGACCCGAGAACCACGAGAGAAAATATGGCCGCCTCAAAGACCGCCGCCAGGGCGCCAGCTTCTGTTGGTTGCGCGCTTTACTGCGCTCGCCCACGTGACTGGTGCGAGCTACGTCGGTTAAAAATCATACAAGTCGTTCGACTTTTCTGACTAATCTGTAAAGGCGGTTTGAAATTGTATTACACGGCACTAAATTCGAATTTTTTTTATTAAACCTATTTCCTCCTATTTCTGAATTCCCATCTGATGAAACAGATTGAACGTGTAGTTTGTAGTAAACTTTCACTTGAGATTTTATTGTTGCACACCAGGCGGCAAATACAGGCGAAGGGAGGGGGTGACTCCGAAGGTAAAACAATTCGCTACCTCACTGTACATACATGCACCAGTTACAACATTAGAAAAAACATTTTTATAATTACATTTGTAAAACCCTTCATTTAAAATATACGCTTATAATGTTATACTCTAATAATATTCAACAATGTTAGTTCTTGAAGCTTCTCCATCTTTGAAAATACATATAAGCTGCTAGGCAAACGAATATGAAAATAAGAATAAAAATGTAACTGTCATTAGTATATTTTAGCATAATGTACATCCGTTCATAAATAACGAGGAAAGTTTAAGATGTATATTACTGTTAATATTAATGCCGAATAACCTATCAATAAAGTACTGTACTCGTAGCCTTAAGCCCGTCGAAACGTGTATCAGTATAGGCACGCAGACACTATGACATACTGTTTTAAGTAAAAATATTTGTGTGAATATAACAAATTATCTAAAAATAAACCTTTTTGTTAAATATTGTCAAACAAATACCTAAAAGTAGTTACGCTAAATACACCAAGTACATGTAAGTACTTGGTGTTTGTTGATGGTAGCCATTTTGTATCAGTACTCTAGTCAAATTTTATTTAAATACCAAAGTTTGGTTCATTTAAGTAATTAAATATAAAATTGTGAATGTATAATTCAAATTATTATTTGCGGCAAATTTTATTATGTACAATAGTTTCTTTCTGTACCATATATTGCTATAGTTTGGGTCCAGTCATTCTACACGTTACTTCCACTCCGTTTGGTGTGCTCCTTTTCCGGTGTGCATCGTATAAATAAGGTGGTAAGAAAATTTTGTACAATTTATATCTAATTGGTTCTTTGCAATCCTGCATTTTTTTATGTATTAACTTTTTGACAAAAATCATATATGGCTATTAAATTATGATTCCGATATATTAATATTTACTTCGTTAGTAATTTTCAAATATTTACGTCCATATTACATTGACATGTATGATAGGTTAAGAGCCGCAAATTGCATATTTGTGCAATTTACAAATGATTCTTTTATTTTTGTTACTAGTTACTACAACACAAATTGTACACAAATGTTTGTTATATTCTAATAATTGTTGCTAAATAGACAGTTCCCATTGTCTGTGACAACAAGTTTATAACCTATATCAAATCTAGTACTAACATAACCTTGTCGTTGTTTTTACGAAGCATACATGCTGAAATTGGTTTTTAACGTTAACTGAAATATCTGTTTTTTGAAACACTATTTGTAATTCCCATATATGTATTCCATCTTACCAATTAATAATAAAGTAACATGACATTAGTGTTTTGAGCAGTTTCTGCTGAAGTTAATGTAATAATATGTATTTTGTTTCTCAGTGCAAAGATGGGTAAGCGGAATAATATGATCCCAAATGGCCATTTCCATAAGGATTGGCAACGTTTTGTGAAAACATGGTTCAACCAGCCTGCACGAAAATACCGCCGCAAGCAGAACCGTGTGAAGAAAGCCCGTTCTGTAGCTCCCAGGTAAAAAAATAAGTGTACATAAAGTCTGCATGCAATCAGACTAAAAGTTTTTGTTACAATAGTTACTCTTAGTTTATATTTTGCAGACCAGTAAACTTGCTCAGACCTGTTGTTCACTGCCCGACGTTCCGTTACCATACAAAGGTTCGTGCTGGTAAAGGATTCACCTTGGACGAGTTGAAAGCCAGTGGTCTTAACAAACGATTTGCTAAGACGATTGGAATCGCAGTTGACCCTAGGAGGCGCAACAAATCCGTGGAATCCCTACAGACCAATGCACAGCGTCTCAAGGAATATAGGGCTAAATTGATTTTGTTCCCTATCAATGAGAAGAAGGTAAGATTGTACTCTAAGTAACTTATTTACTAGCTCAAGTACGCTATTTGTATTCAAATATAAGTGTCATTACAATATCAACCAATGTCTTATACCATTTTAGCCTAAGAAGGGTGAGGCTAGTGAAGAAGAGCGTAAACTCGCTACCCAAGTTAAGGGACAAGTAATGCCAGTAAGGCGTCAACCTCCAGCTAGGTCTAAGGCACGAGTTATCACCGAGGATGAGAAGAAATTCTCGGCCTACGTGACTCTTCGTAAGGCCAGAGCAGACGCCAGACTTGTCGGAATCCGTGCGAAGCGCGTTAAGGATGCTGCCGAAAACCCTGACGACGTGACTAAGGTTGCTAAGGAGAAGAAGGCTAAGAAATAAACATGCATCATCTTAACGTTGGTATACCCAATAAAAACACATAATTTCCAAAACTTTTTATTGATTATTACCAATCCCCATGAATTATCCTTATTCTGGATATTAACAATAATTAATAATCAAATATTTTTTTAACAGTTTTATTGTGAAATACAAAACAAAATACAATAATTGTTCATCAAAAGTATAGCTTTAATATGTTTGTCAGAGCTTTTTCAAATGCCTCATTTTTAGGATAAAATTGAAAAACCTGTTATTTACAAACGTTGGCGACGTAAATAATTGTCCAGACCAGCCAGTTGACGTAAAAATCCGTAGTTTGGGCGAATATCACGATTAATACGCACTGTACGAATTGCATCTACAGCCAACATGTTCTTCTTTATCATCAGGTATGCCAGGACGCAAGTGGCACTGCGAGATATTCCCATCTTGCAGTGCACAAGTACATTTCCTGCGAACAAAGTATTTTTAGGTTATTTTTATCAAATAGTTACATACTGAAAATGAATCATTAGTAAAATACGAATAAATTTAGTAACATAAATTTAAACATACAAAAATATGGATCTTACATAATTTAAATAAGTGATGTACATTATGCACAATACCTCCATTTTTAAGAGCATCTTCAATGAAATCTGCAGATGTATAAAAATATTTACTAATGTCAACTGATGGTACGTCAGCCAGTGGTAAACCCAGATATTTAATGTTTGTATCTTCATAATATTTTTCATTAGTATGGACATATCCAAAATGTTTTCCTTCAGCTGCATTTAACACATGCGTTATCCCAATGGTTTTTAAGTACCATTTGCTTCTTGCAGCCCCCCTTTAATAGTGGATAGATAAAAAATTATTTATTTCAAAATGTATATAGATATAATACAATTTGTGCACTCTTAGGTACACTTAAGAATTACAAATAGAAACATGAACACGATCATAAATATCTTCTTTGTGTTATTACAAAGAAAAAAATTGTTGTACTGACTCATCTCCGACGAATATTCCTGGATAAACTAAGTTACAATCAAGAGTCTGCTGTAGTTGATAATATTCTGTTTCATCTCGGTCTAAATCAATTCCAGGTATTGGTTTAAAATCTGTCTTTGTATTTAGTAAAACTGCATACAATTCTTCATGGTTTGTTTCACCATCCTCTAGAAATTTCAAGAAATCCTGAAAAAAAGAAATATATTATGTTATTACTACTTCAATTTTATACACATACAATGCTGGTAAAAAGTATGGATACAGTGCAATACATTTGCGCTATACCAATACTTCTGTCACTATATATTTTAAAAATAATCTTATAGATAACTATGAATACTGTAATAGGAAAATATTAGAAATTAATTCTTACAACTATGTGATTATTAGGGAAATTATATTAAACTCATGTTACTAGTAAATCATTTTATTGTACCATGAAACAAAAAAGTAGATACAATTATTTTCATTTATCAACTAGCAAAATTATAAATATACAAATATATCTTGATTTGTATATATAGGAAAAAAAATTTTGGATCAAACAAATATGAAATTTATTAAAATTAGAGACAAAAAAATTCTTTGACAATTTTGCATATTTATAGTTGTTTCAGGGTCACATTCTTTAAGGATTATCTCATACAGAATATAATGTTTTGCAGCATTATATATTTTAATCTATATACAACTTCAGTTATAGTTAGTTACAAGTTAATCATACAATATAATTATATTGTACAAAATGAAATAAAAAAAGGAGTTCATTTATTAACACACTATTGCACTCCTCTCTTCATTTTAATAAATATTACAAATACGCGTCATATTATTTAATGTTATGAAGAAATCAGTTAAGTTCTTTTCCTTCAAAAGTATCTTTTGAAGTGATAAAAAAAGGTTAGAACCTTTGTCTCTCACCCTATCCCTGTCTCTCCACGTTCTCCGCATCTTTACATCTAGAATTAAAACTACAAATGCCAAGAACTCGACTCTCCTGCGAGAATATTTATTTATAAGTATTCTTGCGAAACTTTCAAACCGACCGAGTTGGTAACAGCACATTCATCAACGGACAAAGTGCCAATTAATTGTAATTGTAAATAAGCCAAACCAATTGTAACTTACACCTTGCGAATCGCCGCTCTCCTCCATGTAGTCGATGCCAATCGCTACAATAGGTAATAAATACACTAAATAAAATATTGAAATGTCAAAACTTTCAAGAGAAATTATTACCGGAAACGGCACCGATTACTTATTTTTCACGAACGAACTCTATCGGACGGCGACGGATACTTCCCGAGACATACAAATATTGGATTATTGTAATATGCGGTATTGCAAGAACCATATAGCAAACACTTTCTTTTTCAACTAGAATCTTCATTTAATAATAAAATATTTGTGATTGGAGAACAATGAGTCTAATAGCGAATGATCATTAAGTATACAACAATTTTAGGAACAAATCATATATATATATATTACTTTCATATTACGAGATGTCATGTTGAAAATGTCGTGTGATTTGAAGTCCGAAATAATGTATTTTCCAGATTATAAAAACAATATTTCTCTTGAAAATTTTACTTAAATTTATAAACGCGTAAACATTATCCTGATTAAAATTATATACATATTTGAACGTTATGATATTCTCAGTTCTTTTCTCATGCGTACATACATAATCTGGCAGTATGATACAGAAATTTGAACCTTCCATGCAGCACTGATTTTTTAAACGAGTAGATTATGATGAATAATCTTAATGGTACTTACTAAAAGTTACACGCAAAAAAATAATATTTTTTAAATATTATGGTTGTGTAGTGACGTTTTGAAGTTAGAGGTATTTTGAAGAATCGTATCTGTGGCGCGATGAGTCATGACGTACTGAACGTCCGAGAAAATGGCGACAGCGTGTTGAAGTACCACTGACTCTTAAAAGAATACTTGATTATTTTTCTGCTGGATAGAACTGCTATTTTGTACTAGTTAATAATTACGGAGGACAATGAGCTTCTTCAGTAAAGTTTTTGGAGGCAAGAAGGAGGCCGCAGCTCCTTCGACTGCCGAAGCTATTCAAAAATTAAGAGAAACTGAGGATATGCTTATCAAGAAGCAAGATTTTCTTGAAAGTAAGATTGAGCTCGAGATTCAGGTTGCCAGGAAGAATGGAACTAAAAATAAACGAGGTAATGTACTTTAAGACTCTTTGATTTTTACCGAATTCAATTGTGTTCGTCCTTGATCCTTCGGGTAATGAATCGTCATTGTCAAGGATGAAGACTGTCATTGTGACGTTTCCGTATACACCCACGAATTATTAATTACAAATAGTCAGTATTGTCAGAAATTTATGATATATAATGTAGCAACGATCAGATTCAATTCCTGTCAAAATCAGTTATCCTTATCATTCTGTTAATTATGTATTTACATTTGTTCATTAATAAACGGATGTAAATTAGAAGATGTTTTAGTAATCATTATTGCTACGCACAGAAGTAGAAGGAGAGCAATAATTATTTTGGGTCACTTTTATAAAATCAAGTAGCACATGTAAATTTGTTTATTTGTTGCTATATATATAAGTTTGATGAAATTTTATTTTATTTTATAGACACGTCATTTTTTATTTTACATGATTCGTTTAAAGATGAGTGTGACTTATGAGTTTGAGATTCATTGTGAGATATGTGTTCTATAGTTGCATAGTACAAATTATTCTGTATATCAGATATTTTACTAACATAATTTGTTCAACATATTCAGCTGCCATTCAAGCATTGAAAAGGAAGAAGCGATATGAAAAGCAATTACAGCAAATTGATGGAACTTTATCAACTATTGAAATGCAAAGAGAAGCATTGGAAAGTGCAAATACCAATACAGCAGTACTTACAACCATGAAGAGTGCAGCAGATGCACTAAAATCTGCACATCAACACATGTATGTTTTTTTTGCAATCTGATATTCTTATAATACTTAAGACTAAATAACTCTGTATGTTACATTGTAATATAGTCATATATAGTTACATGAATTTGATGTAATTATATTCTGATTCTAGGGATGTTGATCAAGTTCATGATATGATGGATGATATAGCAGAACAACAAGATGTTGCCAAAGAAATATCAGACGCGATCTCTAATCCTGTCGCTTTCGGACAGGACGTGGACGAGGATGAACTTGAAAGAGAATTGGAGGAGTTAGAACAAGAGGAATTGGATAAAGAATTACTTGGCGTTGGAACAGGCGAAAATCTCCCAGCAGTACCAGCGACTGCAGAGCCTGTTGCTCCTGCAAAGGCTCGGTCAAGTAAGCTTCACTTTTGCATTATATAGAAATTTAACTTTTATAGCAATTCCCTTCAAAGCATTACACTTCAAATAAATGTCACAGATGTATACTTTACTTTGTAACAGTTTAATATTACATATTTGATATAAGATTGTTAGTGTTTGTGTAATTTTGTTAATCGTATGAATGAAATCTATGTTGCAGAACCAAAAGCAAAGGAGGAGGATGAAGACTTGAAGGAGTTAGAAGCATGGGCTTCGTAAGCTGGTAAACAAAGCTGTTGTAAAAATTAAACATTCGAGTTTCTTAGATAAAATAAAGCATATGGAGAGGAGGTACGATCGTTCAGTTTTGGTTCATTAGTTACAATATTTTTATGCAACGTATAAAAAAATAACTCGTACATTCTACTTCGCATTACTAATGCCAATCACTGTAAGAATGAAATATTTAATGCGACTCTCCATGAAATGGATATATATTTTGCAATATCTTTTTCTTCCTACAATTGCTTATCATGTTTTATTGGATTCCTTCATCCAAAACCATTAAATGTTTTTCCCAAAAAAAGAAAAACGAAGCAAAATTTGACGATCACTCCCTGCGCTTTATCGTCACATTAATGTATATAGCTACCATGATTTCAATGGCAATCTATGATTTTAATTTTTAACTATAAATGGCCTTTGAAAACTTTGTATAATCCTACTTGCTGCAAATAAATTTACTTTTAAACGATATAATGTAATAGGATTCTGCGTCCGCATAACTTTTTCTTTGTAACTGGAACGTCATAACTATTGATATAATTCACTTTACTTTCTATAATATTTGTTGACGATTCACTATGGTTATAGTTTATTATACATATGTATATTCTAATCTGATTCATCAAAGTTTAAGTTAAACCTTGCTGTACAGTCAGTTTTATAATACATAGAATTGTGGCAGACGTACACGGCGTGATAATGATGTTCTCTCTGGTGACGTCATCACGATGCCTAAGAGTGATATATTTGTGCATTAAAACTAACTGAATGGTTGACAGAAATTTTTCTGTCATAATCTAAATTAATTATTATTTGGAATATTTTTTAAAACAGTATAAACATTACCTATCATTTTTCCCAAGGTAAATTTGTTTTTAATTGATTTTAATAAATATTTTAATGTAACAATTGGAGTTGGATATATATATCTTCAAATTGATTGATAACTTCTGCCAAAATGCTTTATAACATTAATTAATAAATTGAGGGTATTTCGAAAATATTAAAAATGATCAAAATAGGTGATAACAATACCTTGCACATAATGAATGATGCATATGTAGTATTAGTTAATGCTAATTGTTATTTTTTATACCAAGACAACTATTCTTGTCGAAAATGTAATTAGCACCTAACTGTAAATTCTGCTGCCGTCAAACGCTGAATCATGTTCAGAGTTCTTTGATTTGTTATGCTAGCACAAATAATTAATAATGTTGTGACACTATGAGTGAACAGCATAAAAGGAAAGAAAAAATGAATAAAATACATAAAAATATGATACTGGATTCAATTCTCTATTGAAACCTGTGTAGTATAAGGGATACGAGCATAGTTGTTTGTTCCTGTTTACCTGCATGAAATAGATTACGGTAAATCGAGACGCAACCATGCTTATAGTACTGGTAATAAATTTCGGAACATATCCTTTATTATCGAGCCATGAATGACTCATTGATGCTAGCGAAAAGAGAGCAGCATAAGAGTTCTCTTCACTAGCAACAAGCCTACTGCTAAATCTAACCGCAAACGATTGCGAAGATCGATGATCCAAGGACGCTCGGTGAATTATATAAAAAGCGGAAAGCCCATACTAATGACAATGAAGAGGCAAGTTCATCTTATCAAGAATACAATATGCGAGGGAAGAATTTTCGTCAATTTGAATTTTATCGCGGTTTTCCTAGTTGTCGAGTTACATGATCAAAATGTAGACTTTTTCAACTTTAGATTTAAGAGCTTGTTCGTACTCTCGAAGGGAAGATGACTTATATTTGCTGATTAAACAATACTTCTCTTTTTAATTTGAGTACTTCATTTTATTAAGCTGCATGGGTAACCTATTAAACACGTGTATTCCAGGTTGAGCTAGGATGGATTAAATTATTAGCCGATGTCTAACCGGGGCTGGACCACCTCCGTGAACCTGGCCGGCGCACTTTGACTTTTTGAACTTTTTCTTTTGCAGATCATTTGTAGGTCGTTTGTAGGTATTTGTAGGATTAATCAAAACGTATGTCGGTTAACGGTTTATTTAAAAACTCAAAAATAAAAATTTACATTAGGTTGGCCGTAATTTTTTTATTTTTTACCTATCTTTGTTTTTCACGTGGCCATTCGATGCGGAATTGTTTGTAGGTCACAGGCAATCCAATTAATATATTTGTCGGATCGTTATTTCAAGAAAATAACGATCTAACCTAACCTAACCTCCAAACGATTTCTTAAGTACCCTTAAGTACCAATTAAATAAAAATTTATTATTAATTACCTTTTTTGTGGTCAATTTCACGTGGTCATATCGTTGAGTGTAGATAGGTACCTATCTACACTCAAGTATAAATAGGTACTTATCTACACTCAACGGTCATATGACCGTCCCGCGTAAAATTCACCAAATACGTTTTTTGCTTATTTTATTGAAATAACGATCCGACAAACATACTAATTGGATTATCTATGACCTACCAATGATTCCGCATCGATTGGCCACGTGAAAAACAAAAATAGGTAAAAAATAAAAAAACTACGGCCAACACCGACAAACGTTTTGATTAATCCTACAAATACCTACAATGACCAACAAGCGATTTGTAAAAGAAAAAGTCAAAGTTCGCCGGCTAGGTTCACGGAGGTGGCTGGACCACGTTATATCAAATCAGGTTAGGTTAAGGTATATTGTTGTGTACAGTGAAAATTTATACAATCTTGATAGTATTCATTTTTTTTATACTGTATAGTATATTTTATTGATTTTAACATAGGACTGTGCCCACGAGGAATATTTCAATATCGTGTAAGTACATGTATGTATATATATACAAATGTATAATATATGACTCAAATATCATGTTTTATAGAATTCAGGATTTAAAGCATATTCAGATTAAAATGAATGCCATTGCATCTGAGAAGGATCAAGAAGTGTACAATTTCTTGAACAAGATAGGTTGTTGTCCTCGATGTTGCTTACGTTTTGTAGGAATTAGAACTCCAGAATATTATCAAAATGTGATTTCAACATTAAAACATGTAAGTAGCAGTGTTTGTCAAATATTAAGTTTTAGCTGTTTCAATTAATTTATTATTAATTTAATGTTTTAAAGTATATGAGTATATGATTAATATTCTTATTATAGTTGGGGTATATAAATGAAAATGAATCAGTCATCCAGGAACTCCCATGTGTAATTTGTTTAGGAATATTACAAGACAGCATAACAGATATAGCTGTAGAGAAGGTAATTTTTACAATATTAATTGACTTTTAACTGCTTGTATTATTATATAATGTAACCAAAATGTTTAGGTTGTTAGTGAAGTGAAGAAGGAGGACCATGACTGTCCGACATTTACTTGTGCTTTAACAATACCAATTGCTGTTCAATTGCGAGAACGTTCAGTGCAAATTTGCTTGGGTCATGAATTTGGTCTGTCGGAATCGTCATTAAGTTCTTTGAAACTAAGAGTACAAAGTGTGAAGGATATCTGGAAATATACAGCTATTCCGTTAATAGAACGTGCAACTGGAAAGCATGCAGATTCTGTTACAATAAATGCTTCATTTATTATTGATATTTTTTTCACTTATAGTAATGATGAGAATGAGTGCAAACTTTTGTAAGTATCCCAAAAACTGAAATCTCCGAAAAGCCCGTTACTTTACGCTTTCAATGAAAGATACTAATCTTATGAAACTCATCATAGATTAAATCTTTGTGGAAAGACATTCCATTTGCGTGCTGTACAAAAGAGAAAATATAGCGATGGTGTATACAGCCGAAAGAGTGTCGAAGCTGCAATGCTTACGAAATCAGATGAAGAATTTTCAAAACATTTTATAAGTCCGCCATCACTACCATCACGTTTTGTTGTTGTTGAAAAAGCTATCTGTAATCATATAAGTATCTATATTGGAGGTATGTTGATAAGAGTTTTGATATAAATTTATATGTAGTAAAAAATATTGCTATGCGAACTTAATAAACAGATCTTATGTATTTTACTTTTTAAATACTTCTTTCAGGAAGATATAATAAATTTTCAAGAGATCTAAGTCAAACTCCATGGTTTATTAATGGTGAAAAGAAAGTAGGAACATCTGTACAAGAATTGCTTTGTGAAAAGATTGTTGAGTTCGTTCGAGCAGATTGTAAGTTTTTGTACATTACTTTTACTTCTAAGTCAATCTTCATATCAAAACATTATCATAGTTACGATAATGTCGTATATTAGACAAATTTGTATATTAAACTGATTTTTCACAGCTATCAAATTTTTGTCATCTGGCAGAGAAGATGTAGATGTAAGAACTCTACATTCTGGTAGACCATTTGCCATAGAACTAATAAATCCAAAAGTTACCAATATAACAACAACAAACTTATCAGATTTGGTGGCAAAGATTAATGAATCAACAGATCTTGTTAAGATCGATTCCGAATTAAAAATTCTTAACAAGTAAGTTCTTCTATTAATAAAACATTAACAATTATCGATGCGATTAAACGTAAATTACTTTTAAAGTATGTTCATTATTATTTTTATTAGGATGGATTTAAAGAAATTAAAGGAAGGTGAGGATAGTAAAACAAAACTTTACCGAGCATTATGCATTTGCCACGAGACCCCAAAGAATCCACTAGACTCTTTGAACAATGTGAGAAATTTAAAGATCATACAAAAGACACCAGTTAGAGTTTTGCATAGGCGTCCTTTAACTCCAAGAACTCGCACTATTCATGCCATGCAAGCTCGATGGTTAAAAGCAGTAGAATTGGAAAATATAATGAGTCGTTGTAAAGTTCCTAATTCAAAAGATTCAAGTCTGTTTATTCTTGATGTAAAAACACAGGCTGGAACGTATGTGAAAGAATTTGTACATGGTGATTTTGGAAGGACTAAGCCAAGTATATGCGATTTACTTGGCGTGGATATAGACATTGTGGCACTTGATGTTACAAGTATCAATTTAGAATGGCCTTGAATAAAAATGTTATTTAAATGGCACGTTAAGAGTCTATATAATTTGCTCTCAAGATATTCTTTAGGAAGAACTAGAGAATTACCGAAGTACTAGATAATTCTGTGTACAAAGATTCATAACTAGGGCGTGGAATTTTTGCGTAAGAGGAGGCTATCTATATCAAGGCGACGCCACTGACCCGGCGTCCTCCTTCCATTTGGATACAAAGTAGCGTCACTTGGCCTCATTCATAGAAAGAAGCAATCGATATTTTTTCTTCGAAGCGGAAAATATTTCATTATTTTTCAATTAACGTTACCGTTATTAAAATTTGGGAATGACTGTTTGAGGTTCATTATTATTAAACTTCTTGTCAAGGTATTATAATTTCTTGAAAAACTCAATTTTTACGATCCAGCGAGACACGCCGCATAGTTTAGCAACAAGTTACAGTTGTAATAGAACTTTGTATGCCACGCTTGTTTGTCAAAGTATGACCAAACAAGTCTGCAACCTAACTGCACATTCTACAACACTAAATTGTAGTAATCGCAAGTAATTGGGGTTGATTATGACCTCATTGAATAACAGTAGAATGCCAACAGTATAAGTGGTAGTAAGACTTGCTACTAGTTCATAACCGCTGATGATTAAGAATTGTCTAATTTTAATCCGGATTATTAGATCATTATTATGGCAATTCGTGAAAATTTGTTTCTACTATCTTTTTATATTACAAATAGTAACATAAATGTCTATATGCATAAAATGTAATGTTTTGTGTGTTACAAGGATATGGTCATGTAAATCATATAATTTTTCATAACAGGATTTAGTTTACAAATGTGTAGTGTTAAATGAATTCTAAGGTATGTAATTTTGTAAAGTAATTGCTAAGGAGTAACGGTAAACATAATTTATATATATCTATCAGTTTGCATATACATATACAATGTGCTAATACGGTGGTGTGTCTTACTTCATCGTGTGAATAGAGGAAGCCGCAAAATATGTCAAAATATGTCGAAACACGTGCGTGAATGAATACACGCTATTTGGCTCTGACTAGTTGAATCCAGTTATTAAAGAATATTCCCTAAAGAATAAATATATTTATACCTTCAGTTAAACAGTCGAATTTTATGACTTACAGCAGTCTGAAATAGCGATTAAAAGTTTGAAAATTTAAAGCTTCGTCGAAGAATATCCAGGGAGCGTACGAATCGTATAAAATTACAATTTCAAGTAGTTTCCAAATAACGGTCCTAAGAAGAAAATTTTCACAAATACCACGAAAACTAGCCCTGCTGTTCACAAACTTTTAATCATAATGTCTACTGTTTTAAAGGATTTTTATGGAAAGTAAACTATGCATCGTTAACACTGCAAAGGTTGAAAGCATCAAGTACTTTCTCTTCGTGCCTGCCGCAGTTTGCTCTTACCAGTAAAAGTGAGTTTCGTGAGACAGTGACGAGAGGGCCCTCAGATCGCAGAATCATAAAATTTTATAGAGACTGTTGGAAAGGGCGAGCGGTGACGGCCCTGAATAGTGCTAGCCGAACGTAACGAAGAATGGTGTTATGTTGTGATGTGCCCGTTTGTTGACGATAAATTATCGCTTCCGTGTAGATGTTTCTTGGTAAGTAATAGGGCCGCGTGTTGTGAGTGTTTCCAGTCAAGTTTAGTAAAGCTTTTCACTTGGCTGCAATTTTAGAAGTGCTGGGATGCATAGGAATGTCGGCGGGATCCTGTCGCCATACTATCGGCTGTTTCACATTTTCCCAAAAAAGAAATATACTGTAGTCCATTATTAAACAGCTTCTGCATTTATTTTAATCTGGTGTACTGTCTTTAACACTTCTATATATCGGGTAAAGTGACATAGAGTAATCATCGAGTATAAGCTGGATGCACCTAACCTTTTTACATCGAGTGGTCTGTCGTGTTTCATTCAAATTTCGGTTACAAGTTGGATGCCACTGATAAACGTAGGATGATGTTTTGTGAAATGTAATATACTAAAAACTATTGTTCGCATTGCGAACGGAATTGGCCGTTACGATAAAAAAATTACAGGTTATAATTCGCAGGAAGTGACATCCATGAAGGATCCCCACCCACTTAAATAACTGATTATACGTCAGTAGTTAGGCGTCAGGCACACGCCTTGATAACGGTGGTTGGCAGTCTCTTCTACATGCATGCTTGTAATTCTTGATAGTGAAGACAAAAATGAACTGTACATATCATCATGGCATTGGTCTTATGTACATGTTGATTTTAGATATTTTGTCATAGTCTTCTACACTATTAAGAGTTTAAAATGGAACACATTAAGCAAAATCATTTATTTGAGTTTAGATACAATCTTATCCCTTACTAACCATTTCTGCGTATTTTTTCATTTTTAATAATTGCGCTTCGTTATAATATTTTTTTAGGAATCCATGTCTTCTTCAATAGAAATTTTATATAATTACATTTTGTATAAAACTTAAAACAATTTCTATTATTACTCAAATTCTCAATATACCTAACATCATATTATATATTGATATAGTATAAAAGATGCCTTAACATTTATGACATTATATTCTGCAACAGTATTTTTCATATAAATAGTCATTTCAATCGATTAGGGAAAATGATGTTACATTAATTATATTGAACTGGTTACATAGTTATAAGAATAAAACTAATTATTACTAATCCATAATGAGATCAGTTTTATGCCATATAAAAAGTAGGTTTACATATGTAAGTTTGTCTATAAACTTAAAATAAATATGGAACTTAATATGCTTTGATAATTTCGAATCTATACTTTATCTTGCTTTGCTATCCCATATGCTTGGTTTACAAGTATTTGTATTTAGACATATAGCATATATGCTCTGTTTACATGTAGAGAAATCATATCTATACAAACAGTGATTCATACAAATAAAAGAGTTTTTGTAAGTTTTTCTTTCTAAAGTCAGTTACAGGATATAGCAGTACTCTAGTGTTGTAAGAGCACATGTTTTTTATTACTTAAACCACAAGTCTATGTGCATTATTTTAACTAATCAATTTCTTTTAGAACGTTTTTAGGTAATACATTTCAATATTTAATTTAGGTACTGAAGGTGTAGCAAGTGTGCCGGCAAGATGGGCAAGCTCTTGTCGAAGATCTTCGGCAATAAGGAGATGCGTATTCTAATGCTTGGTCTGGATGCTGCTGGAAAAACTAGTATCCTTTGTTATGAAATATACGTTTTACACATTTATGATAATAATTTAAAATTGAGTATGTGGTAACAAAATGATAAGAATGCGGTAGAGTTTGGAGTAACTTCCTAATGATGACAATGAAGCTTACTTACTTTGTATGAATAACTAAGAACTTAGCTACATTACCGCCTGCCTTTGCAGAATCTTTAGTTATGTAATTTTTGACTTTGGATACTTTGATTTACAGTGTTAACATAGACACCTGTGCAATTGTATCATTTTCAGATAGCAAAACTGTTTTCCTTAACGATGCATGTCAGCTATACTGTATAAACTTAAACTAGGACAGTCAGTGACGACCATACCCACAGTAGGATTCAATGTAGAAACTGTAACGTATAAAAATGTCAAATTTAATGTCTGGGTAAGTAAAATTCAATTTTCACAATTTATTTTCCATGTAATATAATATTTCTTATTTAATTAACCATCGGCAACATGTAAAATTAAACTAAAAAGCTGTTAAACTCAATTACATGTGTGCCTTATCATTATCAGATTTGAGATTAGAATATATCATAATTAATCTCTAGTAACTCCAATGGCGATTTCTCCGTTTTAGGATGTTGGTGGTCAAGATAAAATACGGCCGTTGTGGCGTCATTATTACACCGGAACACAAGGACTTATTTTCGTAGTAGATTGTGCTGATAGAGATCGAATTGACGAGGCACGTCAAGAATTACACCGCATTATAAACGATAGAGAAATGCGTGATGCCATTATCCTTATTTTTGCTAATAAGCAAGATCTTCCTGATGGTATGCATTACATTGTTTATCACTTTGTTCACTTTTTGACCACGTTTGTAGTGCCAGGTTGTACTAGTAGGGAGTATATAATATAAATGTATATTTTCAGCGATGAAGCCACACGAAATTCAAGAGAAGTTGGGCTTGACAAGAATACGAGACAGAAACTGGTACGTTCAACCATCCTGTGCCACGACGGGTGATGGACTATACGAGGGCCTTACGTGGCTCACTAGTAATCATAAATTATGAGGAAATAGGTAATCACGCTCCCATTGGTTCAGGTTGGGATTAAATACCCGGCTCATGATCAAATCTTAAAACCAAGCGAGTCGAGGCTCAGTAAGGTATGAGTTCATTTTGTTCAACGAATGTTTTTGTCCTTCAGTCGCCAAGAGCGTGCTCGCTAATTCATCTGACTATCCATACTTGGTCACTGTCCGAGATTTATTGTTACTCGAACGTATATCTTTAATTCACATCAAGCAAGGTACTACAAGCGTCCCTAAAGTGGACAGACAATTTGATTTATATCCTTCAGAATACCAACGTTAATAGTCTACATATCGATTATGATGATCCTCCGATTGTAAATCGCGTGGATTTCTTAAAACCGACAAAATTTTGTTGCATTGTGCTCAATATCTCCCTTAAAAAGTGCTTTACGTTATAATTATATCTTTTATGAATAGTGTGCTGTCGAAAACTGTAGCATTTTGAAAAATATACAATTTGGTATTAATGATTAATGTTTTATGTACATTGGCGTAGAGTATAGTATTCGATTGGAAAAATCGCAAGACACCATAATTCAACTATTACGTTTCATCATGTAAACTGAAGTACCTTGCTTAATAAATATCAGGTTGCAACCCATGTAATATTGTTGTTTTTTTACTTTTTATTGGAAACATTTAACCATCTACATTTTTGCGCTAATCGAAATAGAATATAAATGCTTTTCTGCATGGCGATTCATTTTATACTTATGTATTACACTTTTATGGCAAAATATTAGCGCAAAATAAATATTAACGACATTGTGGGTTAACCGATGGAAGCGATGTTATCTGTGTTGCAACCAAGTTCACGTATTAAACGAATTCTTAAATTGACACATTGTCGATTTTAGATGTACGAAATCAATAATGAATCACTGTTAAGGATCTTTATACACATCTTGTTCGTTATAAATTTGAGAAACCATTGGCGGAGCGTGTGATCCTATCATACAACGTCCCCCGTCTGATGTAAAAAATTGTTTATTTCGTAGTACATAAGACCCTCCTAAAGTATCATACACAAAGTAAGAAAGGAACATAAACGAAACGTCGAAGGAGCTTGTTCCTTAATTTCGTACAACGCTGAAGGCAATGAAATTATTTAATATTTATTACGGAGCTTCCTTCAAACATCACGTTCCAATTTAACTTCTAAGTTAACGAGGTAGCAGTTTGGTCAGCAATCTAAAATTATTAATCGTATTACTTTCCTCGATATTGAAACCCGATTGGGAACATATTTAAATCGTCCAATGAATTCAATTATTCAAAGTACAAACTAAGAGAAGTAGCGACACGTACTGTATCAAACCATTACATTTAATTTTTTTTAAACTGATACGTAACATTAAATCCATACTGTATTTTAATTTAAACAGAGTTGTTTTCACAGCTGATTTAGAGACGAAAAGAAGAAGTGATAAGCTATTTCCTCTGCATAACAGTCAAATCATTTCTTGGCCTATAATGAGCATGGGGGATCGTGGTATATACGTATATATTGTGCATCGTCAAGCGATCACGCGAATAACGGAACAGGTTCCTTAGAATCAAACGGAAAACTAATCAAGTCATGATCATTTCCTTACGAGGTTTCCCAACTCTGTAAGATAGCCCCCGTGAAAGGCTGAGCGTCACGTGTGTGACAATAGCACATTGAATATCCGTACCATTTGCGCAATGGATTCCATATACAGAAATTAACGAACATCAGCGTAATAAAATATTTAGAATAAGAATGCTGTAAATGCGAAAACTCGAGATCCGCTAGTAACTGAAGTTAAGCGCGAGTGTGACATCCGCGCTAGAACAACGTGTGCATCGATTGTAAATTCATCATTCCATCTTAATAATTCCAATAATACCTTGATAATAGAGCCATTGTTGATAGTCACGCTTTTGTCTACCGGTGAGAATTGCTGATGAATATTTCTGTTAAAAGTTCACTGACGAACGACCATCATCGTGTGGTATATCAATGATACTGTTAGAAGATATTATTTTCATGAAATCTTGCTGTTCTAGCAACTGAGGCACAGTCGGCTGTTGCCTAGGGAACCTGTTGCTTTAGGCGCCATGGTTCACAAACGTTTGAAATACCGTGTAAGATTCGAGCGAAGAGTAATGGACCCAATTCAGTTTGTACTCGTGATTTTCTTTGTCACAATATAATTATTGAAGGACAAAAGTAATCCATATTATCTAATAAAGAAATTGCTAATAGATATACATATATATATATTTTACACGTACGTAGTGTGTATATCGAGCAATCCTGTACCGCGTATGTCACTTGGGAGTATAACGGATTTTTCTTAAACACTTTTATTAAATTATACCTATGCTCATTTTTGACGATGCATGTATGTCTCCTTCTATGAATTTTCACGACAATGTCATCAATAGACGACAGAGTGGCTTTATAGTCCTTCAACTTTGAACAAATCGCTTTGTGTTTGCACAAACGCGACGCAACTTTTGACGTGATTACGTTATGTCTTTAAAAATTAAACATATTAAGTCGATAAATAAAGTGCGATTTATTGGGTACATTTGTGTAAATTCTCTAAAATGTGTTAGTAAACGTTCAATTAATTTATGTCTTTCATTACTTATGAACAGTCTTACGCCTGAATAAAATAGTTGCTTCTATTTTCGAATGACGGTGGATACGGTTAAGGTATTGGTTAGCCGTTATATATTTAAGGCTCAAAATCTAATGAAACCATCTCTTTTTATTTTACAGTGCTATCAGTTTTTGGAATACTTTAATTGTTATTACTTTCTATATTATCAAAATTGTCATACTGTTAAGGCATTTAAACCAAATACAAGAATTATATCAGTTAAGGATTCAATTGTTCGAGCAGTTACAGAAAAGTGCAGAAACTTGACAGAATGAAACATTTTCATAGAAGAAACTGAAGTTTCGTATAAATTTTATATGTTGAATGAATACATCTATTTGGTTTAGCTTCTTAGAAGAAAAATGTTGATTCACTTTATGTTATTCCAAATTGTTGCTTAGTATTATCCTAATGTATGATAATGACAATTCTGTTGTCACAAAAAGATGTTGAGTATCTTATCCACTTTACTGCAATAATTATATGTTTCTCTTATAAAATTGCGTTTAACTCATAATGGTTGCAATGTTCGTTTTGCAAAATGGCTTTGATTACAAGAGATATAAAGCTATTAGAATAAAAAGATTTTGTATTTGATTGGGTGGCCTTGTCAAAAATTTATTATATTTGTTAAACTGCGGAAAATGAAAATAGAAAAGAATTTACACTTCCATTAGAAATATTTGTGTATAAGCAACTGTATTGATTGATTATTGAAAATTCAAAATTGATATTGATTGCGATAATTTATCATCTTCTGCTACCGTTTGAACGTTATATGGTTCAACTGTGTTTTTTTAGTTGGTATAATCCGTAGGAATAAGTTATTTAAACATATGATCAGTTTGCGAGTACGATGCATATAGGTAAAAGTTAATTTCAATTTTTATAGTACACTAACTTGCTAGGGGCCATTTAGTTCATAGGTTCGGACAAAAGCACACTTCGGATCGAAGAATGAAATATCGCTTAATATTGTATACAAAAATGCGCACGTATAACAACTACTAATTAGTTAGTACTAATTTTTAACGATAACAAATTAATAATACGAGAATTAGTCACATTTTATAATGGCGGAACCTTACAAAACGGATGCAAGGAAAATTTGTCTGCATGTACATTATTATAACTTGTATAATAAAGATTTGTTTAAATTCAGTCTCAATCTGATTAATATACTGAACATAAATCATTTGAACTTATTAAAAAAAAAAGCATTAATGATATGTATAGCGAGCAATTGTTTGCTATAAGCTACTGTTTTGAAAATTTACAGACACTTTGAAACTTTTGCAGAGACATAAATCCATGTAGTACTTTCAGTGGAGACGGAGAAAATGTCATCATGGGCATTTGAAGAATGTCTTTGAAAACTCAAATCACAAGTGATCCTTTTGCTAACTTTATTTAAACTGGTACATACCATTCCAATGGCAATTGATAAGGAAATGGATTTTATGTACGATGTACGCATATACCAAGCCATACGCGCAATGTGTGTAGCGGTGCGTATAAAAGTTTATGGATTGATAACATTAAAATAAATGAGATACTTCCCTCTCTGCTATTTATCTTCTTCTTTTTGTTCCTTGTCTGCCTTTATGTTTTCATGGAAGACCAAATGCCATACTCTGCCATTTATAAATGCATATTTCGCGCTTTTGACAAAGTATAGGGTATGTTCAGCAGAAACACCGCTGAGGGAGCAAATACATTTGATTGGTCATTTGATCGTTAATCTTGAAACAGTGTGAGATTTGACCAATCAAATGTATTTGCTCCCTCAGCGGTGTTTCTGCTGAACATACCCATAGTTACTATTTGTCGATTATGCGTTCTGAAATGCTGAGAGTGTCAATCAGGTTCACCAACATTATTCTAAATACGAATAATACACCATATGAACAAAAAAATAATGAAATATCAAGAATATTATTATAAGCGTATTGAGAATATTATTGTAAACTTTTGTAATGTGCAGCACAGTTACAGAACATACCCATAGTTACTATTTGTCGATTATGCGTTCTGAAATGCTGAGAGTGTCAATCAGGTTCACCAACATTATTCTAAATACGAATAATACACCATATGAACAAAAAAATAATGAAATATCAAGAATATTATTATAAGCGTATTGAGAATATTATTGTAAACTTTTGTAATGTGCAGCACAGTTACAATAATTCTTAAAAAAAGAAATGAAAAAATTGAATGGACGTAGTTAACAGGTTTGGGGTCTTTAGCGGTAAATCGTTGGTAATACTGAGTTCCGAGTCGGGCGGATGACGCTCAGCTAGACCCGGCCTGTTTCGGGCCGCCATTTTTTATCTCGGGAAGCGTGCGAGTTCGCGTCGTGTCTTATCGCGTAGTTTTACGGAAATACTGACTTGGTGAGTACGTATCTTTTTCACAAATGTTGCTAAGACTGTCGATATTAGTATAGTGAATATAATTTTCCGAAAAAGCTACAAGGTTCAGTGGAAATCGCCACTATTCCATAGTCGGTAATGTTTTTGGGGAAGAAAGCACGCCATTGTCTTCTATTCGCGTCCTCGACGTAATTCGCCTTTTTGCAAAAAGTAATATAAACCAGCTTAGATGAATTTTCTATTGTAATGAGTTATATAACAGATTCAATTTTTTACTTATTTGAATACCACCAGATGAATCAATCGTCTACGTGCACACGTGCATTTATCAACATTTCTATGTAAAACTAAGATTAATTTAACAAAATATCGATCTACTGCCTCGTGGCAGTCTCATTCTTATTTTCGATAATTATATATTTTGGGCTGATCAAATCATTACTCTAGCGTTTTTCTTTCGTACCGGCAACGCGTGGTTCAATTACTACAGCGCAATATCGAAGACGCTGTCGCACAAGCGACTTTGCATAGACTTCGTCCTGTTAAATGAGCATGTGAAGTGTCTAAATTCATTTGAGAATATCCGTAGGAGAATAAAGTGCGAGGATAAGACTGAAAATCCCATTTGTATTGTATCCCTGAATGTTTATTGTCGTGGAAAATTCCAGGCGTGCCAAGTTTCACTTAGTCTTCAAATCGGACTGATGTGTTTTGCGACATTCAGTTATTCAGTCCCAAATTACTGCGATTATTCGAGTGTGAAGCGTTGAGCGAGTTGGACAAGAGAAAGGAAAGAAACAACAAATAGTAGAATTTTGGTGGCGTTAAATTGAGTTGACGAGAGCTTTACCGCTCTACCGCAGAGGGAGGCCGCCATTACGAGTTCCCTCGCATCCGGATGGTAGCCGGCATCTTTGCCACTGTGATTTGCTGTTTCATTGCTTAGTCCTTTGAATCGTGGGTGAAGGATTTAATTTATCGAATGTTTTGCGAATTCTTCTTTTACGACATTTGCGAGTGATCAGTGCACATAGCTATTGTCAGTTTCCTTTGATGTACTTGTTGTCGACCCCCAGTGAAAGTTAACTGCGTCAAAGCTTCGGTACTACCATGCAGTAAATTATACTGTAACGGTATTTTTTTGCGTTTATTTCATCTTTTTGGAGAATTTCAGAGCCTGGAAGCAATTAGTTCTTGCACACTAATTTTTTTAAAGAATATACTAAGAAATCGTTTTTTTTTTTTTTTGTTATAGGTTCTGATGCGAGTGATCAGTGCACATAGCTATTGTCAGTTTCCTTTGATGTACTTGTTGTCGACCCCCAGTGAAAGTTAACTGCGTCAAAGCTTCGGTACTACCATGCAGTAAATTATACTGTAACGGTATTTTTTTGCGTTTATTTCATCTTTTTGGAGAATTTCAGAGCCTGGAAGCAATTAGTTCTTGCACACTAATTTTTTTAAAGAATATACTAAGAAATCGTTTTTTTTTTTTTTTTGTTATAGGTTCTGATACGGGCCGAAATATGCCGAGTTTTAGCAGTGTGGGCACGTTCAAAATCTTTATCGGGAATCTCGCGGATAAGACTGCGAACGGCGATATCAAGCCCTTATTTGAGAAATATGGAAAGGTCGTGGAATGCGACGTCGTAAAGAATTATGGATTTGTGGTAAGTTTGATATATAACATTTTACTTCATCTGCCTTGAGCATTATTTTGTATTTGTGCAACTTGCAACTTACCAGAGTATTGCACCATACGTGAGTTAATAAAAATTCTAGTATACAATGAAAAATACTATAAATAGGAGTTCTGCGAGAGTAATTAATAAAAGATTCACAAATAACTGTTACGATCAGTTTATTAAAATTACATATATTCTAGTTTACATAAGTAGCAAAATGTGTGCAGTATTATAATTCGTATCCTGACATCACACACATTGAAAGTAAGAATTATGTCTTAAATTTAGTTATATTGCTTTGTTACTTGATCAAATGTTTGGTAACGTAAAGCGACTGCGTTTCTTACAGCACATGGAAAATGAAGAGGCTGGCAGAAATGCAATTCAAAATTTAAATGGACATATGGTCCATGGACAACCAATAAAATGCGAAGCAGCCAAAAGTCGCAAAGGGCCAAACACTCCGACAACCAAGATCTTTGTCGGCAATCTAACAGACAATACAAAAGCACCCCAAGTGCGCGAACTTTTCGCCAAATATGGTACTGTCGTTGAATGTGATATCGTGCGAAACTATGGGTTCGTGCATCTAGAAGCGACAGGTGATGTGAATGATGCCATCAAGGAGCTTAATGGACAGATGGTGGATGGACAACCTATGAAGGTTCAAATTTCCACTAGCAGAGTGCGACAGAGGCCAGGAATGGGTGATCCTGAACAATGTTACCGATGTGGCCGTGGTGGCCATTGGTCTAAAGAATGTCCTAAAGGGGGTATGGGAGGAGGACCGGACCGCAATGGATTCAGGGACCGAATGTTTGGACGTGACCCATATCCTCCACCGCCGCCACCACCTTTCCTTCGCGACAGGTTGATGGGTGGTGGCCGCTTTGGAGTAAGTACTGCCTTAATCTTCGTCCTTTAACCTTTAGAGAGCCAGCGGGGAGTCTCCTCGAGTTCTATGAAAATATTTATAGGACAAATTTGTCACGTTAGTGGGTCCTTCGCATAAAAGTCAAATATCATCCACTTCCAGAAGTTACAATGTCTTCCAATTCTCTAAAGGTTAAACAGATTGTTATTATTATGTTACATCACTCAATGTTCTTTGCATGGTAAGATATTATTTTGTGTATTATAATTTCTCGCCTACTACTAATCCAAATTTAACATCACTTCCTGGGGTTTGTATCACTGTAATTTTTTTTTTTTATTTTTTTTTTAGATTGAACTACTTTAAGTGAACTGTTTTAACCAAAAGATTTGCTTGCATTACAGGATTATGAAAGCTACTACGACAGGAGAGGATTCGAGGACACCAGGGACCTCTACGAGAGGCGGTTTTCGGGTATGACAGGGCCTCGTGACATGGGAAGTTCCATGCGCGGGCTTGACTTTCCAATGCCACCACTACCCCCAAGTCGAGACCCAATGCCTCCTATGCCTCCTCTAGGTATGGGATCCATGCGTGACAGCGGCTTCTCCCGTGGCAACGAGTACGGGATGTTCAGCCGGCGATCACCTCCTCCGAGTGGCAATAACGGACGATTCAGGTGAGTCATCCGATCAATCAATCTGGTACTGTCCCGTCAGACTTAACATTGTGAACATTATAAACTGGATTAATGGCTCATGCGAATTCGCAATTGATCGTTCTATCATTTTTTATTTTTTCGCGTAACATGCCTGATCTCTGTTTTCTCCTAATTAATCCTTAATTCCTGAACTACGTACTTATGTATATAACCAACATAAGTATATGTATATCCTACTTTGTTCCGGCATAAGCTCTTCTTCTTGTTCCTTTTTTTTTTGGCTTAATGCCCTCATCGAGGGCCAACCGCCATAAAAATTCTCCATAGAATTTGAAGTAATAGGTTCTTCCATACAGATCCTATTGGGAGTGACTAGCTTTCAAATTAAAAAAATATATATATCTATACTAACTGTGTAACTTTGAAACGTACACATACATTTGCTACTTTATTAAGAAGTGAAAAAGAAGCGCGTGGTATTGGGCAGTCTTAAATGTCTCATTCTTCATTATCACTGAAAAGTAATGACTAGTTCTTCCGAATATGTAAAATTTATAGGCTCCGATGCAATGGAAGTATAATGAAAGTTTAGTTTCTATCTTTCATGAATCCTTTATGTTTCAAGTTATCCATCTAACGTGCTTCACTCAAGCAGAAGTTATACGGAAGTTTTTGAAGAGGATCCGTTTCTGCGGAATGCCAACTAAAGTCATCCTGTCCTAATTTCTTCATTGGGGTGTACAATTTAATTCGTGCTGTAACGCATCAGAATGAACCAAGGACCTAAGAATGCGGGACGCTCACCTTCCTGCTCCCTTTTTATTCCGTTCCTTGTATGGAAAGATCAGCATACGAGGATTGTGGGCCAACTCTCACATACGGTTTATACTTGCAATTAGATTCTTCACTATCAGATTTCCTTCCGTATCCGTTTGCCTTAAATGGCATGTGTCACCTCGAGTCATTGTATAAAAAAACATTAATTCCTATTATTGGAATTTAAACTGATATCTCCATGCGATACAAATACTTTTACTAAATCAACAGACTTCCCCAATATTGTAGTCCTTTTTTCTTGTAAGCTTATCTTTTTCAAGAATCACGTAAACTCTTACATTTTTTCTTCTCATCGTGGAATTCGCTAATCGCATGGGCGTCAAATCCAGCTTTTACACTTGCCTTAGAAATAGGTTAAAATAATTAATTTTTTTTTTCATTCCTGTCTTTCGCTCTGTCTATGGACATTCGAACTCTTCCTTCTGTATTGTAGAATTTGTGGTTGATCTCACTAGACATACTCACGCGTTAGAATTCGAGCAGAGAATCGCACTGATTAACCACAATGTAAATGAATAACAGAAATCGAAAAAAAAATATGTATTTTTTTATAATATTGATTACAAATGTTTAATTAAATTATTTAACCGTATCCCAGAGCGGTCAAAATGATCTCAATTTCTCAAATTTAACGCGTGATGTGTGTCGAAAAGAGACGGTACGATTAAAAAAAAAAAAAAGAAAAGTAAAAGTAACAAGCTTGTACGAGATGTAATTCACAAAGTTAAGCCTTTGACAAGGGAGCAAGAGTGGTTGTCTGTTTTCAATTTCATAATAAACGGAATCGATTACTCATTACACTGCTGTTGTAGTAGAGGGATGTACGAGGACTTCAGCCGAGATTCGTTCGAGGAGCGTAGGTAAGTAGTCAATCAAAAATCACTCTACTGAATTTGAAAGCAAAAAGAAAAACTTAGAGTTACCCCAAAGCCCGATCCTCTGTAAATTAACTGATGTCCCTGCTGCACCTTTTTTTCTCACGCCAGTCAATCTGTACAAGTCAAAAAGTCTGCGATTATTTACAAGTAGAAAAAAAAAAATTTTTTTTAACCAGTACTTATATCCTCTCAGGATCAGGCGGTTTTATAGATCAAACAATGATAACAAAAGTAACGTTATCCAATGTGACAGATATCGTAACAGTGTATCTTATCAGTATTTCAGTTCTAAGTGAAGAAACTTTACTGCCTCTCATGTTATTTGCAATTTTAAAGAATTCTTAGAAATTACTCTCTTTTTTTTTCCCCTCTCATAAACCGTCAGAAGTACATTTTCTAGCAGCAGCTCCCTGCTCTCCTGCCAAACTCCAATGCTAAAGAGATTTCCCAAAATGATATGATATAATAACAAAAAAAAAATACATATACAAAAGAGAGAAACACGACCGAAAGCTCGAGCTGCCAATTAACCGTGAACGTGTTTTATCTCGATCGTATGACTGACGATATAATTTTGGTTACCAGACCGGGAATACGAGGGCCATCGCCGTCGCGCCGGTTCGCACCATACTAAAGCGTCGCGTCGGGATCTCGGATCGGTCGGTCTGTCGGTCTCTGTCTGTCGCTAGCAGGAAGCCTCGGGACCGAGATACTCTTGGCCGTCTGTCGATCTGCACGCGCGAAGATCTGCCGCTCCGCTCTGTCTGAACACGCTGCCCCCCGCAGTGCGCTATACAAACAGAAAATACCTTCTTCTTCTTCTTCTGAGTTTTCATTATTCCTCCTGACCCAAGACTCTACTCGATCCAAAGCACCATCCTAGTTAACCTCCTGCACCGTTTTCTCGTGAGTCCCGCATATCCCCGCACCAAGCAAAAAACCCCACTGGACACTACAGTTTAACCAAGTAAAAGAAAAAGAAAGAAAAAAAAAAACAATATAAGGAAAAGAAACATCCCTACCTTCCGAAATGCCTGCTTCATGTTTTATTACTCGTACAGAAGATTGTTAGGATCTTCTTGGATATCTCGGTGATTTCCAAAAAAGAAAAAAAAAAAATCGGACCTGTACGCTTCGTATGCTAATGTAATTATGTATATTTATTGAGAACGCCTATATAGCTATACTAGGAGGAACGTGCTTGACACTCTATAAGAAACTTTGGAACTTCATGTAGGATGAAATTTTTCAGCGAGCGAAAATATGTATTAAAAACATCAGATGCGTTGTAATGTTTAGCAGCAGACACGTTATACCTACTGCGCGATTACGTCGTTGAGGGTAACGGTCTCGAATTCTTGACAATTCGAATCGTCGTACTACGCTAGAGGTCACTGATGTGTATATTTTTTGTCGCCTCCTCTCTCTCCCCCCTCTTTTCCTCACCGCACATAACCAACCCCTCTCTTAACCTTTTATATTAACCCAATAAAAATTACTTCGTGTACCAATCGAACCAACTCGTTAAATTCAATAAGACAGATTTTTTTTTTTTTTATTATTGTCATTAATCTCAATTAGCCTTTTGATTTTATATCGGTTCTCGTTAGGTGTGCCGACTCCTTTTTTCTTTTGTTTTACTTTTATTTTCGTCTATGCGTACCAAGCAACTTGTTTTGCCTCTTCTCTCTTACTCGTCCAATGTATTGTAAGCGGTGCGACCGAAAGCATCGGATTGATCGAATCAGGTAAGCGTATAGGTCCGGTGACACACGTTAATCATCCCGTAATCATTACTAAAGTACAATTGGACATAAAAGGAAAAAAAAAAAAAAACACCGTAGAAAGTGTCGGTTCCAGAACCGGGAACCTACCTTGTACTGGGTCAAGCGGCTATATACCATAGGATAGTGACGTAAACATTTTATTAAGTTAGGATTAATCGACATGAACTTATCTGAGTATAAACGGTAAACAGTTTGGCTCGTTTAGTTTGTAACGAAGAAGTATCTCGCGCGAGAATACTGCACTGGTTGGTGTAAGTTTTTTTTCCCCCCTTTTCTTTCTTCTCTCTTCCTTTCCTATATATATATATATATATATATACTTTTTTTTTTCTTCGTAAGACCTCGTGTTTTCACTAATTATATATCGCTGAAATTATGGAATGTAATACAATGTATCTGTGAAATTCACGAAAAAAGAAAAAAAAAACTCAATAACGCAGCGTCTCTTCAATTCACCGCTTTACTCTTGAATATCTCCTTGATCATCCGTCGACCGAGCCCCCCCTCGTTCTTCCCCGATTCCCTGTTAACCGCTCGCCCTCGACCGTCCTTTTCTTACGGTTCGTACCATCATATTCAACCCCCCTTAAAAAAAAAAAATTATCCCTAAATCAAGAAAACCCCAACTTCGCTGGCTTCCTGCGTCGTCCGCGATCTCCTTGTGAACCGCGGTTGTCGCGCAAGCGCGTTCCTCGTTCGCCCTGCTTTTAGCACACACATATCGCCTACCCGATTATTGTCCCGAAAAAAAAAATAAAAAATGTAGAAAGTCCTGTTGAAAGTCATTTTTTTTTTTTGTTCAGCAGCTCCATCTTACATTTGACATTCATCGCTTTTCTCGTGGCGCTTTTATTAATTTTTTTTTACTTGTCCCGCCTTGTCATTGCGTATCCTGCCCCCACCCCCCTCCTTTCCATACGTTTGTCCTTTGGTATCCTCTCATGATTGCGGCTTCCTTCGGGAAGACATTCGGGCGGAAGAACGAATCGTTGGTTCCTACGGGATTGACGCGTGTACCTTCTAACGAGGATGACACCAATCGGTAGATTTCGTTGAGCGCGAAGTTACGAGTCTCCTCGTTTTTCTCGTTGGAAGCGGCGTTCGTGCTTCTAAAATAAAATAAAAGGGAGGACGCGTGCGTTATATCTCCTCCGAACCTAAACTGTGCTCCTTTCCATTGCTGCGCTTATAATATTGTTCTCATAGATCGGTAAATAAAGTACGTTGAAACTTGAAAAAAAAAAAATGAAAAAAAAAACAGTGGTCATTTACTTCGGATCCTTTCACGCAACGTCCCGTTGAGAAAGATTCGTGAATGAGAAATTTTTTTTCTTCTGCCGTCTTTTTGACGTCTCATCCACGTCGGCGGATACGTATGTTTGTGCAACGTGCGTCGCGTGTGTTTACTGTCATTTCTTTTTTTTTTTATTTTTTTTTTTCTGTATGGACACTATTACGTAGACGCTTTTGAAAAGCGTGCCATGCGAATTTTACATGTTGTACGGGCGCGTGCGCGCGCGTGATGTGTGCGAGTCTGTGTATGTACCTTTTTTCTTGTGTGAACAAAAAAAAGTTAAGAGAAAAGAAATCTATCGAGAAAAATTGTTATTGCTATTGTTTTCTTAACGTGTCACTATAGCGTTGAAAAGGAATCACGTTACGAAAAATCTTTTTGATTCTCTCTCTCTCTCTCTCTCTCTATCTCTATCTCTGTCTTCTTCTATATGATCCTTTGTATATTTATGACTTAAGGGTGATCGTATGCATTCGGAGTACTACATGATACCGTTCGTTGTGTCTATCTCTATCTCTGTCTTCTTCTATATGAGTCACTATAGCGTTGAAAAGGAATCACGTTACGAAAAATCTTTTTGATTCTCTCTCTCTCTCTCTCTCTCTATCTCTATCTCTGTCTTCTTCTATATGATCCTTTGTATATTTATGACTTAAGGGTGATCGTATGCATTCGGAGTACTACATGATACCGTTCGTTGTGTGACTGATGTTTTCAGAACGATTGGCACTGCAGATGACGTGGTTGCGCACGAGCTAGCGTACAGTGCGAATAAGTCGCTTCATGCATATACGGACGTGGATTACTAAACTGTATTATTGAACTTTAATGCCGTATTTTCTTTGTCTTTCTTTCTTTTCTTATTTTATTTTATTTTTTTTAAAACAATAATTCACTTGTTTGTATATCTGAATCATGACACTTGTGACTTTGCTAGTTCTTACTTTAATAAATGACCAAGACGTGCGAAGAGATATTCTTTTGCATCGCAATGTGCGGGGACCCACCTTTATTGGCTCTCGACGGGGGCCTCTACGTTTAATACCTCAGGGCAAGTGGTATCTCTGCGCACTTGGTAGAGATGCGCCCTGGGAAGGAACGATTGTTCTCTCGACTTTCGGTGTTCTCGCGTGGCAAAGGTAAACTCGAAGGAGCCAAGCGATTAAGAAGTGAAAGGGGTGTAGTGGGATATGAAAATCGAGAAAAAAATCAGACCTTCCCCGTTTTTGCCTCTGGGCACACGTGACAGTCCCAGGTGCCATTCCTTCCGTACACCGATCTAGGATAATTAGTCGTACTATCTTTTTTAATCCAAGTATGTGTTCACAGCCAAGGTTAAAGACTCAGAGGATCGAGTCGAAGATCTTGGGAAGTGAAGCATGGTCGTGAGATGGGATTCTCGAGCCTGTCGCATTGTTGCTTTTTCGAAGAGCCGATGCACGACGATGCCCAATCAAACTTGCAGGCTCAACGGCCCTGGTCCACAAATCAGCTTGGCCGGTAAATCAATTTCTACACGACCACGCATCGACGCCAGACCGCGCTCCGTAATGAGGACGCAGCCGCTGACGCGTAGCTTCTTTAAAGCCGGCAGCGACCTCAGCGAGAGCAAGCCCGCGTCGGTGATCTTTGAGCAGGATCGCAGATCTAACTCACGGATGGTCCTGCAGCGAGAGCCGAGCTCGTAGAGGCTCCGGTCCGACAGGGTGGCATTTTTCAAAGACAGGCACGTCAACCTGCAAAACGATACACGCAACGTTAGCCCTGAGCTTCGAAAGAGTATCACTTTTTTGGCACCAGCATCGCGCGAGTCTTTAACCTTGGTCCTGGAACCACGTGCACCGCGTCCATTATGCCAAGCGCGGTCGTACGAACGTTTTGGAACGACGATCATCCGAGCTGTTCTTGTGAACCCAGAATGTTCGTCTCTCGTGGCCAGTTGTCACTTGCATCTTTAGCAGTGAAGATAGAAAACGGTAAATCAGTCCGACTAACGCGAAGGGGGGAAACGAAGCCGGCTGGGTTTGGGAGACGGAAGGATCGATCGACCTTTCGAAGTGTCCGTGAGGATCTTGTATTAGGTAAGCTTGTATAGAGAAGGGAAATAAACAGTGGAAATTGTAAGAGAGAGAGAGAGAGAGAGAGAGAGAAAAGGAAAGTGATATACGAACGATAACAATTATTGTACACAAATGATAAGCGATACCTGCTCGTCTCGTGGAACATGGAGAGGAGAGCCTCGTCGGAAAGGCGATAGCAGTCGGCTAGTACGAGTTCACGCAGGTTCTCGTTGTATCGGAGCAAGCTCATTAGGAATGGCTCCTCGACCCAGGCGCATCCTCGTAAACGTACGGACGTGAGATTACGGCACTTGGTTATCTCGACGAAGTCGGAGCCTCGCATGTGCTCGCCGTTGCAACCGCTTAAGTCCAGGTGCGTCAGCTCGGGATGCCGGTGCAGGAGCTCGACCACGTGACGGGAGCCTAGCCAGACGCTGCCGGTGAGATTCACTCGGCGGAGGCTCATGCAGGTCGTTACGAGTACCTTGAGAGAAGTGGAAAAGAACAAAAAAATGAAAACGAGTGGTCAACGGGACCGCGTCGGAAATACACAGAGATATCGAGTCTCGTTTCGTCATCGATCTCGTCATCGTATTCGTCGTCGGTTGGTCGTCGTCGTTTTCGTCGTCGTCGTCGTCGTCGTCGTCGTCGGTATTTTCTCTCTCTCTCTTTCTCGTTCAAGAGGATGGATAATCGGTGCTTCTACTTTCTCTCTCTTTCTCTCTCTCTCTCCTCTCTTTGTACGCGTGGGACGCGCGAATCTTACGTACACGGAGAGGTGACCGCGCCGTGAGCCATTACCGAGCGAATGTGTTCTATAAGAGGCTGGAAATCTCTGTGCATATTATAATCTGATGGTGTGATAATAGGACTTGAGAGGCACGAGGCTCTGGATGTAAGACATGTACCTCGAAGGCGCTCGGCTCGAAGCTCACGTGCCACCGCGAGAGGTCCAACGTTTCCCAAGTGGCAATGTAATTGTCGACCAGGACTTCAAACTCCGTTGAAAGGCATCGCAGTCGCACGAGGTCCTGTAGATCCAGGCGACTAAATATTTGGGTGTAAACCACGTCGTTCCAAGGCAAGTCCAACAGTCGTAACATTCTCTCTCTGTACAGAAAAAGAATTGGGTTGCGTCTGTATATATATATATATATATATCTGTGGGTATGGTGTGTGTGTATATATATATATACATCGTTCAACCGTTCATCCTTCATTCACCTTGTACAGTTAATGTTAACGGCGGGAACGCTTCTTTTCTTTTTCCTTTTTTTCTTCTTTTTCCTTATTTTTTTTTTTTTCTAGAGATTTGATCTTTTCTTTCTCAGGAGAAGCTGACGTTAGACACGTTCGAAACTACGGTACAGGACACGAAACTCTCGTGCGCCTCCTCTCTAGCTACGAGGAATAGGCTGTGTCTGTCCTTATTGGCTATGGGGATGATGTCCTCGCTACGCGACCTTCTATCTCGCTCGATCTTGGATCTTTGCACCTTTCTAAAACTTTAGTATCTTCCATTGAAAGACGAAGGTATCGTACACCAATGAATTCAACCAGAATGATCTCTCTCTTCCATCCACGTGCCCCCCCTTCTATCCACTGTTAACGTAGCTCGTAGGTAGCTGGACCAGTTCCCTTTTATTCCTCTCTCTCTGTCTCTTAAGTCTGGCTACCTTATGCACACGCGAAATCCATCACTTGCTGTTACAAAGCCAGATAGTTAAAATTTACGTCTTTTAAAATGCTTTGCAATTGTTACGTAATTTACGTGTGATTGGTACTGCAGGCATTGTCACTTGAATCCGGCACTCTTGAAAACTTTGGTTCTTCTTTTTTTTATCTTGTCAAAGACTTGTATGAATATTACAGTTATACCGCTGCTCACCAGCCCTGGATCTTCGCCCAGACGAGTTAGAGACTTCTTCCTGCAGTTTATTGTCGTCTCGTTAGTGTACGTTAACTAACCTGCAAGCTGAACATTGATTTTCATGATGGGAATCATTCTCCAGTGAATAAAGAATCGTCTTCTGATAAATGCCTGTGCAATTCCATATAATAAAACTTGTTAATGTATATATGTGGCTAATCGGATCACTCATATTCAATTTTATTTTCCTACTTCCATGTGCTATGCTTTCCTTCGTGTTTCGCAAGGCGCAAACGTCACGAGCGATTTTATATGCATTTTGGGCATACGTGGTGTCCCATCTTTGTTCTTTATCGTTTATTAAATAATCGTGTATGCTATAACAAAATCTTCTCTGTTGTTGCTGTTAGAGAATTTTGAGATACGGTAGACGGTCAAGTTTCTTTTGTTCGGTTAGTCATCGAAAAATTCAGATTTCTGCTCTTGATGTGGTGACATGCCAAGCGTTATCAGCTGTCTAAATAAATTATTTAAATTATCAGCCGTGACTATACATGAATATGGAAATAAAATGAAAGTAAGTATGATTATAATTTCTTTATCGATTTATATTACGTAAAAATTACGAAAAGGATAAGCCTTTTTTTTTGTAAATGATTAACTACTTGACGGTAAACGTGTATATGCGAGGCCAGTTGTCTATTTTTGTAAAATCTTTTTTTTATATGGAATAGGTAACTAGGATACGTGTATCGCGTGACCACTTAAAAATTACTCGTGTAAGAACACAGTCCTTTGAGAATCAATAGCTAGTGGAACGTTGAAAGATTACGACTGCCAGCGAGAAATGTAATTTACCATTATTACGTAAGTATTGCAAGTTTCATAATCGCAACATTTTTTCTGCTTTAATAAATTATACCCGGAGTTATATAATGGCCATTGAAGCTTTACTCTAAACAAAATAAGTTGTGTTCAATAGCCGCATTTTAAGTGTTATGTTTCTGATAATGAGTAGTAGTAGGTGTTTTTAGATGTGATTAGAAAATAGATTTTATATCTTTCTAGCCAGCCCATAAACCAGCAACAACATTATCTTAATAAGATTAAATTAGATTTATAATAACGCAACAATTACGGATTATAATGCGAGTTGTTATTTGGTTTAGTATCATGTCTCAACGCATATGTAAAATTAAGTATGTATATGGGTCGTTCATCTGCGTCAACGTATAAACGAACAATCTAAAGTTGTTAAACAAGTAAACTTAATATATCTGACCTGTTATTGAATACGAATCTCTCAGACGTAACAATCTAACGTGAGATAACAGATGTTGCGTCTTTAAACGATTGGCTCCAACTTCCTTGATACGAGTGGGGCAATGTTGTCAATGATTGGTTGTTCGACAATCCAATTGTAAAAATTTCAAAGATGGCGCCACGTTTAACCTGGTCACATGGAAATTCTCAAGTCTATTATATTCTGGCATTTGGAATTCCTTTCCAGTTGGCGCGTTGCCGCCAGCCAAGAAAGAAGTACGCTTTTGTTTCTACCCGTCAATACCAGCCTGATTCATTATGGCTGAAAAACTACGGTACGACGATTATAGTATTGCACGAGGCCACATGTGTCAAAGCTAACTTATACTAAGATTCTAATACGATAGTCCTGTATAAATTCTTTCCTATTGCGTGGGTTTACTAACATTAGTGATGATCAAACATCGTATGTAAAATCATTCGTAATGCATATTTGTAGTTGCATTGCAACTAATAAAGATTGATAGACTTATATGGTTTTATGCAAATTATTTCGAGGTTATACTTTCATACCACTCACTGAAGAATTGCAATCGCAGAACGGAATGCGATCAGTAATTCCCCATTAAAAATACTATTGGATTAAATATAACACAGTCACTTTATGAATATTAAAACGGCATTCCGGAAGTGTGATGCATGTCATCATTATGTAACTACTAATTGAGGATGTTTTACAATGTAAAAAATCTGTTTAATTTTCGTGATTTTTTTAAAAATTCATATCTAAACGATATATGCAATATTTTTTCATCAGTTATTGTTGTTATGATTTAGTTTTGTTTCTTGCGACATATTTAAAACTCAATAATCAAATGAAACACTTATTTAAGTATGGTCTATTTAAATAATGTAGTTCCCAACACAGGAAAGTGCATTTACTTAATAGTGATAAATCCACTTAATAGATAAATGTTGACATGCAGTAAATAGCAGGGATATTATTGTTAAAGTTTAGTCTTATTTATAGACAATGAATTATTTTTTAAAGTGTAAGACATTTTAGTGGAAAAGTGTATTGTCTATATTTATATTATTTTAGGGAAGGTCTTCTTTTGGGAATGGGCAACCCACTGCTTGATATCTCTGCTACTGTTGATGAAGATTTTTTGAAGAAATATGATTTGAAACCCAACAATGCAATACTTGCTGAAGAGAAACATAAGCCTCTATATGATGAGCTTATAGAACAGTACCACGCAGACTTTATTGCTGGCGGTTCAGTACAAAATAGTATGCGTGTGGCACAGGTAAATATTTTCACATAGTTTCACATATTTGTACATTTAGTCGTTAAAATTCTTTGCTACTAACAGATAGAATCTTCATGTCAAAGGTTATAAGCCAATATCAGCATGAAGTCAAGCCTATTTCAGTTATGCTAAATAATCACTTGTTCCGTTAAGCAATAGTTTATTGTTAGATCATGGAAATTTCCATTTGACACAAGTAGCATAGATAATATTGTATGAGTCACGTACATGTATGTAACTTCTACATATCATTTATTATTCTTAGTCAATACTGATATTTAATACAGTTTGGCATCTTGCAAAGCTATGTTGTATCGTTTCTTCATATTTTTTTATGTAGGTTTGTCTGATATCAGATCCATGATATCAGACATAATATTAATAACTATAGCATTATAATGTAAGTGTTTTTAATTACACTGTTTCTCAGCAATTATTAAGTCTGGCATATTTTTTCTAGTGGTTCCTTGAAAAACCGAACATTACAATATATATGGGATGTGTTGGCAAAGATAAATATTCAAAAATTTTAGAAGAACGTGCTCGCTCTAGTGGCATAAATGTTCGATATCATTATACAGATAAAGAAACCACTGGTACTTGCGCAGTTCTGATAACAGGAAAGGAACGATCTCTTTGTGCGAATTTAGCAGCTGCCAACTGCTTCTGTCCATCACACATAGAGGAACCGGAAAATAAGAAACTAATTGATTCAGCTGATTACTTTTACATATCAGTGAGTACAAGTTTTTTTATTTATGCAAGGAATTCAAAGAGTCTGTTCTTTTACAATTTCTTGCGTCCATTGAAAAGTATATTAAACATTAGACTTTCTAATTCTATACCCCAGGGATTTTTCTTGACAGTCAGTCCAGAAACGATACAGATTATCGCCAAACATGCGTTTGAGAAAAATAAATTGTTTACAATGAATCTCAGCGCGCCATTTCTGTGTGAATTATTCAAAAAGCCTATGAGGGCTGCTCTGCCATACGTGGATATTCTTTTTGGAAATGAAACGGAAGCAGATGCGTTCGCCAAAGCAAATGACTTTCAGACTACTGACAGGAAGGAAATTGCATTAAAAATTTCCAGAATGGAGAAAATTAATGACAAGAGAAAGCGAATTGTTATTATTACTCAAGGAGAGGGTCCGGTGATTTTAGCCAGGGACAATACTGTCACAGAGTTTCCTGCAGAAAAGTTACCTGCTGAAAAAGTTATAGATACTAATGGTGCGGGAGATGCTTTTGTTGGAGGTAAGAAGATTATTGTATCACATACGTACTCCTATATTACGCAAACTTACGACTACTTATAAGATGTCACATGTATCAAAATAATTGTTCCTATAATTCAAATTTTCCGTCATTTACCATTTTCAGGTTTTCTAGCGCAATTAATTCAAGGTCAAAGTATAGAAGTATGTATTAAATGTGGCATCTGGGCAGCCACCCAAATAATTCAAAAGTCTGGCTGTACTTATGAAGGAAAGCCAAACTTTGCTCCATAGTTAAACGATTTCGTTAGGCGTTGAATATCGTTGTACTTAACAATAATACATATTTTCACTTGAAGACTTTGTAACATTTATTTTTCTATTCAAAAAGTATTACCTATATTCACGTACCAATAATATATAGTTTACTTACGACGTTGCTATCGATAAATACATAATGATGTGATTCTATCTGACAATTTAGGAAATCACTTCCCACAATGTATTAATCTTATCCCGTAAGGATCAATGTAACGGATTACTTTTTAATAATGTTCAGCACGATTAATCATAATTATGAATTTTAGATGTTAAACACGTCGGGAAAAAAGAGCAAGCAGGTTTTCTGTAGGATGCACGAATACCAATCTACAACCTCTTCTGCAACTACCTACACAAAAAATTTGAATATAAAAAATGTCCATTTATACATTCCTCGTCATTGTTTATATACGAGTTTAAAATTTACTGGTTGCGGTTCATCGTTCTCCTAAAATCTACAAACAGTTTACCTTTTAGGAGAATCCCTCTAATGCTTGTCACCTGAAGGTAATGAATAGTTAAAAATGTTTTACAAGCCAGTGAATCATGTACTACGTGAACAATAAGCAATATATACATACTAGGAGAAATTATTTTAATTTATTCACAACTACTTGCAGTTTTTGTTCTATGGGTAAAGACAACAGTAAATTCAGAAATGTTATTTTTATAGATATATATTAAAGATAATTTATATTGTCACGTATCATCAAATATATAAAGTATTTTATTCAGTTTCACCTTATTAGACCATCAGGTAAGTTCAAATATCAAATATCCCATTCAAGGTTTAGCCAAGAGGCCAATAAATTATCACCTTATAATCGGAGCACGAAATCAAATCTACATTCAATAAGCATCCTGTTTTTACTTTTATTGTTAGTTGAAAAGAGTTCCAAAGCTTAAAAAATGCGAAATTGCTCATCAGCTGGTAAAAAATCTGCAAATTGTCTACGCAAGGTACCTACATTCAAAAAATTGATAAAGTGCGTTAAAAGATGTATAGCTCCTAGTAACACATTATCTTTATCTAAATGTAACACTTCTTATTTCACGTTTCGAAAGTGCGAATGAAATAATTAGCGTAGTAACAATTCATAGGCATATATTATTAGTGAGCGCAGAGGCTTGTACGGATAAACATCAGGTAAACTACGGACACTTGATCAGATAAATAATTTCATAAATTACTTTTCGTTTACATATAGCTGCAATATACGTATGTCACATTACGAATTTACGACACTATCAAATATCCTTTAAGGCTGCTGTCTGGCTGGTTTAACTATATATATTGCGTGACGTCACCAGCGAGGAAACGTATTTTCCGTTATTCTTCTTCATTTTGAAATGATTTAGCAAAATCTTTGATGATCCCGCTTCGTTATGCGATACGGCTGGCGGCTCTTCTCAATTTAGGTGCGAAAAATGTTTCAACTGTTAGAAAAATGTACGTAAAGAAATCGTGCATTTCTGACCTGTCAAACCATCATGGGCGCCGCCATTACGACCGTTCACTAAATCCCATTTTTCTGCGAATCAGGACACTCGTCACACTTTAATCGAGAAGATCCGCCTTGCTATGGACGATACAAAGCGGGCTGATCTAATAATTTTGTCAATAACTGTTTGACAAACGCAAAAAACGGCAAATTAGATTCGGCCCGTATTTTACTATCTTGAGAATCCAATAGATGGCGATAGCTGTTTCTCGCCGTAGATCTCAGTAACGTGAGCGATTTGCGGGGCCCGTAGCATAGTACCGTTGTGTCAAAACTACACACACATATAGTATATGTGTGTAGCCAAGTTTGCTGGCGAAGAGCTAAGCCAGCCTAGACGCTTGGCTCGACTCGCTATATATATATATTCTTTACGCCACTGTCTTGTTAGCCGTCCACGAGGTAGCTATTTAAAAAGTAATAGTACTTACAGTTTTCAGAAAATGTTGGTATCAAGCTGAAAAAGTTGTATTTTATTTGTCATTAACAATTTAATTGTTTAAACGACGAACTTCGGT